>NC_052016.1:34525067-34828097 GCF_015832195.1 Motacilla alba alba | reverse complement strand
CAGCTGCCGACTTCCCTACTACATGGAGTAACCTTTGAGTAGCCCCCCTACTTCCCATTTGCCACAGCAAAAACATTACAACTCTGACATCAGGGCAGTCAAACCAATGTGGGGGCCTTGAAATGCTGGGATTTGGAGATTGAACACAAGGTAAGTTCAGCCTCACTGATAAAGAAGGGAGGACACAAAGTGCTTTGTACCTCAGGCAGCAAAGAAATCCTGAGATTGACCAGCTGAGTCTCTCAGTACAGACAAAAACACACAGCCTATAGTCAGGTACTGATTTCAACAAAGTATTCCATACTTTTGATTAAAAATCCCTCCCATCATTTAGAGCAAAGACTTGAATGCAAGCAGCAAAAATGCAGAAAGAAAAGAGACGGCCATTTCAGAGATGCACAAAACCCAGGGGAATTCTGTGACTATGCCACCAAGATTGCATAATTTAATATTCAGGGAAAAATGCTTATTAATTACAGAAGAAATCTAAGAAACTGTTAAATTGCACCTATTATAACATTTTGGGAAATACCAGTAATGATGCAATTCAGCCAGAGAAGTGAAGAACAGGGAAAAAGACACTAAATTAGAGATAATAAAAGATAAGGTGCATTTTCTGTAGAACAATGTAAAAATACTGAAATGGGGTAATTTTAGCAGCATTATACATTAGCTGGTCAGTAATGTGAAATTACTGTTCATCAGTTTTAAACCTTTCCTGAAGTGATACATTCAGACAGCTTAATAATTGCCTCGGGGGGGGTGGGGGGGTGGGGGGGGAGGGGAAAAGAGTGGAAAACAGCAGAAGAACTACAGTTAATGAATATCATAACTACAGTTATTAATATGCCATACAGAATGGCACATGGCTAGAGGCCAAAAATAACACAGGTTTTTGCCACAGTAGAACTTTCTAAAGAGCATTAAAATAGTGTGAAAAGGAAAAGAACTATAATCAGGGAAGGTGACAAATAATCTGGCATTTCATATAGTTTCCATCTTTAGGGAAACCACATCAGGATAAGCCAGAAAAAGAGCAACTCTTTGTCTTGTTAAAGCCACAGATAATTTTCAGTCTCCTTATGGACATAAATTAGAGAGATTAAATACTTGAGTTAAAAAGAGCATTGTGCATGTACACAATGTACATTAACTGATAAAAACATACAGCATACAGTAATTTTAGACCAGGTAAATACAACAGAGATTACTGTATCATAAAGTCTTAAAAGCGAACCATGTCTGAAAGCTGCACTCTATGTTACTACTAAAGCAAAAAGGAAGTGGAGAGTAAGTTCCCAAATCCTCAGATTTTTGTTAGTAACTGAAATAGGATCAAGATTGCCCTGGAAAGGTTTAAAATGGAACGTCTCTAAGCCTGTATTTACACTGATTGCTATTTTTATTTAAGTACTTGAGCACAGATGAAGCAAGGATATTTGATTTAGAAATTGTTCTCTTATTAGAGAGTGAAATGAGTACTTACTGCAATTTCAGTATTTACTTCATGTTTGCTGAACCTGTAAACAATCACGTAGGCAGAAACTCCTGCCACACAGAAAATTCGGCTTTCAGGACACCAGTACATCATCTGAACAGCAAAAGGATCTTCTTCCACAATCTCAGCTGTTGCTTTTCCTTCTCCCACTTTCTGTTTTTCAAAGACCTTTGATGTTTTTAGTTTGTACAACATCTGTAGAGTAACTGGAATATATTAAAACATATAAAAATACTAACATGAAGCAAATCAGTTATAAAATTCCTCAGTTCCCACTTTCTTCTTAGTTGTGGCATAACAAGAAATCTTAGGAAAGCCTAAGAGAAGAAGATGTGTATTATACAATCATCCAAACCAGGGCAACAATACAGATACTGTTCTAGTACACATTACTGGTAGCTATGTATTTAATACTTCTCAGAAGGGTATCTGTCTGTGAAATACTTCTTAGTACTTTCTGGGGAAGGGTGTCAAAGGTGTAAATCATTGTGTCCATAATTAGGCTTATAATCAGTGCTATAGAGAGGCTCTGATCATATTGATACTTTCCTAAAGAGATGTGAAACTAATATTTCAGTTGTCAGAAGTTATGGTCTTGATAGAATGTAAAGAGTGTATGGCAATTCAAGAAAAAACATTAGGAAAGCATGCTGGTGGCCTGGTCAACACAAAATTCTTCTGAATTAATGGGAGTTCAAAAAATGTTTTGAATTTCTTGATTAATATGTAAATCTATATTTATACCTGTATATAAAATCCTAGTATCCAGAGGCTTTTGTTGAGATTAGAACTCCACTGCAGCAAATTCCAGAAGTAAAGGAGGGGTGGATATTCACCCCATTATGTTTTACATTCTTCCCTGGTTTAAGTACTTTTACATTGGTTTCTCAGTGGCATTAATCAGTAACTGCACAATGTCAGAAAAAGTCAGTCAGGCTCAGCACCTATAAAGGTGTGCATATCCACAAAGGCAAAGCTGCTGCCTACATCAGTGTAATTGTGGTAGCTCAGCCTGGCCAGCTTGTGTGACAAGAGCAACAGGAAGATGAAAGGACAGTGTTTTAGTTATGTGACCAGATGATGAACACAGCAAAATTACATTTTTGTTTGGCAGTGCAGATGTATTCTAGGAGCTTTAGCATACACAGTTTTTAATGTTTTAAAAAGTTTTAGCACATAAAGCACTTCTGAATTTCACAAATTACAGTAAGTCCTTCTGTAATAAATACATAATTCTTCCTGCCCTCAGGGGCAAATAAAAAGGATTCAGGTTGCCAGTTAGTGCCAGTAGCAAATCTGGAGTGGCACTTCAAATCAGGCATCGTGGGTCCATGCACATTATGACTGGAAGAATTATAGAATCATAGGATACAGAGTACAAGACAAGACTCTCTATACTCTATTACTGGGTACCATCTGCACAAGTAAATAAAAAACCAGCAATACTCTTTGAATAAAAAATACGTTTTGGAAACAGCTCCAGTGGCCTAGCAAGTCCCTGTCCCCCTCAGATCTGTGCTTTCAGACACAAGATTACACAATTAAAATATGTCTAAAGGCAAAGTATTTTGTGCCTTCCAACACTAGTAGGATATTATGTTTGCTAGGGAATATCAAGTGAACTCTGAACTCCATTGAAAAACTTAACACCTTGTAAATAAAATAAATAACAAAACTTTGTAATAATCAAAACCTTGTAACTAAAGAGTACCAAGTGCGGTAGAAGGAACATTGTGCATGACCTTAAAATCAGGACTAGGACCAGGACATCAGAGATGCACTGAAAACACCAGCACTGTTGAAGAGATTGTGAATATTCATGATCATCTAAGCTTTTAATGTTAAGAAAAATTCCTACTGCAGCATGTATATATTGATTAGGTTATGCTTATATTCCCTATGAGAGCTTTTTTTCTCTCCCCATTTCTGCCAGAGTTCTAGAAGGAGTAACTAGCACACTGCTTCCTGTGCAGTACATACACTGAATGTCTTGGAGTCTTCCAACAGTCTGTATTGTTTCACCCTAACTTTAGAGCCTGTATTTGCACATTCTTCTTAAAACTGAAATATTCACAAGACAAAGTCTAATGTCTCACCCCACTTCTCTATATAAAACTAATTCTCCTACTTCTGTTCGTATTAAAGCTCTCAAAACCTTCTGTTTCAGCAGATACACTGTTGACCTCATTTGATGATTGGTATTCACCATAACTTGAAGACAGTGGAAGATGTAAATTCTGAGCACAATGTTTCTGCTCTGTTCTCTGAGAAATTACATAATAAAAAACCAATCCACGGCCATGTTCAGTTCCTGTGCCTCTTTAATACATGAAATGTATTTTGTGAAATGAGGCTTTGGAAATCTTCATTTTCTCCTTGTCCATCCTGAGTGAAAATATTTGGTATTAAGCAAAAAGGCAAGTACCTGACAAAGTCATCAGGCTTAGCTGATGTTAAAAACTTGTCAACATTCTCCATACTTGGCTGGTAACGATAGCAATATTAATAATTTCAATTCTGTGGCACCACATGGAACTACCAGGTATTTTAAGTACCCCATACTCCATGATCTTGGCACCCATTACAGATTCGTTATTAGGGTCATATTAAATGTCTCTATGCCTAACATTTCATCCAGAATTTTCTTTCACACTCTTTCTTCTTTAACACACTAAGACCTCATAAAAGAGAGATATTACCCAGACATCCCTGTACCATCAAAGAGACAAGAATACAAGGGAACTCTACAGGAACTTTGGTGAAGCACCATCAATTATTTGAAGTAGAATATTTTAAATTTCCATCAAAATGTATGTATATTTTAATAAATATATTTTACTAATGAATACCATATGTATTTTCTGTAGGGAAAAATACTGGTTGCTGATATGTGCAGTTATAGCTAGATTATATAGAACAAGTATTTTCTGAAACTTTTTCCTGCTAGAATGAATGGAAATGCTTCCCAATTATTTCCTGGTATTTGAGACTGGACAAGAAAAGATTTAGGTATTTTCCACCCTCACCAGATTAAATGTTATGAAGTATATGAATGTATTTTAATATTTTATTTTTACTAAGCTATGAAGAAGACTTTGTTGTACTCAGTATAGAAGTGACATGAAAACTGGAACCGAATGTTAGATCTAACTGAGCTTTCTCCTCCATACACACAAGAAGAATGTGCCCTAGGGATTTTTTACCAACACGTCCTCCTTCATAGATTTTGGTATGCTGGACCTTGAGTTATTATTCCTCAATCTTTTCTGCCTAATATATCTCATTAGCAGCATTTTTTCTCTTAACTTATTGAAAATTTTCTGAATTTCACCCCTTTGTCCTAATTATATCAGCCCAGCTATTACTACTCAACCTGTTAAATATATGTTTTACATATAAATATGTGTTTGTGTGATTTATCAGCATTATGTAAAAATGAACTTTAGAAACTTACTGGCAGAAGCATCCCAAAATTTTACTGATCCATCTGCATGGCTTAAAAAAATATAAAAATTAAATGTGTTAAAACAAGATGTAATTCTAAAACATTATCTACTTTCAGTGACTAATAAATACAATCAGAAAACAATTCATTTTGTTTATGTAACTCTCTATAACTTACTGACAATATATTAAAGACATACATACAAGTAGAAGAAAATATTTTGTTACTTGGTTTCATTTGGTTAACAAAATATTTTTATGCATTTCCTGCAGAGAACTAAGCCCCCAATAAATCTTAAGATTGCAACAAGAATAAATTAATTCCCATACTAATAATAAGTTTAAGTCACAACACTTTTGGCTTTGCAGTGGGCCAGCATCAAACCTATGCACACTAAAATTGCCATGTACCCTGAACTTTGAAAGGACAAAAGGTAACTTCATTCTGCTTGATACTTCGCAAGTGTGCTCCTTTTATTAACATAAAATTGCTGAAGCAAAGCTGGACAAAGGTGACACTTCTGTTTACAATGAGAATGATCCCTTCATCACCTTCTCATACTACTGCATATATCATATCCTTAATTTTAAAATCAGGTCTTCAGTATCATTGATAATAACAATCCATCAAATACATGACAGACTAGAGGAAAACTCATTTGTGCATTTTAGCTGAATAGTGTCTGCTTTACAGTATAATCCCTTGGGAATCCATTAGGTACTACTCATGGGGCTCCTACTGCAAAGGCTCCTCTGAGCCTTTCTAGGCCTTTTTGCTCTGTTTCTCTGCCCACAAGGTGAAATTCATTCTAGTGCACCACACTCTCAATAATGCTGAGTATTAAAATGAATTCCCAAACTGTCCCCAGACAGAGAGTCCAGAAGGCCAGGGGACAACAGCTGCTCTCCTTTTTGAAGCTATTCTCTGTGATCTTCCAGGCCAAAATATTCTCTTGCAAGAGATTTTTCTTCCCAAAGACCCTGCCTTCACAAGCACTGCTATCTAACACTGAGGCCTCAAATGGTCATTCTTAATGGTACCATTCTTAATGGATACCAATGGTATCCCTGGGTACCAAGTTCTGCTTTCTAGAGCAAAAGAGAATTTCTGTGGGGACACTACTCAAGTGAAGAGCCAGGAAATGCATGTCTGGTGAAGTCTCAACTCTTGCCTATAGGTAACCCACAATCAAAAGGAGTAGACACAAATAGCTCAAAAGTACCAATCCCCAGTTTCATTCTCACCCTGTAATAATGATTTCAGGATATGTCTGAGCTCCAAGGTTCCATGCTCCACCACTGATAGGCCACTCCTAAATAAATGAAAGTGCAGAGATCACAGCTTATTCTGATGAACCTTGTTTAGCTAATTTTTGAATTCAGGAGTAGACAACATCATCCCCCAAAAGCAATAAAACTTGTAAAAAACCAAAAATATGTAAAATTCAAGGCTTTTACAGTTTATTACCATTTTCGTGTCATCAGTTCAGGCTTTGGAAACGTAATAACCCTTTTATATTATCAACTAATGTTCTATGCTTTAAAAATATTTCCACACAGCTAATATTCAACATCCTAAAGCAGGAATGAGAAGGAGGAGTAACAAACAATTCTGCTGTTGTTTTGAGATGGCTTTTCTCTTGGAGATTCCATAGAACACTGAATAGACTGAGAATTTATTTTGAATGCAAAGACCACTGAAGAAGCTGGCCCAGAAACAATCATCAGAGCATGATGCCATGAGATAAGAGAACGCAACTTTTACAGAATATATGGGATCACCATCTCTTCCTTGCCTTTTGTTTGCTAATGGTCAAGAACGCTGCCGTGTGCCTAAAGCCCTGACATGTATGGATTCAGGAAGGTGACATATGTGCAGAGTGGATCAGAACATGTGCAGAGTATGAGTGGGTGGAGAAAAACCAGGAGCACAAACTGTGTGGATACGGAGTGGATGCTCGTGGCTACAGAAATGGGTGTCTGGCACATGAGTGACCACCTGCCTTCAGAGTGCATTTGTACACGCACAAATAAAGCAAGGGGGCAAGAGAAGGTGCAAGGAATACAGGTAGGTGTGCAAAGTGTATGAAGTAAGAGTAGATCCAAATAGGAGAAATAAAAATATTTTCTGAAGTACTTTTGTGAACCAAGGTGCAAAAGGAGTAGAGAGAGCTCACTCTTTGAGTTAATGGAAAACAACCCAGCTCCAAGGAGAATACTTCCGTTGATTTGAATAGAAAATTGATGATGTCTGACTTGTTTACCCAGTATTTTTTTCTATTTATTAAAATGCATTAGTTCTATCCAAAATACAAATCAGTTAAAAGCTTGAAATTTATAAATTAATTGCTTTTCTTCTTTTATGTCCTATTTCTACAGCATTACGGTAAGACTTTGGTAGCTCAGTAAATTAATTATTATTATCATCCCTATTTAATAACAAATCTCACAGATGTTGTCAACTCTCACTGAACATCTGCTTAAGTCTTTCAGTTATAATGCTTTCACTTTTTTCTTTGATAGAGAGAACCTATCCACACAAATTTGAATTGTACACTGATGGCTCGCCTTTAACACAATCTGATCTGGAATAACTACAGCATCTTAATGTTTAGGTCCTATCTAATGATAATTAATGGTTCTGCATAATTAGTCATGTTTCTGAGGGACAAATACTGGACTGTAATCAGGCTGCTAAGCTGCTGGTTGGACCAACCTTAAAGTGATTATTAAAGGAGTAAAATAAAAATAATATGGTAAGAAGTTATAAAAACATAGGTTACACATCTACTTCCTTTGCTTAAAAACAAGAACATTGGTTTTGTTTACCTTATTGCTGTATCCTTGCTTTTTATGTTTTGCTCCTACAGAATAGAGTACAGGGATCAAATCTGGAGGACAATCCGCAAAATATTCTGTGCAGGTAACAGGTGACTCATGAATGTCAATAGGATATGGATTTTCAAAGATTGGAAAACTAGTTAAGGAAGACAATTTATTAGAAGCACTGAGACACAATGAGCCATAGAATAAAACATATTCTTATATTAAAGTATATAACAGAATCTAAGTAAAATCACTACTAATTAAATATATTTTATTTACTCAAACTTATGTATTGTTTTTAACATCAGTAATAATGTGTAGTTACTCAAATAAAGACATAAAAATTCAACAAGACAAGAATCCTGCATAAATATTCCTAAGCCTAATAGGGCTACCTTTATGAATGAACAAGAACTAATTTTTTTCTGACATCTCAAAATCTTATTATACAGAAGTGACACATTTTCCAGAAGTTTCAGGTTCATGGATATGATATATAGTATGAACTACAAACTGCTTTTACAGCTGTGGTTTTTATATTGAACATCTTAGCTTATTGGGTTGGTAGACTTCCGATTATACAATGAAAAATTGCAATAACAGATGAGTAGATCTCAGTTTATGTCTCACTTCCATCAGTTTGAACAGCCTGATAAGGAGGAAAACCTCACTTTTTGCACATTATACAATACTATTCACAATAGAAAAATATAGGAAATTGGGTTCTGATTTCAGTTATGTACATTTTACACTTCTGAGATGATCTGAATTATTATTTAAAGTAAGTGAGATCTGAGTATGATTCACTTAACATTTTTCAATACATTGACAGCAAAATCTGTTCCTTGTTACACCAGTGTGAATGTGGATGTCCATTACTGGTAGTGTTGGAGGCAGAACAAAATAAATAATGGGATTATGCTTTACAGGATGTAGAGTTCCTCTTTGATAGGAGCATTGATTCTGATATGAAAGAACTATTTGTCATTTAAACCAGCAACAGGATCATGAAGTAATTCTGTAGATCCATATAAAACAATGCCATTATTTATTAAGATACTGAGGCTAGATATGTATAAAAGTAGTTGTTGAATCTTATTGCCAAATCACATATGTGTTCAAATATTATTTAACTTTGGTGTTGAATGAATGTCTGAGGGCTGTGCTGAAGGGACTGCAAATTTAGATTTATTCTAAAGTTTAAGAACAAATATTATCATAAGTTCCTGTTCATTAGATGAACTTAGCTCCTAAAGTGGACATAAATATTCAGCAAGAGTTATTTCCAAGAGTGAATGATTTGGGATAGTTAAATGATTTGGAATTTTATGGTCATTTACTGGACAGTTAAACACAAATAACTTCATCTAAAACTTTATACTTACTTGCTTTGTGTCAGGTCAACGACAATGAGATCTTTTTCCAAAAGCACAACTACAGCATAGGGTTCTTGAAATTCTGTAAGCAAGGAATCAAGTATAAAAGACATGGAGTTCTCCTAGCAGCCATTTTAAGCAAGCAAGCAATATTAATGTTCTTTAAACTTTCACAGTATATTAGAAGCTTTGAGGTATAAACCCTTGATATATTCACAAACCAGCCATAGCTGGAAACTAAGGCCAGAGAGGAAGTAGGAAATTACTTTTGCACAGTACTGTTGGCAAACGTACAAAGCAGAAGAATTGGAGTGTTATAGCCTGCCAGCATGATGCTATTTTGAAAGTAAAGAAGTAGAATATGAATAAGTTGTGTGTATCATTGAATTATTGAATCCAATTGTTACACAGAAAAAGCATTTTTGCTGTCCAAAAGTAATACTTCTTCTGTGTACAACTGCTCTTCAGAAGCAGATTGTGCAGGACACTTCATGATACACAATGCCCCCATTTCTGAGATGATTCAAGGAGAACATTCCCTAGGAATCCTGTAAGTCGGCTGCTTTGAATTCAGGTAATAACATGCCCCTTCTTCCCACACACTCTTTAGGGGATTATATAGTTTGGTTTTTTATACAATTCTTTTTTTATTTATCCAAACTAAAGAATTAAGATGACAAATAAATGTTTCCCTTGATGCATAGAGTATATTCATTTACATACTTTTTATCATTTACATTTTTAATAAAAATATATAAATGCGAAATTATGACTTTCTTTTCAACTGCAGCAAATCATTCCAGCACGTGCAAGCTCAGAATAAACTGTTCAGATGGGTGATGCCAAAAGGACAAGAAAATGAGGGCAACTGATTCATCTTCCTTTCACTCCTGCTATGAATGCACATTAATTTTTGCCTGTTTTTATACTTGGCTATGAATAACACAAGTTAAACCAAAATGTTTAAATATTGGTCTGTGAGCAGAGGAAGATGCTACAAAACCTAAGTACTGGGAAGTATTTGGCACAGTTAAAAGAAGGCCCAAAGCAGCTCTGATTATGGAAAATTAAATTTTTGCATTATATTGAAGCACATATACACTTTACTAAATGTTTTTAATGTGTATTAAGCTTAGCTATGTATATAAGATTTATTTTACTTTTCTGCTTGAGGGCTTAAAATGCTAAAGTTAGTTCCTTTTTGACTTACAGCTTTTCTTAATTTATTTTCTGGAACTTTCTGACACCTATTTAAGAACTTGGTAGCCCCACAGAATGCAGCAAACATAACACTTTTTAACAGTTAATTTCATGCTGAAGTGTAAGAACTTTTTTGCAGGTAAGTGATAGTTAATTTTTCATAATTTAGCAAGCTGTAAATGATGAAAAATTTCAGAAATATAAGTACCTATCATTGATTAATAGCAATGTTTTTTCACAGTAGCCCATGGGTTTCAATCCTATAATTGGAGGTTTATGCATGCTTTATTGTCCACTCACTACTTACTTCCTACACTGAGAATGCAAACAACTTCCAGGTACTTTCAGTTACGTAGTTTTTTTTGAGATGAAAACAAATATTAGGATGGAAGTCCCTGGGATGGGATTACTGTATGAGGAAAGATCCCTTCGTTTATATTTTCCATAACTGTATTTTTCCCAATAAACTCACCATTTGGATATGGGGTTTCACAAAGAGTTAAAAAATCAACTATAGGATGATCCATTTCAAGAACTGTAATTGCTTTTCCATGCATGATTGTTAAACTTGGTCTTCGACAAGGCTTATCATATGACAGCCCACCAGAAAATATCACAAATGGTTCACTGTATTAAAAAAAAACAAACCTGTAAGTCTACATAGCACATACAAATTTACATTATAGAATTAGTATATTATAATTAGTATATTATATATATAATTGTTATTAGCAAATAACAATAAATAGATTTGTAAAAAGAAAACAGGAAAAGATTCTAAAATTACTTAAACTTGGGAATGTAATATTGAGTTAATTACAGAATTAAAAACAAACCTGTTTTTACAGGTCTTGTACTCTACTTTAAGAATTGGTTTACAAGATTCAGGTTTTTTTCCATCTCTTTGAACTTTTCCTAAGGAAAGAAAGAACATGAAAACTATTAAAACATGAAACTGAATGATGAAACTAAAACATGTATATTGAAACAACTGTATAGGAAACCAAAAAAGGAACTTTAAAGCTACAAAACATTAGAAGTATTAGCCCTTACTTCCATAAAATACGCATTTGTCTAAATTAATTACATTTATTATGTCCTTGTTTTTTTACTGCTACATACATCTAAAGAACCACAGAACACACTTCAAAGACATCTATAAACCATGCAGATTTCTGAGTATGAAACTTAACTAATAATGAATGAATCAGACTAATTATATGCCTTTTTTTCTGAACCCATAATGACCATAAACAGCTTCATTTTTTCCTAAGACATTCTTAGATTGACTTAATTCCTGTTGTTGACAAAACATTACATGCTTTGGAGTGTAACTAGTTGAGTGATAAAATTAAATGAAGCACACAACTGAAATTCATTAGTTCTTAGTTAATTATGGCTCAGTACTTTCTTCCAATCAGAGAAAAGTCACTTGCAAACTAAAAAATAGCCATTTTGAGTTTGTTGCTTTGGAAAGTCTATGTTTGCTTTTGACAACAGCCTGACTGGAGGATACAGTGTAGATGGATCTAGACTTTTCTCAGGGATGCACAGTGCTATCATGGGAGATAAAGGACATAAGTTGCGGCATGGAAAATTCTGGTTAGATATTAACAAAAAAATTTGTGCCACACGGGTCATTAAATACCAAAAGCTATTGTCCAAAGAGGTTGTGCAATTTTTTGCTGGAAGTGTTCAAGTGCCTAATGTCCTGAGTTTACTCATCAAATCAGGCCTGTTTTGATCTGGTCATCTGATGGGCTGAGAGTTCCCTTCTGACACTATAGAATTCTATGACTAAAAATGATAAAACAGAAATAAATTAAGAAAATGCTAAATCCTTTTGTGGCTACTTAGATCTTGACTTCTTCTCCTTCCTCCCTCTCTACCCAGTCAGTTTTCTCAGTAAAGGAATGTATACATTTACAATGGTGTCAATACTTTTAATCCAAATTTTTAGGAAGCAATTTCATCTAAATTCCCACACATAAAGCCAACTCCTTTAAATTCTGCATTGCAATTCTTTGGGAAGCCTTGTACCATCCCCATGACAAGCACCACAGTACCTTGTACAAAACACTTTAATCTGTTGTGAAAATAGCTCATAAAAGCCCTTAAGTACAAACTGTAAAAGAAAGAAAGCCTGAAGGCCTCACAGACCAGCAGTAGACTCTTAAAAGGAACTGGATAAGACATTAGAGTAATATAAATCAGAAAGAGGTATTTATGACACCAATTACAATAAAAAGTTTGATCTAAGTTACTGATTTTACAATAATTTGCAGCTACTTTGCAGATCAAAATATTTATGCAAGAAGCAACATCTGGGCTACAATGAAAAATTAAATAAATATACATATTAGCAAACAGTATTGAGAACACTGCATTGCTTCTTAGTTACACATTTTAACTATCAGAATTACCGTGTGGAATTGTGGTCTGGAATGGTCTGTTAGGGCTTTTCAGATTCCATAGGGTCAAGCTGCCATCAGAGTGACTACACATGAACTGCTTCCCTTCATGATGCCAAGCAACAGAATGAATAGCCTACAGAAATGAAAGAAGAACTTGAGACTGGAATGGAATACAGTGTTTACACTAATGATATTTTCATGTATGACTTCAGATTATATTGTTCTAATGGTATATCAATAGTTGGATGGCTCCTGTTTGTCTGAAGTCCATTACCATCACATTTTAGCAACAGATGGCTGTAATCCACATTTCATCATAAAGGATAATGTAACACAGTAATGTAAGAAAGCCTGTATTGAATCAGGCCAAAATTGAAGGAAAAGGGTATAAAGGTAAAAGTGTAAGAACAAGGGCCATACAATGCAGTTGTATTATGTCTGATAGCTCTCCTCAGAAGTATTTAATCTGGTAAATTTACAGGTAATTCTGTGTAAAAATCTTTACGGGTAACATACAACATACACAGGCTTCCCCAGAAAAAGTAAAACACTGTTCTTGGATAATTTCCACACATACTCTCACATACTTGCAGAGCAAGTCCACAGAAATCTGGAATGTTTAATGTCAAAACCAAAATACTAAAAAATCCAGGACTGTTTCACCGATATAGAAAATTACCAAAACAATGATGTAAGATAGTTTTGGAAGAGATAGTGCATCAGAGGAGAGGAATATCACACTCCTTTGTGCATAATACAAGAACCATGTAATGAATGTTATGTACACCATTCTTAGTATTTTGTGCATAATGAGTGGAACTGAAAATATCCATAGTTACATCAAACCATTGGATAGGATAATGGGGTAAGTCCTTCAATTTCCCTGATATATGCTGGAAACTAATAAAAGTCATATTCTGACAAAACATTCACTCTATACCACAGTTCCTCACACACTCCTCACAGAAGCACAAACTCACAGAATTCTCCCTTAAATGCATATCCCTTCCAGAATTGTTCACTGCTAAATAATAAAAAACACAATATAATTTTATGTAAATTTAAATAAAAGAGATCTATTTTTGAATGCAGCTTAATAAATTCCCAGGGTTTTTTTCAACCTAGGAAATGCTTGCATGCACTTAAAATTGCATATAGACATTTACCTGATTTATTCAAATGACTTAACATCATGCCCGGGTATTCATAAGTCAGCACTGCAGCTCTTCATATTAATTTTGCCTAAGTGCTACTGGTCAGTATTTAAAACTCCCTGTTGGTTTTCCTCTTTTAATTATTTTATTGATTCTTATGGTTGGTTACAGCTCATGGTCTGGAGAGAGTATCAGAAGAAATCAAGCAAATGGCCACGACTCTTTACCAAAGCTCCACTCAGCTCCTGGGACTGGACAGCAGAGCCACAAATGAGTTTGCATTATGTTTTAACAGGAATCCGACACCCTTGTATATGAATGCTTGATTAACACCAAACTACTAAAATAGTAGTGCCAAAAAGGATGCAAAAGACAGAGCTGAAAAAATTGAACTCTAGGTATTTATTTTTTGGTGACATAATGGGCATCACCCAAACTTCTACCTTCCAGAGAGGGAGCTGATACACAATTCCTCTTAAATACCCAGAAGAAACCAAACTATAACTGAAGTAACAAAAGACAATATAGAAAGATGGTTCATGCAGAGTCCAGTGTTGTTGCCCTCAGGTAGAATAACCTCAGTTCTGTGGGGAGCGCTGCTTCTCTTACACTGAAGGCATGTCTATCCTCGTGCAAATTAATTCTGACATGAGCTCATTCATGCTTGCTATCATGACAAATTTGAATCTGGTTTTGATGTGTTGTCACACTTAGAAACATTTCACACGGTTACAGTCACTGACTGTGTCTGAGCAGGAGCTAGCAACTAGCTAAAAACTGTACCGAGCTGCTTGTTAAACTGCCTCTCTGTGACCAGGTGCCACCTGCCAGCATAAACCTCCCGTGGAGGGGAGTTGAGGTGGGATGATCCTGGCACAGACAGCTGGCATAGCAGCAACTCAAACTGACCTGTTAGACTTTGCCACAAAATGGGCAAGAAAAACAGAAATGCTTTTGGAGGTCTCAGCTGCAAGTCACGAGTAATTCTGAAAGATGGTCCTGAACAAGTCCTGAGTTTTCTCTCTGCTAGATTATGTCTAGCATTCTGATCCATTTCTTTAGCATCCACATAAAAAAGGAGCAGTTATTTGCTTAGAACAGGAGTTCCTCATGGTGGGTGGCTCATATGAACATTCACACAGTGTATGCACATAAAGCATCTCACTGCAGATTAGGTATATTTCTCCTTCTGCAATACCCACAGTGGTTGCATACACATTCCATCTTCTCTGATACTCAGCATGTACTAAAATTAAGCATGCCTAACACTGTTTCAGTTCCTTCCCAACCACAAACCCACACCACTGAGGGTCTTTAACCATACCGCTTTTAACCATATTTTGGACATCAGCAATGCTCATCTCATCTCATCTCACTGTTTGAATGCTAAAAATCCTTTGTGTTGGTAGCACTGCAGGACCATTACATCAAGGGCCACATCCAATTTGATACTTCCATAGTGGCACAGTGCTAGACAAAGGTAGGGAGTTGTCATTTGGCAAATGCCTCTAAGAATTCTGCATCTTCATTTTGGGATGTGTTCCAGTGAAAGATGACAACTGCTTCAGACAGCTCTGAATGATGCAAACTTCTGAAGCCTGCACATGAAGATGGCTGGATTTTGGGTTTGCCAACTATCAGTAACAACTTGAGAACCATTTGAAAGATCTGTCTTGTTTATGTGCTGTCTTTTTATACCATTTGATGGAAACAAACTTTTGCAGGAAATTATAAAAGAGCTTGGAAGAAAAGCCTTTTATAGAAGGCATTGTGTAGGAGCATTGACTGGAAGGACTTCAATATCTCATGCATATCACCATTGAGAAAATGAAAATCATAATGATAGTAAGAAAAGTCAGGGTGAATTAATTTAATTCCAAACTCATGCACTTGGTACTCAAGAGGCACTTTGGTACTCAATGAAGATACAGAACACATACAGGAATTTATCTGAGACTTCACAGACAGCCTGCAACTGGAACTGTTCTGGCTCAGTGCCAGAACAATACTGAGAGATTGGTCAGATGGTCTGACATCATGGGGCACAGAGGCCTCCCATCAGTCCAGATAGGATGGTGAAGGGGAGCAGGAACAAGGACTTCTGGACTGTGATCTTTGGTGGCCACCCCATAAGATAAGGCTTAGGCTTGATAATTTGGGCTGCTGCTAAATACCAAGTGGCACATGTAACCCAGGATTTTAAAAAGATGCCTTTTTAGTGGCTCCCTAAGGGTAGTAGCTTCCCTGAGGGAGTTCTAGGAGGTCTGGAACATTATGAACATGGAGCCTGAAAGTCTGGAACAAAGTAAAATGGCTAGTCACACAATCCTTTTAAAAACAAAGTAAGAATCTTGCAATTATTTCAGTATATAAGCAGCTAGCACAAGTTGCAAAAAGTGGAGTAATGACATAGCAAATAACCAGCGAGGAAGAAAGCATGGGACTGATTAAAAGGCAAAAAAAAGTTCCTGTGAACAATATTGAAAAATGTGGAACAACTAAATTCTAAGTTGTATGAGGAATTTTCAACATCCACCCACTCTGTCACAAAATGAAAGAAAAGGGAAACCCTCATGAAGAAGATCCTGCTTCATGTAGTCTCATTCTGAGTACAAGAGAGGACAGTGAGCGAACAGGCATCCCCACCCCCACCCTTCCTGAGGAGACCTGTAAAAGGAAGAAGTTGTTCAGCCTTAAGTAATAGAAGGGGTGCAATTTCACAAGTGTTTGCACAAGCAGACTGTCACTGAGAGACAATTCAGTGGGCATGTCGTGAGGCTTAAGTGCTGGCCTGTTCAATCTTATCCTTCAAAACATTTGCTATGTTGATGCTCAGAAACTTAACCTTGAAGCTCAGAGTAGCTTTAATGTGTCTTCGACAGCAGGTCTGAAAGAGTACAGGATCCATATGTATTCAGATTGCTTTTTAGAGGGGAAATAAATGTGTATACACTCCTTATACCTAGCAAGGTGACAAGATGAAGAAGGAACAAGAACTACAGGAAACCAATTAGTGCCAGGATCACTTTAAAGAAAATGTTCTTTTCTACCTTCAGCTGTAGTTGCATTCACTGTAGTTCATTCAGCTGTAGTTCATTCATGGTGAACTTTAAAGGACAGGCAGAACAAAGAATATTCTTTCCTAGGGCTAGTGCTAAAATCTTAGTAACCAGGAATATATCTATTTCTCAAGCAGCTTGATTGTTGATACAAGAACTGCATCTGTGGTTAACACAGGCTGCTTACAAATGACAAGAGACAATTGTGTGATAACTATGACAATATAATTTTGAAAACTGTTAATCAGATCTTAAATACTGGGCAATATCAACAGCTGTACAAGGCAATTCATCTTCCAATGAAATTAATGTTCTAGATATACCCAGTAGTGATTATTATATAATTCCTATTTTAGCTATATCTCAGGTCAGCTCATTACTAGACTCTGTTCAACTGAGAATCCCCATAGAGAAGTTGATGAATTTGTCAGGATCAAGGGGAGGACATTCTGTGTCACAGTACACTCATGAGAGCTTAAAGCATCAGAACTAGAGATTTCAGACTTTGATTTCTATTGTGAGTAATTTGCCCAAAAGCACAGCACAAACAGTATTTCCAGAACCACCAATGCCTTTAGATAAACATCCATCTGCTTGGTAAGACATATGGCAAACTGCTGAATAATGGCTTTGCTGAATTAATAGAAATTGCTTACCTCATCATAATAAGCTCTCAGATCAGCTCTTTTAGATCGTAAGTCCCAGAACACGATGGTCCCATTTTCATAGCCTATCAACAGCTGGAGGAGGGAAAAAACCCACCATTACATTTTCTGAATCAAAAGGTACATACAAATATTGAGTAATACAAAAAGAAATAACAAAGTGATGTGCATGATTGTAATTTGCCCTACACATAATACCTTACTTTCAAATATCTTTCAGTATAAATTACTTCACATTGCTGACAATTTAGGATCTGACATGGAAAAAAAATCCAGCTTTATACACCTTTTTTCCCCCTGGATGACTATGTGCCTGGACAGTCTTCTCAACTGCATATCTGCTGAAAACCAAAGATTATAGCATGCTCCTACCAGCTCTTACCTTCCCTGGCCCTTGCTGGAGAAAAAAATCTTTGACACCTAAGATAACACCTAAATAACTTCAAATCAAGAGAGTTACCAGATTAAACTCTCTTTCAGCTACTTATATTCCTTTTGTTTATGTTTGCTATTGCTTTAAAACATTCTGAGGAACTCCTCCAGCAGAGAATAAATTGCTTCCTTTCCTAATAATTAAAAATAAATTAACTTATATGTCAATTTTTACTTCTTATAGAACTGGGATTTCATATCATCATGCACACCAGAGAAATACCAGCAAAGATTTCTGAAAAGATGAAAGAGAAGAAAAACAATAGTCAGGAGAAAAATAAGAATGAACACAATCGTATCTCCTTGTCTCCACTGAAAAGAAGTGAAATATTGATCTGGTACTGTAGAGTTACTCTTCATTTGAACACAATTAATTTCAGATCTTATGGACATTATCATGTCTAGCTTCTTTACGTGTCCTGGAAACTGTTTCCCATAGAATCTTTCTTCTTAAGAATCTGTTCTGGACATGGAGACTGGAAATGGCTAAACTGGCAGGTTCACATTTCTGTGATAGAATATTTTATACAATAGGCAATGATAATTGCAGTTTTTCATCATCTGTAAACAGATATATCACAGAATGTAGGCACAGATTTACAGTTTCTATATAAAGAATTTGTGAAGAATAATGACAATATAATCTCTTAGTTGGAGAAACCTTAACAGCATCTTTGCTATCACTCATTTTAGCTTGCATGAGTCCTAAAAATAAAATTTGGCTGGGCTGCTAAACAAAACATCACTTTCTTTCCAAGTTAAGTATAACTGATACATCAATACTGATACAAAAGAGCCTGGGAATACTCTTAGATCTACTGGATGTGGTTCTTTTCATATATATATATTCTCTCTTTTCATATATATATATATTCTCCTTGACAGGAGAATATTCCTCTTGTGGGATCTTCTAGCTAATCTGGAAATTATTTATAATCAATATATTTAATACCTGAATATGAACAACAACTACTTATGCTCCTGAATAATTATTCTCCTGAAAAAAAATTCAAACTGTCCTGGAAAAACTACAGAATATTTAGCATTTTTGTTCTGGATGGCTCCATATGGGATTTTGTGTCAGAGTCAGAAAGCATGCAGCTAACCAGGTAGCTCTTGTGTCAGGATGCCACATGGTATTCCAGGGTAATAGGCTGCCATTGACACAGTGAACAAAGGACGGTCCTACTGCAGCTGCTTGCACTGTTGGTATAGCAATCCCAAATGGAAGCTATTTGTATATCCAGGACTTAGTGATGCTCACAGCAGTTCACTTGAGTAGGTGCTGGTCTGTGCTGTGTTGTGCTGCACACAGCACTTGGCTTTCAGACCTGCACATATTTCTTGGCCACAGAGTAAACTTAGCTGCTAATTCTAAAGGACCTTGTAAGCCTCTCCCACTTGATAAAGGTAAGGACAGCACCTTTGTGCCTTTATAATGTAAGGCAGTATGTCTCATGTGAACATCCTTTTGCTTGACAGTAGAGATGGATATGGTGCTTTTTAGAAAAAAAAATAAAATTTGAGATCTCCAAGGACCAAAATGCTGACAAGAGCTTCTTCACAGAGGACAGTGCCATGCCCTTGGAGGTTCATCCAATGCTACACAGCTTGGGGTTCCCACCCTCCTTTTCGTATTCACTCCAATAAATAGTATTTTAGTAAGTTATGGAGTCTGAGTGCCCTCTTTACTGTCATCACAACAAGCACTTGCAACTGTGCATTACACTGGGTACCAAACCAGTCACATTCAGTTTGTATCTACCAATATTCTTTTCACCTCGGCTTTTGTACAAATATATTCAGAAAAGTGAAGGAATTGAAAAGCATTTAGTATGTGGCCCTGTTTCTTAATAAGCCTTTCTTCCCTGGGGAAGCATGCTTGCCTTTTGATTTTTATCCGTCTTTTGCAAAGATATCATGCTCCAGGTAATTACTAAAAGGTTAAATACCTTTTATCAGAGGCCGCATTTCACTTGAACTATTGCTGAAATGCTTAATGCACAATTGCACTAAAGAATGGCAAGTTACAAAGTATGATTTCAGGGAAGAAATTCAAAGGCAAAGAGATTTGATGCATAGCCAGGAATGCCTTTTTGTTCAGACAGTAGTCATGCTGCTTTAGTACTAACACTGTGGTACAGCACTAAAGCCACAATTCCAGCTTGGTGAATGGGATTAGTCTCATTGCCAGGATATTTGTGATGCTCTGGATTCTGACCTGTCTGAACCATAGGAAACTCAAACATTCCCACTCCTCTCAGTCATCGTGATCACTTGGGAGATCTATAAGACAAGCTCTATTTCTGTAATAGAAGTAAAAAGCAAAACATCCATAAACAAAGTTGGAGAGGAAAACCCAGACAAAGAAAAACAGCATCCGTAAAAAGAGTCAAGGACGGAAAAAACTCCAAATATTTATCTTCCCTTCTGTAGCACCTCGTTTAATTACTCATGCTTAATTTGGTTACAAAAAAGCAGAACATGGGACAGAATTTGGAGAGAGAAGTCCTGGCAAGATCTTCCTTGTTTAGTGGAGTTGTTTTACATTTTGACTTAAATTGTTCTTCATCAAATGCTTTTGATGATGGGAGGAAATTTCTTTTTTACAGTCAACTAATTACATTCTGGTACATGACAGCAGGCCCCTTTCTTATCCTGGTAACACAAAACAGCTGGAGAAAAAATCCCAAACAAACAAGCCTGCCAAACAGGCTTGTTGTTTTAGGTATTATTAGATCTCAGAACTCAGACTCAGAGATAGGAAGTTTAGCCCACCAGCTAATTGTAAATAACATTAAACCATTTCCTATGAAGCTTTCTCCCTTTGCTGGGAAACTGCAGATTGTTGCAGTTAATGTCTTTTCCTTTGTCAGCAAGAAAAATCATGTTTGCTACAGATCTGCCACTTATAAATGTCTGTGCACTCCAATCTGTCCCTCATGTACACTTATTAATTGATTTGGCAGACACAGTTATATTTCACGAACTTAATCACTTGGACCCCAAATTGTTCTTCAGTGACACATTAAATGCCCAAATTCTCTTTGATGTTTGTCTTCCAGCCACAACTTGTTAGATTCATAAAAGAGACTTGTCTCCAAAGCCTGCCTAGATAGTTTGCCTGGAGGCCACTCTGGAGAAGTTTTGAATGGCAGTAGTCATCTTGAGTTGCATTCACTCTTTTGGCACAAGGAACCCCATCACCAGTCAATGAAATAAACTGGAACTTTCAGGAATTCAAAGGATCTTAATAAAAAATGTGAAGATACTGCCAGTACACAAACTTCCCTGGCTTTCAAACAGAGCTCTTATGATTGTCCTAGATTTTGAAAAGTCTGATTATATTTTAGGACTCTAAACCGCTCAGTATTCATAGGAGAAATACTTATTTACTTCAGCAAAACAATCCCAAGTTTGTTAAACCAACTATTAAACCTACTATTTAATTCCTGAAACATATGCAAAGAACACTTCTATCTGCTGCCTATCGTGATGTATGGAGTCTGACTTCTGCCTCCAATACATTTTGGTGATCTTTGGTTAGCTTGGAGCTGTGGAGATTAGCAAAGTATGTGGAACTATCATCAAACAGCTTTTATCTCAGAATAACTCTGCTAAATTAAATAAAAGTCTACCTATGACAGTATCTTGTAGTGAAATGGCCAAGAGCAAATACCAAATAATATGGGAAGAAGACAAGTGTTTGCAACATTCTCATATATTCTTTCAGTCTAAGTAATTTTCTCATTCAAGTATAGCCATCTCCTCAACCATACATGGCCTTGTTTAACCTTATCTTTAAGAACCTTTTAGGAGAATTCGGCAAATCTCATCAGTTACCCTCACATGGATTTCTTCTGTTAACTTTTCTAGTCTTCCTTGTGATCAGTACATTTTCAGCACGCATAATAGCATTTGGAAAAAGTTTCATAGGTTCTACCCATTGCACATTTGAAGAAGTACTTAATTGGCTTGTTTGGAATCTGACCTGTCAGCTTCATTTGGTATCCTTTCAGTTTTTGCATTGAAAGAGACTATGAGCTGTTTCCATCCTCTTAATATCAACTGTGATTTTTCAAACTTGGAATCCCAATTAGGTGTTTTCCATAGTGAATTTTCCTGTCTCACTAAGTTGTCTCTCATATAGAAAAGCCAATCCCTTCTCCGAATTTCTGGAAGCATTTTGTTCATTTTAGACACAGAAGGACAAGTATTATACTCAGTAATCAGCAGGCAGGTCAACAATGCATTTCCTTAATAGCTTTGTTTTGTTCTCTATTCTTCTCTGCATAATGCCTAATTTTGATTTTCTTTACTGATCACTACTGAGCATTGAACTGCCTGTTATTTCCATTGAATTATCAATCATCACTCAAAGCTCTTGATACCAAACAGGAATCATCAGCTCACACCCATTGTTTTATAAGTAAAGTCAGAAATATTTTGCCCTACATGTACCACTCGTCATCATTTACACTGAATATACTTAAAAAGACAGCATTTAACCTGCCATTTTACTGTTGAGTTTCTTAGCCTCCTAAAGTCCAGCAAACCAGTTGACATCACTGCTTACTGCATTTTCTAGGCTATATATGACCATGTTGAACAGTAAAAGTCCCAGGACCTGCTTTCCCCCCCATTTTTTCCTCATTCTGAATAATGATTGATTTATTCTGCATTCTTTAACTAAAGTTTACTGAGACTAAGTTGAAAAATGTAGTTTAATTTATTTCTCCACTGTTGATTTTTTTAAAATTTAGAATTGTCTGTTGATTTAATGCTTGGATGTTTTCTTACACCTGTGTACCTTTTACTGATATCTTCCTATAAACACTACCAATTCTACATTCTGTAAAACTGCAAGTATTTTGTTAGTACCAATTCATTCTTTACACCATTCTCAACCTATCAATGATATAAAGAGCTGCATTGAGATGGTTTTAGTACACCTTACATTTTCTTCTACTTCTCCCAATAAATTTTCAATGTTTGCTTTTCATAGGCATTTGCCTGAATTTGCTGTTGTTCTTTGAATGCTAGTACTTCATCAGTGCCCAGATGTCTCATGTGCCCATGTGCCCTCTGAGCAACAAGCACTTGTATTCCCAAGCCAGTTCTCTTTTAACTCTCTTGCCTGGGTACTTCTCATCTTCTCCCTTTCTGCTGAAAAATATTTTTAGGTTTCTGTTTGGACACAGTGCATGGCATTCCTGTAAAAAATCTTCAGTGACAAGACCATTTTTTTTAGTACCCTTTTTTCCTACACTATGCGCCTTAGGTAGCTCATCAGCAGTTTCTCTTGTGGCCAGAAAACAAGAATGATGCCTCATCAATAAACCTTTATTCTCACCAGGTATTTTGCCAGAGATAATTAAACTGCATTTCTTGATGGCTTCTTGTTTGAGGCTGCAACACTACACTTCAATATGTTTAATTACTTTATTTGATAGTATTCTAAATTGCTTGACCTATTGTGATTCTTCCAGAGAGGCTCAGAGATGCCATGGAAGTTGTTGGAGGGCTGGTTCACAACTGCACCATTTGTGCGTAGATCCCCTCGCAGTAGGGGCAAGTCCAAGGACAAGCGATGAAAATGAAAATCAGATGCAGTCATCAGTGCTTTGTGCTTTTCTAGGTACTCATAATTTAAACATAATATCCCCCATATCAGTATCAGAAATTGAAACTGCTGCTAGTTTCTAACAACTATTAGCTGTTACGTGAGGCATGCTGTCAAACAGATACACTATCTGGAAGATGCAGTACTTTATAAATACACACTGAAATGCAATTACTAAAAATGATCAAAACCAATGAGAGAGGTAAATTAAATACCCTTTCTACACAGGGAAAATGCTCAAACATCAGTAGCAACACCTTAAAAAAAAAAAAGCTGTAATAGAACCAGAATTTGGTCAATCATATTTCATCTTTGAAAAGCTGGCATACAAAGAAAGCCAGCTCTGATTGTGCCTCCTGGTGGTTTTAGTATTAACCCTAATGCTCTGACTATATGTTTGGCTTCCACTTGTGGACAGTGAACCAAACTGAGAATTGCAAACAGCAGCAAGTTCCAAACTTGGGTTTTTATCATGGTAATTCTTATATAAGAAAAGATTTCCTATCTTATAAAAACTTATTTTCATGCCTTCATAAGTGCATGTTTATCCAAATACCGAAGTCATGATTTAGTCAAACCTTACTTATGCAAAGTCAAACTTTTGTAAACAGGAACCATTTAGATGACTATATATTTCAATGTACATTGCGTTTGGCATACATTTCAAAGTACAGTATGTTGTCTGTATCACAAATCTTTACTTGTTAAATTTGTACAAAGATAATTTTTTTTCTTAAAAACTGTAAAATAGTTAAAGTGACTTGCAAACATAGAAAGAAAGCAGATGATAAAATCAATGAGTAAGCAATAGGAAAGAGTAGCAAGGCAAATAAAGGCTATGAAATGCTGCAAAATTTTATACCATGGGTTGTACTCACTTTTCCCTCGTCTCTTGGGCTGTCGCTTAAATGCACAACTGGGCCAGGGTGAGTCTTGGTGGATCTGTAATACAAAAATCAATTAAAATCTGTGAATGTTTTTTGTTGTCAGAAGAGCTAGATACCTCAGCTTCCAGGTGTGCTAACATGTACATCCAATGGTTTAAAAATAATTGTAAAAAGCCTAACAGGGTAGTTATAGCTATCTTTTAACGTTCTCCTCTATTTCCTTTTTGCCATTAAAGGCAAAGATTCTCTTTTCTTAATGAATCCTTCCTTCATTTTTAAAAAAAATCTCACTATTCTTCCTATTACAGTAATTTCCTCCCTCTCTCATTCTTACAGCTTTTTTGCCTTTTCTATTCTCTATTCCATTTCTTTCTGACCCTCTCTCCTTATTTGTTCCATTTGATGGCTAATTTGACAAGGATTTACAAACTCTTCACTGGATTCAATTCAGATACTGATAGCATGACTCACCAAGTTCCAATGACACTAAAGAAAGGGTTTCAGTAACCTCAGCTACACTGCCCTGTCAGGAAGCTTTCTAGCATTAGTGCAGCGGGGTTTCAGAAATGGAGCTACTTGCCTCTGTCTATCTGTAAAGCCTTATCTCATCTCCAGACTAACTAACACAGTTACACCCACAATGCATGTATAGTGGGGCTCCTCAGCCACAACACCCATCCTGTAAGTCTCTGTAAACCTATAAAGAAATTTATTACTGTTCTTGACATCCCCTCCCGTTTTTCAACATGTATCAACCACATCATATGCAACTTAGTGTTTGAGCTGTTAATGTCCAGCACCTGACAGAAAATGCAAATCACAGGAAACTGATTGGACAGACGTCTCTGACCTGGCCTTCAGGCCCTGGCAGGTATAAAGAGCAAGAAGACAAGCACCAGTCCGCACTGAATGCCTGCACAGAGGAGGACCCTTCTCCCATCTATGTTCTGGGGTCAGAGTACACGTCCCTTGGAGTTCAGCTTAGGATCTGAACTTGCATGACTGGTCTTAGTTCACCAAAGGTCATCAGGGAAAAAAATATGGTAGAGATTGGCAGAGTCCATAAAGTGAAGAATTTATCTGGAAACCATACGTAAAATGACCTAGGCTCCAAGTTTTAAAACAATCTGCAAGAGAATTACAGAAACAAACCAAAACAAGCTTCTCCAGCCAAACTACTCAAAGGATTTTTCTAAAATAATGGCCTTTTCCTTTAGCTGAACATTGTATTGTAGCAAAACTGGCCTCTGTTCTACAGGTCGGACTCCAAATCAAGACTAAGAGTGATCACAAAAATTCTTAGACAAATCAAACATTAAAACACTGTCTACTGATCCATAGCCTCATAGGTTTCTCCTTCCCAGAACAGTATGCTCCAACACTCTTAAAAGCATGCACACTCTTCTCTATATGTTGCCTACATTATGTTTAAAATATTTTAACTATTTTGTCATGAACCAAAGCTGGGTCAAAGCAGAGAGGCAAAGATCTAGTCTGGTATTTATTTCTGAGCTGAGGACAATGAAAAATTACTCCAGACATCCTGAACATGCAGCATGTTATTCTCTTACATGAGGTCTTCATCAGCAAGGATTCTGCAAGAGCATTTTACAGCATATCCCATCACAGAAATGGGTTCAGCAGGAAAGTAGCAAACAGTTTATACAGACTGTCTTTCATGGTGCCAGCAACAAGCACACATTTTGTTCCATGTCCTGAGACATGGAACAAAACCATTTTTACAGAGATACAGATAGCAGGAGATCTGGCTGTCATTCCTATACAAGCCAACTTAGCTCAACCCCTCTGGCTGAGCTTCTGTTTCTGAGTAACCTGTACTGAAATACAAATATCATTTGCACACCAGACCTTGGAGGAGGCAGGGTAGGTAGGCAGTGACAGGGAACTGGAGGGCAAGATGAGGTTGTTGGCAACCAGTGCTTAGACTTACACACATCTTGTACATCTGTCCTGAGAGAGTGCATGTGACAGTTTGGGACATTCTAGGCTGTTTCAAGTGCTGTTTCTGACATAGATTCCCCTGTCTGAACTGGTCAGAGTATTGTGATGGAAAGAACTAGGTCTGTTTGGAGTATATGCTGTCCAGGCAGTGATGGGCAAAGGAGGAAAGGTGAGAACAAGGGGAAAAAACAAGCAGAGAAGACACAATATGAGAATTTTCACTTTTTAGCCAGATCACAGACAGACAACATAAGAGAGAGCAGAGGCAAGCAAACACCAGATATGTTTTCCCAGAAAACTAGGGACAAACAAAATGGTAGCAGAAGCACATGGAGGCTGACAAAGCACAATGGGTTGGGCAGCTATCCCAGGCCATTGAACCAACCAGGATGCATGGTTGGCTGCTAGGCCACTTCAGTCTTGGTACATGACCAGGAATATTGGCAAAATCATGACAAATGGAGGGAGAAAGGAAGAAAGATATACTGTCTTTCTAAGGTAAAGATTTACTCAATTTAGTCAGCTCTTTGTACCTACTAATTTTAAAAGTCAGGAACAGTTTAGATAAATCAGTGCAACCAGTTTTTTTGAAAGATACATAAGACATTGCTTACCAAAGAACGTATCAAATTCTCTTTGGGTAGAAGCAAAATCTTACATGAGCTGTCCTCTACTCTTTAGGCTAAGTATACTTTCATAGTATATGAAAGCTCATTGTTCCTCTGTAAATGGTATAAAAGCCCTGTCTTTTACTACCAGTCTTATTTTTATCTTATATTCCTGCAGGGTGTAGCCTCAAATTTCCATGCTAAAACCTCAGCTGAAAGGGTTTTCTTCACGAATACATTTTCTAATCTCCTCCATTTCCCTCTTGAATTCATTGCAGTTGGGGGATCCTGCTATTTACTGCACTGTATTCATATTGTAGGGTTTGGGTATTTTTTTTCTTAGGCCCTTTTTGTTTCTTTTAGGAATATTGTAATTTAATTATTATGCACATAGTAACTTCTTTAGTTTGTTGAATAACAGCTTTATATACACTATCAGCAAAGTTGATACCAAACACAGCAATCTGTGCTCTAAATGTATGAGATTTTATTTTTCCCCATTATTTTTCCTCTATATTTGATATAAGTATACTCTTAGTATTCATATTACCTTACTTCTTGTTATTTTAATAATTTAGTTGTTTTGTACAACACCTGGCTTGCTCTGGCTTCTTCCTTTTTCTTCCACTTCTATTACATTTAAGACTGACAGGTATGTCACTCCATCAAAACACTCAACAAACAATTCTTTAGTTTTCATACATACATCATTGGTCTAGGAAAAATAAGGGTTCAAGGGGAAGGGGCATTAATTTTTGTCTTTGTTTCTCACCATTCTACTCAATTTCAACTGGCAATAAAATAAATAATTGTTTTCCAAGTCAAGTCTGGTTTCTCCATTGACAATAGCTGGTAAGTGATCTTTCTGATTTTCCCTTAATTCATGAACTTTTCAATCTTATTTTCTTTCCCTGTTTTGTTGAGGATGGGGAGTGAGAGAGCAGCTGGGTGGAGGTTTCCCAACCAGCCAGGATCCAACCTCCAATTTCCTTTATTGCTTAACAGAGGCCAGCTTTGTTTATACATACATAAGAATAAGTAGAGAGTCTACTAGTTTGGCAGTCATAATATGGCTTCTGTCAGGAAAGCAGAAAGGATCCTTTTCAAATAGTTGTATGTATCTAATGTGCCATCACAGATAAGATCACGCACAGGTGACAACAGATGTTCCTGAAACTTTTTGGAAGTGTAGTGCCTATTCTTTGGCAGTCCTCCTGCACGCCTTTCCAGGGCTCCAAGAAACATTTGGTTTTTTTATACACAGCAAGTAAAGTATTTGCATCAAAACTGATTCCTTTTTGGACTACATAATGAGGAATATTCAAAAGATGCAGCAAGCATAAAGTTTGATGTTCGGTTCTGGATGAACATGCACAGTCCCATCTTGGGGGAGATGTTTGTGGGAGGATAAACTGATACAAAACAATCCCAGTTCAGGTGGAGCAAGGAAGAAAGCATTGCTGTGTGTGAAAGCATTGCAACTTCCTCAATTCTGCAAGACCTCTTGCTTATTGCTCTGAGCCTGCCTGATGGCTGGATACAGAAGGAGTGACACGATAAATCTTCTCTGGTTTGCTTCTCCTGAAGTTATGTTATCTCCCTTTGGGTACAGGACTGTGGTGAGGAACCCAAACCTTGTCCTTTGTGCCACACTAAGACCAGGAACTGTCTGCCAAAGGCAGATCAGTGCCTCGCTTCTTGCATCAAATTGTCTCCTCAAGGAAGGTATGTATAAATAGAACTAACAACAATATCTTTTGGAGCCCTAGGGAAGTGCTGCTTGTAAAAGGAGAGCAAGGCATGTACAGTCAATTTCTCTTGAGGATAGACATCATGACTGCACTACATGAAGGATTAAACAAAGCAATTATTTAGTTAACTATATCAATAACATTATTTTATAGAACCCATGAAACACAATCAGAGCTACAGATACAGTAATTACTGCTTTCATACAGTAAATTATACTGCATGGGGAAATGTCGACACACAAACTCCATTTTGCCTCAAATTGTTTTTGTATACATAAAATGTTCTGTTTCCCTTTATTGCTATTACAGTAAAGTTCTCAAGAAGGTTGAAGAGTTGGACACTGTCATTGTGGAACTGCCTTCAAAGAAAAAAAACCCTGCCATTGACTTATATTAAATGGAAAAGCAGAGATTCTAACAGCTCCTGGAAAGGATGAAGAGGTGCTGGAAAACCAACCAGATTTGAAGCTATTGTGAATAAAGCACTCTGCTGTTGATGACAGGTATTTGTGTATAGGCTTTCCTTCAAGCTGGCCTTGGGGAGCTGCATAAAAACTAACTAGATCCTATTCCTTGAGAAAGGGAAAAATAAAGAAGAATCAGCAGGTGAAAATAAGGTGTAAGTGAAATAGTTGAGCAGGGAATTTTCATTTCCAAATAACAGTCAGGGTACAGCTGAGAATGACTGAGAAAATAAAAGCTCTGAAAAGACACAAAAAGGATAAAACACAAATCCAAGTCAATACTCAGCAGAAATAAAAAAGAAAAAAAATAAGGTCAAGTCTAAAAACTATCAGCAATGATTTGCAGTAAAAAAATTCTGAAATGAAAGCTAACTTCAATAGAGCAAGAAAAAAATATGAGGTAATGATACAAAACTTTCAATGTTTCACAGTCTTTGTTGACCTTTAAGCACAAAGAACAGACTGCAGAATTGAAAAATGGAACCAAAGATTCCCATGACAGCTGTACAGAACTAAAACTAGGCATTTACTAAGAAGACAATCATGCTTTGAGTTGTTTTGCACTTCATCAGAAGTTGTTCCTGACAGCAGCAGGTATTAATTTACTTGGTGTATATTCATTTGGGGAAATGAGAGAGTGGTTATGCTGTAAGACATGACTCTTAATCAGAAGAACTGCACTGAAATAAAGACAGCAGTCACTGTAAAACAGTTTTCAAGAGACTTGTAAGGATGGAAGCTTTTATTTGATTATTTTATCCTAAAATTAGAAAGCTCAAAAAGAAGTCTTTGGCAATGGTACAATCTGGACCAAGCAAAATGTGGAAAATACACAGATGATGTATTCCTCAATCATCCTGGAATGTTTTATGCACTCGAAGAAATCAAGTGACTTAAATACTGTCATAAGAACTTGAAATTCCAAGACAATCTTTAAAGCAGGTAAAAGTATGCTATGACAAAATAGAATCAAATCAAAACCATTTTCCTTTTGAAGGAAAAAATAGCCCGCACAATTGGAGAAGTACTGTAATGATTTCTGAGAAGGATAAAAATCTGGTGTTAGAAAGTGATAAAAGCAGTTAGGAGAGGGGGAAAAGAATGAAAACATCCATATTAGTCATTGTTATGAAGCTGAAGTTGACTGAATGTGCTGAAAAAAACACATGCATAGACAAATACCTCTTCAATGTCAGTAGTCAGACATCATCCACGGTTTTCCCTTCCATAAAGGTGGAGTGCTGCAGGGAATTTAAGACCTTCTTTTCATTTTAAGAGCCATAGTGACATTTAAGAGAATGAGTAAGTTAGACACACTATTCATATGATGTGGATCAAAGCTGGGAGTTGGAGTAAGCAAGAATCAGTTCAACCTCAAGATGCAACTCTGAGTCTTAGACATACTTTCTGAAATGTCCAGAAAAAGGAAGCCTTGACAATTGTGCTTTCTATATATTAATAACTATCTCCATTTGGGTCTGCACACAGAGAGGGTAGTAGATTCTTCTAGACTGTTACTTCTCCTCCTTTGTACTGCTTTCCCTCACTGCTGTGGATCTGCTGACTCTGAGTTTCCATTTTAGGAAATGTTTAGGCCAAACAAAGGGCTAAGAAAGGAGATACCAAGTTATGGCTCTGTCATAGCTGATTTCCAGTCTGCCCAATTATTTGATCCCTCAAATCCCATAAATTTTGGAAAGTTTCAGTTATTCATTCATTAGATAGTGGGGTGTTAAAACACTGGAATCTTACTGGGGGCTTATAATGCAGATTTTTCATTTTTGGAGTTCAGAGGACACACATTAAGATCTTCTTTTCCTTTCCAACACTAGATGACCTTCCCAAATGTATGATCATGCTGTGAAAATTGATCTCATTGTAGTTGGAGTAAATGGAGACATGCTGGGCTCATTGACTATTTTTCTCTTCCAAAGCTGTTTCCAAACATTTGGAAGGAAAAGAGATAAACTGTTTGCTTATTAGAGAGTAGAAAACCAAACAGTATCATGAGCCTCAAACCCCTCTGGCAAAGGACTAACTCTGCTACATGACAGAGAAATGACAAGTGAAAAAGTTTTGATTTATTCATTCTTAGCAGAGAAGATTGCTTCAGTGTGGCCTGAAGTATTGATGCATGAGGTTATAGAAATGGCTGAGACAAGAATTGGTACCCATATGCTTGTGGCTTTTCTCAGCTCTGTTCAAGGACAAGTCCACTTTACATGGACAGAGACAGTGCATGTAATTTAAGAAGGAAATTTTTCCTGTAACTTCCAGAATTGGTTACGACTTAGTTTTGAAAATAATCTAAAAAAGAAAAGAGAAAGAAAAAAGAAAAGAAAAGAAAAGAAAAGAAAAGAAAAGAAAAGAAAAGAAAAGAAAAGAAAAGAAAAGAAAAGAAAAGAAAAGAAAAGAAAAGAAAAGAATCTGTTTCCTTTGCATTATTAGCTGTTCAGGCCTTAATTTCTAACTAACACTAGATTCTGTTTAAGCTCACTGAATGTTCTCTCCTAAGAGAAGACGATAGTCACTTATGATAAAATATGTATTGCAATCATCTTTTTGACATGTATCTCCACTAGATGCTTCTAAACATGACATAAAAACACTATCACTCAAAAAAATAGTGCTCTAGAGATCTTTCAGATACAAAAGTAGATGAGAAACTCACAAAAAAAAGCCCTCTGTACCAAATGCCAACTTTGTAAGTAAAAGTAGCTGTGCAGGACAAAATGATTTCTTGCATCATATGCAAAGGCTAAAAATGTTGCATCTAGACCTGCTTCCTCTTCAAGTCTTCAAACTTCCAAGCCTTTTCACCTCAGTCTTTCACTGCAAAAGAATCACTGTTACAAAAAAAATTCTTGCAGTCATTTAATAGGCCTCACTGATCAAAATATTTGGTTGTTTCTGAGGATGAGTGCTACATGGAGATTTGATTAGAAGTAGATACAAATCAGTGAAAAGTAAGAGGGGGAAATTAAAAGAAAGAGAAGTTAGGTTGGTAGACTTTCAGTTTTAGAAACTGGATGAGAATTGCATGAAGAGGGATGAACTCCTTCAGGCTTGTTAGAGCTGATGATACACAAGCTTGACACACTTTAAATTTTATTTATAAACCCTCCATCTAAGCTGAGGACTTGAATAGAGCAGCAGAGGCTTTTACTGGTCTTTCCTTGCCAATAAGTTTGAAAGACATATGATTGCACCAAAGGTAATCCCTTTCCTTCCAAGCTTTATAGAGAATAGTAACAACCTCAGAAATGTTATCATTAACTCAGAATTTAACATAATGTTATGAGCACCATTGCTCCTTACATTGTTCATGGTAAGGCTGAAGTTTTTCCTGAATTTTACATACATATATTTTCCTATTTTCTTTCGTCTTTGAAAGCACCCAACATCAACAGACCTTGTGAACTTATACACTCCAGAACAACCTGATTTTACTGTAAGCAGGAAGTTGGTCTTGAAAATTCTAGAGAAGCCTTACAACATGAATTATTTTATGATTCTATAATACAAAAATGTGAAAAATACGCAAAAGTTTTGAGACAATAATGTGGAGATTAAAAATATAATCAAACCAGAACGTACCCATGGCCCAAACTAAAATTGTTCTTTCAAACATTTTTCTCAGTAGTATTCTAAAGGAAAGCCTACAATCATAAATTCATCCTCATGAAGTACATTTAAAGGTAATAACATTTCCTTTAAAAGCTAATCTACATTGCATTTTATGTGCAGGAAAGCAACAGTACTGGAACAGACATCAGAGTTTATTACCAGAGAGCATTCAACTTACTTTACTGAGTCACCCAATTTCAACTTCAGAGGGACTGTAGCATTTATAAAAGTGGCTGCTGTGGCAAACATCATGATTATTCCCACCAGCCTCTTCCTCTAATACAGAGAAACTAATCTGGAGACACATAGGATCCCCTGTCCACCTGCAAAATATTTACAAGGACAACTTCCTCCACTCCATATCAAGGAGTACATGGTAAGATTGGATGGAAAGGATGGAGCTTTAGAGAAGCACGCTGCTTACATGGCTCAATTTATCCTTGTAAGACTCGTAGAACTAGAAGCAGTAATAAGTAAATACCTTATTCAATACCACTGTGCTCACTTGTCAACAAAACAGTACCTGGCAAACTTGCTGTTTAGAAGAAGAACCCATTTTGGTAACCATGCAGTACCTCCAAGTACTTGAGGTGACACAGTCTATCTTTATTATGCTGTCATTACCTTTTACAACTTATGGAATGAGAAAATTTGGAAAACCTAGGTGTTTTCCTGCATAGAAAATATAATGAAGATAGTTAGGAGGGGCTGCTTGCTTCCTTGAAGGTTCTAGAGAGGGAGCATATTGCACAGCATCTAGACTATGTCAACAAATCAGTTGTGAAGCTTATTAGAAAGCAGCCCTTATTTTCCACATAGAAAGAAGGGCATCAGTCTATTCTACTTTCATTAGAAATGTTTGTGGTGGCCACTAAAATAATTTTGAAACATTTAGCCAGAAGAATTTTGAAATAATTAGAAAGTGAAACTTGGTGGAAGGCTTCCAGTCCATAAAAAACTTTTGGATCTATTTCCCCACAGAATAGAAACATCCTAATTTCTGGAGGAAAGAAAACTACAAGTGCACACAAAATGAAAACATGCTGGTCCCAAAAACTTAAAGACATTATCTACTCAATGTAGTAAACATAGACATTCTAAAATACAGGATTCAAAAAGCCCTCCAATATGTCAATGTCACCAAAACAAAGTGAGAAACAGAAAACAATTAGGATACTTTCCATCTGAATAACTCATCAGAATGATCACACCCTGGTGGAAACCATGTTTTCCAGCAGTACTTTTTTGCAGCCAAAAGTACTAAACAGAGCCAAGCAGTCCCACAGGGGCAGAACAAACAAACATTCCGAAATTGAGAAATGGATAAAAGATTTACCAGCAGACTGAATCCTGATTACTATTTGAATCCTTGGTTTTATGTCCTTTGAAGGTAAACCTAGATTTTTACAACTGTGCCTATGAAGTTTGGTGAGGGTAGAGAGGGAGAAAGAAAATGAGGCATCGGTTCAACTTGGGGGACAGAGTGATTACTATAATAATGATAATAGAGGGAAAAGAAAGGAAGGGATTTCTGAGAACTGGGGTTACACTGCAGGCCTGTAACCGTACTCTTAGCTACTGTTCTCTTGGTTCATTGAGATCGGTGTATTTCAGTTTACTACCAGAGGTTACAGGTCCCTCACAACATGAAGCAAATGTCTCAGAAACTGGAAGAAGTACTTTGAGCTTTCCCATAGAAGTTCCTCTTGCTGGAACTTCACAGAGAAACCAGCAGAGAAAGACTTCTTCATTTCTGTCAAGGCTTTTACTTGCAGGAAGCATAGATGTATCCCAGATTTTTGTCTGTCTCTTTCTATTTCATACCCACAATGCAGGCACCTTGCTTAGCTTGTTAGAGCTATCATTTAACAGGCACTCATTATATTTCCTATCACCTAATCAGGTTTTGATCTGTTTGAATTAACCTTCAAATTCTCACTGTGTTGAGCAGGACGCTTGGTCTAGAGACCTCCTCCTGTCCCTTCTCATCTAATTGATTCCACAGCTCATTGAAGAAAAGTTCTCTGTAGAATCTTAGGGCAAATATCCTCCATTATTCTCTTCACAGATGGAGGACATGATGATCAAGCTTTCCTCATAAAAATAGTAAAATCTGAATTTTAGTGATTAAAGACTTTCTGTATTTCATGGAACTTCATAGTAAACAGTACACCATTTTTTTTCTTTTATATGAAATAGAATTAGGTCTCTAACATAAATCTGATTCCTAATGTCCTGTAAAAAACCACTTAATACTGCAAACGCATTCACTGAAATGAAAGACTTCAAAAGATCTGGTAATATTTGAAAACCAAATGATTCTTTAAAATTAAATTTAAGACAGCTATGAAAATGACCACGCATACAAATGAAAAAAAAAATCTGCACTTACAGTTCTATTGCCTTGTTCCACATGATAACATATCCAGAAAGAATGAAGGACTCAATATTTACAATGTGTGTATTGCCTCTCTCCGTTCCAACATAAAGCCATTTACTCTGGAAAGGTAGATGGCAGTAAGTAATCCTGGAAAAGAAAAAAACACAAACCAACAAAATATAAGTGACTGAATACCACATTAACAATATTTTTAACAATTCTGCAGCTGAAAGAATTATTCTTTCCATTTTATAACTTGAGAAAAACCTGCCCAGAAGGCATTCTGAAGAATGTGCAGGTTCTGGGAGTCATCTCCAGGAAAATAATAAAAGAGAACATGAAACAAAACAGGGCCATCCTGCCTGCCGATATTAAGGCCAGGACAAAAGAGAAGCATCACCTGAGCACTGAACTAAGTCTCTGTATCTCCATGGGTATGTAAATTGCACTTTGATAGTATTCACGACTCTCAAGGAAGGCTTTCTTATATCCTTTCTCAGAATAAGCAGATTATCCAGTCCAACAGAGTTTTGTGGACATTAGTGGGATTCATGTTTTTCACAACAGAAGAATGATATCATAATTCACGCAAGAAAACATTCATTTATTTGCCATCTGGAAGAGCAGGGCCTTAGATAAGAGCATTTATCAAAACTGAACTACCACAGACACACTGAACCCTACACTCATTAAAAGGTGATGAAAAAGTGCTACATTAGCTTGGAAAGATGTCATGACAATTTCTCATGATAATACATAAAAGTTTTCACAGATGACAAATGAGTAGGTTTTATATTATATAGATATTACATACACTAAAACAAAACTAAACCTGTATGAGATGAGGAAACATTTGCTACTAAAATGTAAGTGAATGCATGCTACCTACAGAGACTGAAACTTAATGCAGCTTTATGGTACAGACTTGTAAATTTTGACAAAACACCAGGTATTTTACTTGGTCTGTCATATGTTGTTATATTTATCACTCAGTTCCACAAACAGGCTATTTCTGGCTTTTATATACAAACAAAATTTTTTTTTCCTGAGCACCTTTAACCACCACGAAAGTACATACAGTATTTAAAACCATGCATATTAAAAAAATTCATTCTTATGGTACAGCAATTTTTCTGAATTTATTATGGAGTGAAAGGAGTGTTGGCAACCTTTCAGTAATTTGGCTCTCCAGTCAAGTAAAGACCTCTGAGTAGAGCATTTGCCACTCTTTAAGGAATTGATCAATAATTATACAAATTAAATATACTTTATGTAATGATTCCCTGTAAAGTACTCTCAACAAACAAAAACGTTCCAAACAGATTATACTCAGTATTTGCATAGTTCTGTACTTTTCCAAGTATCTAATAAACTGTCAGTACATTTAATGCTAGGATCATTCAAGTGAGGAAAATTTCCTTTTTTGTACTTACGCATCACACTGGATTGAATACAGTTGAAATACGGAGTCTTCACATTTGTAATTTATAGAGAAAATTATTGTGGAATCATGGAATAAGATTTACCCTTCAGAGAAATCTTGTTTTGTTGATTAAAGTGAGACCTAAATATGAGATAGCCTTTGCTCTGTCCTGCTGTACAGTGCTAAATTTTACCATCAGTTGTCTAATTTTAGCAATAATTCTGCAGCCTTTAGTGGAAAGAGTACCAGCTTTTTCAAGAGAATTGCTTTGAGAATGGGGGCTATATTTTAGAAGGCATAACTGAAAATGCCTTCAAGCAGCAACATAATACTGATATTGTTGGTACAGTCAGACCAACAAAGATCCAACAGAAACAACTGCAGAAGGTATATGCCACCAATATAATCCTTGATGGAGCTCACACTATGAGCTTTATTCTTCTGCTCATAACAGGCGCCAGGAACCTTTTGCCCTTTTGGCTTTATAGTTTCAAACGTGAAGTTGTTTTTCACATCTTTTCTAATCCTTTTCCTTTAAACTAAATAACTCTCTTTCTTTTGTTTTTTCTTCTGGCGCACCATTTCCTTCACTTCTGGTTAAATTCATATTTAGTCCATTTTTTTGTTGTTGTTGTTTCATATCTTGCATTCTGTGCTACCTCTACTCTCCTTTCTTGCACTGCAAAGCATATGGGTGTTTCACTAGGTCCTGGCCCATAAAAAACTTATCTAGCTAATAAACCCTCTTAATCACTTCATATTGAAGATCACCCAACACTTGTTTGCAGTAAACTGCTAAATTACAGGAAGAGGAGATAATTTTGACTTGAAAGTGTTGAAAACACTGTAGCTGTCAAGTCACTGACAAAAAATCCTAAGCTCCAAAGTGAGCCCTACTTGACTTGAATGCTGCTACTCCAAATTCTTGCAGTAGTGTCATCAGACTAAGCAGGTTCAAGTCCACCTAGGACAATGCTATTTTTCAGTCCTCTGTTAAATGCAAGCATAAGCCACTACAAGGTACTGCAGAAAACTTGATCTCCCATGTGCAAGAATTAATTCAACATCTTGTTTATGAATAAAGTTTCAACATCACCTCACACACTGCTTGAAGCTGCTTTGGGCTGCTTTTTGTCCTTTTTGAGATTTGATTCCACGTCATAATCTCTAGGACACACTGCCACAACAACCAACAGACAAAGTGGGGGGTCTGCATTCCCAGATGTTGCATGTCCTACGTTTGTCTGCCTTAGGTTTAAAATTTCAAGAACTTAATGCTTTAAAAACAAGGTCCTACAGCAAGAGAAAAATCAGACCAATAACTTAGTAACTTAGTAACCAATAATTAGTAACTACTAATAAGTAGGTAGACCAAAAGTTACTAGACTTAATATCTTGATGGCCTATCTGAAATCCCAGACACCAGTCACTACTAAGCCTGGATGCACAATATGAAGGACCAAAAGAGAATTAGGTATTGCTAAAGAATGAAAAAAAGCACCACAGCCATGCCTGTTTTTTTAAGCCCAGCTACCTCCTCCTAAATAATTTCATTTTGCTCTGCCAAATGTATGGGACAGCCAGGCAAGAAAGTATCCCACATGTTCTTTCCTTCACAAAGAAAACTACCCTATGAATCTTTATTGTTTACCCAAACTGGTATTAAACATTATAAAATGTCAGATTATGAAATGCATAAATGTCCATATGAAATCTTTTACAATATGTGAGCTTATAGGAAAACAGCACTCCCTTAAAGACAATCGAGGTATGTAACAAACCTATTAGAGGACGGGAATTACTATGTATTTTAATACAATATATTGTTAGGCTTCACCAAACAAAGCCATATGATTTCCATATTCTCCTAAAACTCTGCACTTCTCTGAAGTAATCTTATTTTACATTATGTAAATTAAATTCAAACTGCTTTATATATTACAGACCTTTCACTTCTACAGAAAATATTAACTTGACTTTGAGGCTTGGAAGCTTTGAAGCAAGACTCAGATTTTTAATGAACATCTTCCATCTCAGTAAGTACTGAAATTACATAACGATTTCTTCAAGAGAAAACAATGAAGTCTCATACTGTAGTTTTCATTGGGGATGAAAGGTATTCTAATATATGACTCTATTAGTCATATATCCCACAAGCAAATTAAGATGTCTTTTGATGCCATTACGAAAACGAGTCAATAAGCCAGAAAGAAAGAAAGGCTATTTTTCTTCATAAGAAGTTAGGGGTTGTACTGAATTATGTCAGTATGAAGTGCTGCTGACAAAGTTTAATCAGATTGTCAATCTGATTGAGATAACATGCAACAAAATCAAATGAAAACTTGAGGATTTTCTCATTGTTGATCACTTAACAGAAAGTCAGCCAGAAATGTGGATATTGTACATTCTTAGCAGTAAACCACAACATAAATCTTATTGATCATTATAAGAAATAGCGAACAATTGATGAATTCATACAAAAAAAAGGTGTTTCTACTCTGCCAGAACAGTCTGAAACATTATATCATTTTTTCCAAATGAGAAAGCAGGATATAGAATATCCTGTAGGCTATATTAATTTTTTAAAAATCAGAGGTACTAACTAAAATTCTTAAATCTGAATTTAGTAAGGAAAACTATTTTGCTAAGGTCCTAAAAAACCCATATTATTTACATAAATTATGTAAGTAAAAAATAGATATAATGGAATAACTGAAAGAGGCATTGTCAAAACATTGAACTTTATTTCAGAAAGGAATATATTCTGACTAGCAAATCTTGAAAAGGTATATTTTTCAGAAGATCTCAGCACTCTGGAGTCTAACAACCATGGCCAAAACCTCACCGCATATTAGTAGAATACTACAATGTTAAAATAATTCAGAATACTATAACCGCTAAAGTATTAGTAAAAACTGTCAGATTACTTAAAATCATCTTTATTATGTTAATTGTATTCCACTAAGAAAAAGAAAATATAATTTTGAGAACACTTCTTTCTGCCTCTGCTTTGTTATTTTTGTTTTTCTATTTTTAGCATGAAAAGTTTCCTGGAACACTATTGCTGGTGGTGAGTGGGAAGACCTGCTGAAGGGTGGAAAGTAAATTGCATTTTTGTCAAAATGAGAAATAGTTATTCCAATTTAATTAGTTAGTCGTGCATCATAGACATCAAAACTCCAATTAAATTTACACTATGGCTTTTCCCTTTATACAGATAATCTTAAATATGAACAAGCATAGAAACTGTGTATTCCTTCTGCCCAGCACTGACTGTCAGAGTTCTGTTTCTGTAAGTTCCTACAGAAAAAAAACCAACATTAGCTTGAGCTCCCTTTCAGCATCTTACCAAAATAATCTACAGAGTCCAGGTTCTCAGGAAATATGGAAATCTCACAAATTTACAGGAAAAGAGTGAGATAAAACATGATGGAGCATTAACTTGGGAACATGAGTAGCTGACAGGAAGCAAGCCCAGTACCCACAAGACATGCCAGTAACAGTCCTGGCCCAACCTTCTGCTCTCAGTGACTCCTAAGGGACTGCCACTGTCTTACACCCAATTTACAGTGAATTGCCCCAGCATGGACAAATTCAGCTGCTGAGAAAGTTGATCACCTTCTTAAGATGGTTATGGCTATCAGAAGTCTACCTTTTCACTGCAGTGATTATGGCTTTTTTCTTGACTCTGGGGATTTTCTGCAGCATCCTCTGGTGCTTTCAGTACTTTCCCCTAATTTATGCTATTTCCTTCAGCTTGTCCATTCCAAGAGCTGTTCTCTTGGCACGGCCACCTGATAGACGGGCAGCATCCCTGGTTCTCGCCAATGACTGGCTGATGTTATGTCAGGTCCTCTTTCAAAGCAGCTCTTTGAAAGGATTCCTCTAGAGAGGAATCTGTGGCCTGTGTAGCCTTCAGTGAATATTCACAACAGGGCAAAAACATTGCATAAGCCCTTCCCTTCCTTCTTGACTTCTGCAGAATTTCTTCACTCTAACAAAAAAATATGCAGCTGCTGAGGGGGCTTCATGACTTTGTATCAGTCCTCTTCTCCCCCCCTCCAGCAAGCACAAATTATTTCCACACAATTTATTTTCTTCCCTCATACTCCCTTAATCTTTTGGTAATTTTTAACAAAAGTACTACAAAGCACACCAGACTCATCTAGTGCCCCCTCCTTCTCCAGTAGCTGAAAATGGACTGAGGTAGCTTATGGCTACCCAGTACTCTCAGAAAGTGTAAGGTTACTTTTCCACCAGTTTAGTAGAGGATATTCAAGCTGAGATTATTGCTTTAAGTCACAAAATGGGCACAGGAAGATTTGGACAGATATTCGGCAAAGTAATTTGTAGCTGACCTAAAGTGCCTAAACAGAAGCACAGGTTAAAGCTACTGACAATGAAAGAAAGGAGTTGTTTCCAGCAGATGTAAACAAAGGATGTAAATTATGAGCTATTTGGCCTGTGGAGGTATTTAATCTTCTTCCTGGTCTATATATAAATTTGGAGCTCATCAGCACTGTAAGACATGTAACAATAAACATGCACAATAGCACCAATTCATGCAGTCTGCCATCCACATGATGCGATGATGTGTTTCCAGCAGATGGTTGTGCAGTTCCCCAGATAGATGCAAACTGGGTCTGTGCATAGTAATAATATTTCCTCTGCTACAGGGGGTGTTGTTATATACCAGGAAGCCCTAGGAAGGCAGAAACCCAAGATGAATTCCATTATTATGAGTCCCAATGTTTAACTTCAACTCTTATTCTAACTTGCAGAGTATGCAAAGTCTATCGGGCCAATGTAAGAGCACAGGAAATTCTTTAAATTCCTACCTGGCTGACTAAGAGTCAAATGATATAGAGAGCAGTTCAACACATCTGGAGAGTTCCTTCCTTTCAGGGTCTTGGCGATACTAATCACAACAGGAGTATTTTTCCTATTCACAGTAGATTCCCCAAATACCATCTAAGATAATTTCAAAAATTTCTAGCAGCCCTGCACACACAGATTCTAGCGGAAAGTGAATGAACCAAACATGACTCTGAGTGATACTTGTAGTCAGACTGTTTTTTTAATAATGTGGTTGAGTTTTAATTTAAAATAAGAACGATCTTCTCTTTCACATGTATTTTCTGCTAGCAACAGTCAACCTTTATTTTGAATTAAAATCAGTTGATCTGTCTTATTTTATGTTTTAATTACTTACATAGGAGAAAGTGAAGTAGAGATAAAAACACCCTGAACACAAATTGCATTGCATCCTGGTGACAGCATAACATGGGATAAACCCCATTGTTATTTAGGAATATCTGGACATAAGAGGAATATTAAGGTAAATTATATTCTCAAAACACTGCATTAACAATTCTGTCTCTGGATTTTTTCCAGAGTGTTATACAGACTGTTCAAATATTTGTTGTTTTAAGACTATAGTGCATCCACTGCAAATAAAGGTGATGACAGATGGGCAGATGAAGAGTATCTATCTAATGAGAAATGTAAGAACTAAAACTTAATTGTATTTTTCCACCAAATTCAGAGCTGAATGGGACTATTCTGTTTATAACTACTCTGTGAATCATCTCTACCAATAAATTCCAAGTTAAAAATGAAACCACAAGCTATTTACAGTTAAAAACTGTGAAACAAGTAATCATTTAGCTCACATATCACTGTACCTATTTCCTGACTGAACAACCAATACTTGCAGACAGTAGGATCACCTGAAGATATTACTTGAGCTAACACCTCATATCTGTAGAGATCAATGTTTTAAAGAAAAACAGTAAAATGAGTTGCTTTACATGAGGCAATCTAATACATGTTCCTTACAAAGAAACATGAATGAAAAATGGAGTCAAGGCAGTGTTACAGTTACTTTCTAGACTTCTGCTTCCCAATGTTTCTTTCAAGTTTGGTGTCTCAGGCTATTTTTCTTACCCAATGAGTCCAGAGAGCAGTTTTATTTGTCTTTGTTTTATACTGGTTTAGATATAAGTATTCATCACAGTCACTGATGCTTGTACAACAGCAAAAATTTAATTTGTGGATTGGAATGTAAGAAATGAACCTCTGAGATTCCTCTCTTCTGTTTAATACTGATTGAATCTGATTTCTTCAAATTAACTACCACTTGAGCTAGAACAAATTACTATAAGACACCTCTTGATTTAAAGAATTTCTGTGATGGGAGATTCTCTGCAAATGCTGAGGTACAACAAATCAGGATTCCACCTCTAAACTATAATTTCAATACAAATTATCCTGAGCAAAGTATACTTCTAGCTATTTGTGAACATCCTACATATAATTAAGACATCCTCCTCTCCCCCACCCCCGCTTCAATTTCTGCAAATTCCATGTAGAAGAAATGTTAAGAAAACATTTTCACTTTAGAGTGTCATTTAAGGCCAATAGGCTTAAATAGTGCTGAGATATCTAACACAGTTATTTATTTTGACAAAGCAAAAAAGCTTATGCAGCTATTTTCCATCAAATTATTTAGATATGTCATCTGGCTGGTGGTTCACTGCTGCTTTCAAAGTGTTTAAGATATAAGCATTTCTCATGGTGTTCCTTACCTGAAATATTATACATAAAAAACTTACAAGAATAAGAAACAGGAATACAAGAAGCACAAACAAAAACCAAAAACCAACCAACCAACCAAAACCAAAAGGCCACACCCATAAAGTTTTAAGAAATGCAGCGGGAAAAAGTTTTTTTTCTCATAATATTTTGGTTTTGTCCCTTTTTTTTATTGGATCTACTGGCACATTCTGAAGCATTCTGTTTTTCAGATATTGGGACTGATCATTAATCCTTTAAAGTGTTAAAAACGAAAATACAAAGTTCAAGGCAAAGCACTATTAATAGTACATTATGTTTCTTTTTTCTCTTCTTTTCTGTTAAAATATTGAGAATAAAAGTAGGCTGTTCCTATGTTTCTTCAAAAGCCAGAACTTTGTGTGTAAACCTTCTGGACAGGGGAAACCCTAAAAGCCTGAAGTTAGGCCCATTCTTGACTTGTGAGCTTAGTATTTAAAATGACTTTGCAATCACAACTGCAGTTAATAGCTTACAGCATTTAAAAAATACTTGTTCTAAGAAACGCTCATGTCAACCACAAAGGACATCAGTGTACATATGAACATTTGTAATGCATGTTAACATAAATTATTTACAAGCAGTTAACTCAAAAGAACCTAGAACAAATCAGAAAAAGCATGTTCAGAAATACATTAGATGCATTGCATTTGATTAAATCAGTAATCCCAGAGATTTCCCTTGAATGAAGAGTTAATTTATGTTTTTAGATAAAATCTTGTGAGGTTATTATGAACTCTTTACAAAGACAGTCAAAGTCTACAGCATGCCACAGGACCTTTGGTTTTTCCCAGTTTTATTTCTTTTATTTCTTTCTTTTATTTACAACTCCATAGAAGGTCACCTATCTGTCCAGCATGCCATGACACACACAGCCACACTATAACTTCCTATGAGATACAGGCACTGAAGTTCCCACCCTCAATAACTCCAAGGCTATCTGCAATAGCACTGCAGCAAGCTATGGGCATTATTGGAGTTTCAAGAAAAACTTAGAAGTCACTCTTGAAATCCCGGTGTGCAAAGGGATGTACAGCTTTTGCAGCCTGTGCTACAGATAATTTGTTTCATTTTCAGAATGACAGAAAATTACCTTCCTTCCTCTTGGGCAAATGCACAGCAAAGAGACATGCTCTTTTGTCAACCCCCTTTTATGGTTTTGACTGCAAATTCATTGGAATGTCTTACCTGTAAGAGCAGGATCACTGACAGTGACACTTTCTCCCTGCCTAGATCTTCAGTATTACTCAACAGTAATGCCATGCATCGAACAGGTGTAACATGAACACCTGGTCCCAAGAGAAAGAGATAAGGCTTCTATTCCTTAAATAGAAAAAATTGCTGGAAGACACCAGCATACTTTTCATTGACTTCTAATTTGTTTCTGATGCTGATTCAAGGTCATTACACAACAAAAATGAGAATAAAAGTTCCACAAAATCAGTGAGGTGAGCAGATTAATGAAACAGGGTTGAAAAACAGACTCTTGCTCTCATCTTCAGGGGAAAGGCAATGTACATGATTTTTCTCTTGTCTACTGGCTTGTGAAATCACTATTTCATATTTGTAATACTTCACTTGTCCTTCATAAATTTCTTTGAAGGTTAAGTAAAAATGGGGCTGTAATACCAAACACAGTGACAGTGATGGACAATACAGAGCACAGTAAGAGCCACTAAGTTTCTTAGCAATGAAAGAAAGCCAAATAACAAAGGCTGTAACAGGAAGATGATGTTCTGAAAAGAGAAAGTTTTTGATGTATTTATTTCATTGATTTTGTAGCATCTGCATTAAAAAACCCCAAACACCTAAGGGTAGAGTTTTTCTCATCTCTTTACCCAACACTGAATACAGAAATAAAAAATGCAGTTTTTGGTTTCTAATCTCATAGCTGCAAAAAAGTAAATTGGGACCTAGCTCAAAGATGAAAGGTTGAAACTTGTCTTTTGTTTAACAGCTTGACTTCACAGAGCTGTTAGAAAAGTAAACTAAAGAGATGTTAGTATTTCACCCTCTGCTAGCTGCAGCATACACAAATCTGTGTTTACCATACATTGTTACTAAAATAAGTTTAAACCCAATTTTATATCAGTATCAATCAAGTTATTTTGAATGGCACGCTAAAATCAGGATAAGACTGAAATACTGAAATTAACTTCAAAGAAAAAATAATTTTACATGTGTATGCTTTTTCTTTGTATGCATGCTTTTTTCCTAAACAGCTTCCATCAATTAAAATCATGTAGACTTATTGGAGACCAGCTGTTCTCATTTGTTGCGCTTCAGTAGACAGGGGCTCTGTGATTAATGGTCCTTGTTTTTCTGCAATCTGCAGTCTCTCTTCTCTTCCTGCTCATGTACTGTTTAATGATATAATCTCAACACTGACATTACTAGCTCTACTTCTGATTTACTGGAATAATGCCCAGAGTTTATTGTGACAGAAGGAAAAGTATCCTAAATCATTGCATTGGGTTCTTGCTTGAAGCTGACATGTGTCTGGGCAGGAAAGAGGTGGTGCGGTTTCCAAGAACCAAATTACTTACTGCAACTGAATGGGTGCATGTTCTTCGCTGCTCTAAGATATGACTGGAAATCTAATATAACAAAGGCCAAAAGAAAGATCTGAACAGAACTCTGAAAGATGTCTCAAAACTCTAATTTGAAAACTTCAAAAGAGAAAGCCATATAATTCCCATATCTACATTGTAACTGTAACAAGAAAATTCCAATTGATAGTGTAGACTGTTCATGCTGCCTGAATTTGCATACATTTAAAAGACTTTTTTTTTGTTGTTGTTGTCTAATATGATGCATTTTTGTATTACAGTATTGGGCCTCTCATTTGTTATGACTGAAACCATGAAACAGCTGCTCAATACATAGCTGTGAGTATATATTTTAAATTTTGCTATCCAAACCTGGCCTCAGAGCAATTTGGCAACATAGCTGCTATGTGAAAACAACATAACATGTTACCCTATGTTTTCTCAAAAAAGCACAAATCTACTGACAAAAATGCTTTGTTTTTTACAAAGCATTAGAAACAACCAGCACACTGCTCAGCATATGATGTAAAGTTTGACAGCATATAGCAACATTATGTCTCCTGCTAAGGAATCTTTTCTAGAAGGAAGAAACCCAGGCAAACAACCACATGTGGCCAGGTGACATAAAATTTAAATAAACCAGGACACGTTTTTCTTCCCTATTGAAGGCAAAGTAAAACTTCACAAAGTTTTTTTTTTTTTTAATGGAATTTTGAAGAGATTGGTTTTTTTTCTCAGAGAAATAATAGAAGGAACTACAGCTGGAGAGACCCAAAGAAAGACATAGATTGGAAAAGTGGGGTTTGTCAGGTTGGAGGGCCCTGTGCTGTTGTTAAGTCCTCAGGTAATTGTGCCACCTACACATTTTTTCTCCAGCAGCTCTATGGGCCGTGAAGGTTTCACATGTGCATGTGTTAAGTGATTGGTTGTAAGTAATCTTTCAGGGGTTTTTTGTCCTTCTGCTATCAAAGACAACTGCTAGCTCTACGAGTTATTCAGATGCAGCATATTAGGCATTTTGCCCTTAGGAAAGTTGTTTAACAAACACATATAAAACCAGATACTGTGGCATAATGCATTTAAGGACTTTTTAAATTGAAATGAAACTGATGATAATAATATTGGCAGAATGCTGATGGACTAAAAGTTACTTTCGGGAAAGACTGTAAAAGCCACCATTTAGAAAGAAAAGAGATTCTTAAATTCAAGTTTGGATCTGGATATAAATAGAGATATTTCTAATATTCTAGAATGAAAAATATGACCAGAACTTCCGTGATCTCCATTTAGAGTAACATTTACCCTTGTGTAATTTAAGCATAAAGAAACCAAACCGGTTTTAGAATAGCCATCTTAAGCTCTTGCAGCACTTTTTCTGCAGTGGTACCAACTCTCAGATTGCATTACAAATCCCACCCAAGATGGTAAGCATAAAAAACTAAACCTGATAAAATTAAGTCATGATGTTATTTCGATTGTTCTGACTGTAATGTTATTACTACTCTGTTGTGACTGTAATGTTATTACTACTTGCTCACCCATACTTAAAAATACACACTAACTAAGGTTTGGAGTCCTTCAAAAGGAAAAATTTTGAAAGTTATAGTGAAATATGGAAGGTGGGTTCACCAAAGGTAGGCTATTCCATAATATTCCAATTATAGGAAATACAGTATATGTCAATATGCTCAATATAGCATTTGTAAAAAAACCCATTACTATTAAATTCTATTTTTAATGTCTAATTTACACTTGGTTTTACTGCAAAAGGAAATTTTTTTATTGGATATTTGAGAGATTCTCAAGAATTAGTTTTACAGCTCTTGTAATTTCACAAGTGATCTTGGTACTAATACTAATGAAACGTCTGAGGGACACAATATTACAGAGGGAGGACAATCTGCATGAGTAAAGTACAAGAAAATGAATTAAATTTAAAATGCAAAGGGCACAGCCTCAAACTTCAAAGAACTTCCAGTTTAGGGTTAGAGCTCACGATCAGAATTGATGGAAAAAGATAATTTCAATTTCACTTGTCTTGCTTTGCTTCCACTATTAAAGGCTTGCACTGAAAAGCAGCACATTCCCTGCCAGCTAGATATACATCAGGGAAGAAGTGTAATGGGTGTATTAGTCAATCACAGCAAGACCACAAACACTGGTAAGATGAAGCCACATGAAATGAAGATGCCATTTTTGCATGCATCAGTAAACATATTCCTGCAGAGATTACAAATGAAAATGGTATTGTCAATGGCCACAGCACAGATGGGACCCTATCTAGAATGTGTTTCCTTGATGAATCATCAGCTCAGAGAGAATTGATATGAGGAAAAAGACCCAAAGAAAAGAAAAGGTAATGAAGATAAAAAATTATAAAGGAAAACACAGAATCTTGATTTTTGTAGTTAAAAAAATCCCCAAAACCAAACTGACATGGAACAATTTTCCTGCAGAGCAAACAGTGGATTTCAGCTTGAGTAGTTACATGGCAGTGCAAGGCCCTGGCTGGGGAACTGTTGCACGTGGAGGAGGTGTGGTGATCCACAGAAGAGTGACCCCAATTAGGCGCCAGGGACCGCATGAGCAGCACGGTCTCGAGCCTGTGTGGAGCTGCACGTACCTCTCGGAAGCTGCATAGACATAGACACAGCCAGCTTGCTGTCACTGAGAAGCCTGCTGGCAGCTCCCACTTGGTGGTTGCACCAACAGTGCAGAAGGAAGTTTTAGTGTTAAAGTCCTTTCTGTTGATAGTAGAATTAATGCACACAGCTGTCTCCTTACAAGAAAATCCTGCAATAACTTGGATGACAAAAATGGGGTGACACTTTCTGTGGACGGGTTGCCTGCTGACTGAAGGCCTGTGTGATAATGCCCAGCTGAGGGCTCCCAGCATCTACAGGGATGCAAGATTCCCTGTGCTCTTCTGCCATTCTTTGAAGTGCTAGTTTTAGTAAACAGCATTTTGAATGCTAACTTATAGGGCCTTGAGTACCTTTCTTCCTGGGATCATATAACCAGCAAACCTTAATGCAAAACATCATCAGCTTGCTCATTTAAGAAAGGGAGGTATATGAGTTTTCTGGTGTGCAACTGAGGGAACCAGACTGAGGAGGTCCCTTCAGCTCCATTCCACTAGAAGGCTCACATGTCTATCAAAAAGAAAATTTTAAGGATCAATTGAATTTTCATTCTATTTCAGTAGAACGCTCAGTCTCAAAAATCTATCAAATGAAACCTGTTGATTCTTGGTATCAATGAGCAAATCTAATTTTTGCATTTTTGCTCTTTGCTGATTGTTTAGCTAACCCGTGTTGAAGACAAAAAACCTCAAAATGCTTTTGTTTGATTTCTTTTTATAACCAAGACTGTCTTCATTTCAGCTGGGTTGCATGACATTTTCCAGGACGAGCTTATGGCTCTCATTGATTCTACAGGTCAAGAGCATGATGAAATTTTACATAACGTGATATAAGATATGAAAAAAGAATTTTTTTGGATCTGATTTGTTTGGGGGGGGGGGTTGTTGTTGTTGGTTTTTTTCAGTTTTTGGTTTGTTTTTTTTTTTGGTTGGTTGGTTGGTTTTTGTTTGTTTTGGTTTTTTGTTTGTTTGGTTGTTTTTTGTTTTTGTTTTTGTTTTTGTTTTTGTTTTTTAACAGAGAAGCAGAGGCATGTGGAAAATAAATACATTTACAAGATTTGGGGCAGTCTCGCTGAAGAATCTTTCCAGCCTTTTGTCTTTCAGGAATCTTTTCAAGCTCAAGAATTGCATGAAAACATTGTGTTTTAAACCCTTGAGCACCATTCTCTCAAAAGTGACAAATGCTGATGCAAGACCTCACTACACATAATAAAACCAACCAACCACCAACCAACCAAAAACTGCCAAAACCAATCACAACAACAACAAAAAAAACCCAAATAAAAACCCCCAGAAGAATGTTTTGTAAAATCTTTATCAAGATGTGGAAGTAAATGCCAATTGCATGGCTTCTTTTGGTTTCCTCATTTTTTTTTCCATCATCAATCTGAAAAAATTTACATCCTTTCCAGAAACTGGCATGTTTTTATAGTGAAATACTGCTTTATATTTGGGTTCTGTGGCTCTTTGCAATAGTTGAATGCTAGACCACACCATGTAATCAGAATCTGTTTTGTTGTATAGCATGACTGTGCAACTGTACAGAACCTTGCTTGATGACAGACCTCTGACTAATTTGAAAGTACATAAGGAGAGTTTGCAGCTATGCACTATTAACCAGGAGGTTCATTTATGAGCAGGCAAGCTATCACAGGAATCCAGTTCCTTGAACAGGCAGTGAGACAGACAATCTACCTTAACTAACCCACAAGTTCCCTAATACAAATGAACAGACACAGGTACTGCTGTGACTGCACAGCCAGTCACCAGTATTCACTCAATAACCTCTTGCTGTCATTTTGATGAGGTTTATCTGCAAAGGAGAAAGTATTTAAAATGCTCTTAACACAGGACACAAAACCCTGCAAAGATACAGTAAGGTAGATAAGATTCCTACTGTCAGGAAAGAATATAGACTAAGGAAGCTATCTTATTTAAAAACCCCCATTTTTTTTGTTTTGGATTTGGTTTGTTTTAATTTGTTTCCAAGCATTTGGAGAAATACTCTCAATCATCTTGTTCAAATACTGCAAGATGTCAACTGTAGGAGTCAAATTTCTAATTAATAGTGAGTTACAGTTAACAGAACTGCTCTGAAAGTCGCCCACTTAAAGGGCTCCTCTTGCTCTGTGCCAGCATACCTTAACACTGAAGAAAGTGTTAAGAGTCTCAAAGCCAGTTATACAGATTGTGTCACCTGGTGACTCCCCTCAGAAGGGCACTTGTGGCATTGTCATGGCATTGGTACGGAGTGCATGCAGATGGATTTAAAGACCCAACACTCTGTGTCACACTGCGCTCATGTGTGCTGCTCTAAGTCACTAGCTAAGCTGCTGCAGCACTGCTGGCTCCTTTGTCACACACCAGTCAGCAATGGCAGCAAGAAGAAAGAGAGGACGGCTGTCCCTTGTGTCAGCCAACACACCTGAACCAGCTCAGCTTTGGAACAACAAGAGATGAGTGTTTGTAAGTGAAATGAGTGCCTGCTGGCTTATAGGACCTGGATTTCACACTGCAATCCTTGCTGGTTTTCCTACCCCAGCTGCACTTCTATTAAATGGGAATCTGTAAACTGTTGTATATTTAAAGCTGTACTTGCTGAAGTCTGCTCTGATTATATTAAAAATAATGAAGACCTTTAATAGTGTTCTTTGCAGCAGATAGAGACAGTGTCTAGTTCCAGTAGCTTGATGCCAAAAACCGATGCGTTGTAAAGGCTGACCTAGAACAGAGACTGGATGGAGCTAAAGAATAAAGTAGGTATTTATTAAGAGGCCTCAAATAGATCCACCTTGGGCAGCACAACCAAAATGGCCATAAAATGGATGACAGGTCCCGGTCTCACACTTTTATAAGTTTTGGTCCACTAGCATATTGAAGCTAATTGTCCAATTACAACTTTAGCCCATGAAGTCCCATCCTTCTTGTTTTCTCTCTTTGGTCCATCATTTATGCTCCTAGGCCTGAGATCTGGATCGGTTGTCCTTGGGTCCCCAGCTAGAGAAGGAATTGTTTTGTCTACCTATTCTCTGGAGAGAGCTTACTATCCCCTAACATGAAGCCTAGACTTACACACTAAAGCAGAATAGAATCTGAAAAATATAAAAGCTAAAACCTGAGGCACCAGCCGAGTTATTTACTTTGCCTAAAATGCCTACTGAAGACCAATCTGGCATCTCCTATGACCTCAAGGAAGGAAAAAGAGGTACTAACATAAGGAAAGTATCCACAATTTTGACCTTCAAAAACACTGAGACAATTCTTATAGAATGTTTGGAGAGTTTAAAATGTTTTATCTGTCTACCCATTTGTAAAAGAAACCATAAATCATGTATTATGAACCATATGCTACTGTCAAACATGTCTTTGAGTAACTGTCTCATCATTACAGCTCTTGGTATGGAGCCAAGCACTGAGACACATTGCTTACATTTGTATTTTCTTGAAAGTTCTTAATGCATTGTATTACATTCCAATTATAGCAATAGAAATCTGAGATGATTACTTCATAGGAAATAAATATATACTTTTTGGCAAAAATGTATAATTTTTTTAAGTCCAAAAAAGTCCAGAGTATTACACCATAAAACAGAAAATATCTGTTTGCCATTAAGTCTCTTTAGTGTTCCTTCTACACTTGCTCCAAAGAGACACTTAGTAAAGGAGCAGTGAATTATGAATTATTGTTGCTAGTGCTGCATCATCATTAGTTTAACAGTAGCTCTGAAGAAAAAAAAACTAAATTTGGAGAAGCTGCAAACTCTGATTTAAGGGCTATAAAGGTGCACTTTGTTAGTGAATAATTATTCATAAAACATTCAGTGAGTAACTACTGAATCTTACCTATTAAGTCAAAGACTACTACTTTTAAGTGTTCTTTGCTCTTTACAAATATGTTTTTACCAACATCCAAAGAAAAGAACAAACATTTTTACTTTTGTGGGAGGGAGAGAGGGGATATATGTATATATGCACTTGGGGAAACTTGACTCAAGTAATTGCAGAAACCTATGCAGAAACACTGCTAAAGAGCAGATTTTAGTCCATTATCCTGACATCTTAAATGTCAAGAAGCAGAAGCAAGCTGCAAATTAAACAAATCTACTACATGATGACTGGTGCATTGTGAGTAACAGCCAAAGATTTAAGTAACATTCATCTGTCTAACAGAAACTACCAGCTCTATGGTTCATCCACCAAATAACCATAAAACCTCAGAATAAAATGATTCTACATGAAAGTCAATTAATCAATGTCAAATAAAACAAGCATTTGGAATAATAAAATCATCATCATCACAAACAGATAAAATATTAGAATTTTAATTGCATTACACTGCATCACCTCATGAAGAAAATCTGCCATTTGTTAAAAAAACCAAGTAAACCAAACAGTGAAACAAGGAGACAAACATACTGGATGATTTTTTTTAAATCCTGAAGAGAGACATGCAAATGGAAAAAACTGAAGGATCCATATGTTCCATTTCATAGATGAAATGCACCTGAACAATTATGTGTTTGGCCCTGTGAAAGCTACCTAAATCTAAAATTAGATTATATTATGAATAATCTTATAAGAACTAGCCTTTGACTTTCTAAACACTTCCCTATATGGCATCTTTCAATACCTTACTATTTTTTGAAGACATGCATCAACATTTTAAACCCATTTTCTGCCAACAAGCATTTCTCCCCATTTAAGAAACATTTAAAAACCAGCTTGTTCACTGGTTCACAAACTTAAGACAAAAGAATCTCTATTCAATATGAATCTTGCTTTCTCTTAACCCCCCTCCCCACAAGAGGAGAGGGGAGGATGAAAATATAGTATTTTTAACTGTTCCTACAGTGAGTAAAACATTACTTTTTGAGAGCCAGACCTTTGAATTTCTTGAAGAAAATAAATTCTGATCTTATGACTTTATCAGCTTCTCAAGCTCCCCTTACATCCATTTAGTCATAGATTTCATGACTAAATGGATGTAACTATAGCAACCATTATTTCATTCACTATTTCTCTGACCATTCCATAATTTAGAGATTCTGTTCTCCAACACCAAAAATATATTCAGAAAAAAATCAACGTTCTGTTTTAGACCTAGCTCTATTAGGCATATAAACATCCCAAACTGAGAGGGTTAATCAGAGCATTAGCCTTACTTTTTTGCTACTTGCACAGAGGCTTATGTTGAATTTTACATACTAAATGTGTAACTGAGCTTAGAAAATTGAAAGTTAGATATTTTATAATAAATTTATATGGATGTAAAAAGAAAATATAATAAAAATGAAGAGATTTCATTCTGATGCCAAGTGCTTGAATAATAATTTTTTAAAAAAACCAACCAGAAGCTTAGGGCAGTGCTAAAGAACCCTGAGAAGGAATGAACTGCCTACAATGATATTTCTTCATATTTATGGAAAACTCTTTTTTAATTTAAGACTGGACTTACTTCTTTGACAATATTATATTGCAGGATAATTGCCTCACTGACTCTGATGCCCTAATAAAAATTATTTAAATGGCAGCAATTGAACTAGTTACACAAAATATACATAAAAGAACAGGATTTTTTTTTGTTCACAACTGACAATATTTTGATAAAAGGCAGTATAGTTAGCTATGCATTTGTTGCAAATAACTTACATTCTCAGATCCTACTTGCACCTCATTCAAAAATGTCATTAGAGAAAATTTGGTATTAAGCAAATTTTCCCGTATTCTAAAGAACTTGCTTGCAAATATTTTGCTCAATGTTTTAGGGTGTCAGACAAAAAAGAAAATTAGGCAAGTGTGATGAGAAATGTTTTGCTCTTGGCAAAGTAAAAATGTGTGCGAGTTTCTCTTAGCAAGAAATGCTGATAAAATATTGACCAAGACAACAGGTTAATATCTCTAAAGAGAAGGCAGAGATGAACAGAGGCTGCATTCTTATAAGGAAATGATTGGTTGGGTTGTGTGTCAGATTGTTGGCTGGGAGAGCTCAACCAAGATGTACTGCAATAACTTCTCTGATATTTAGATTTATTGATGACAAATTGTGAATAATGCACCTACCTGATGAGAATACCAAGATTCAAACATTTCACCATGTGTAAAATGATAACTTACTGTCCAGAAGCAGCTAGAAATGCACACCTAATTTTTCATTTTCATCTTCTCTCATGCAGTCCCAAACCACTTGATACACTTCTGCTATAGGTTATAAACTCATTGGAATCAGGCTATATATTTCCTAAATTATTACACAGTACCTCCCATTACAAATCATGCACCTCAGTGACATTTAAGTGCAAATATGATTTGTATCTGGATAATAAACAACAAAGAAAAATGTATTTCCATAATAATTTTCAGACTTGCTGCAGCTAAAGATTTGATGAGTCTGTCGCTCTGGTGAAGTACTGGGATCTTTTCCCACTGCACAAGCAAATATATAAACATAAAAAGAAAGTTGCTGCACCTTAATAAACACTGAATGCACATGCTAAGAAAATTAAAATATGAGTTAAATTTCCAGTTAAAAACAACTGCTGCATTTATGTACTGCATCTTGGTCTCCTGACTACTGCTCTAATTCCTTAAGAGAAACTTGGAACTTTTTCTTACTATTAATAGATGTGCAGCACTGAAGTTCCCTAACATCATATCAGGTTTTTCTTGGGTGACTAAATACAGATTGAAGTGCTCAGCTCTTGTTTGAGTTTGAAAATTACAACCACTCATTTAATCTATTTTCAGTAGGGTTTCCTACAATTAGGTACTGATAAAGTAAAATTAAGAAAAACACTCTGATTCACTTTACACTTAACCAGAGTTCCCCAAATTTACTATCTATTTCTACTAAACTTCCAGTATTTTATAAAAATAAAATTATTTCAAGGTAAAGAAAATAATTATTACCCTCATACAGCCAGCTGAAGTACTCTATTACTGAACAACAGTTCAGCCAAAAGTAAGTGCTTGTGTACAGTCTGAAGAAAAAACAAATTACTGTTCACAGCAGTTCATGCAAATAGAAGTAAAATGTAGAATATTTTGGCATAAAGAAGACCACTTTTTTTAGTTCTGAGAAAGCTGCAGAAAGAGAAAGTGAAATTTTTGTTCCATAGATACAAACCTGAAATAAAAATATTCAAGGCAAAACTATATCCAGCTGTAGAAAGGCAAAATGTATTATAAGAAATCCAGGAAGTGTTGTTTTTGTAATGAGATCTCTATTTCGTGTCATATAGTCTTACCTTTCTCTGTTAAATTTCAGAGAATGTAGAATAGCTGGTCGTTTCTGCCGGAGGTTCCACAAATGAAGTGCATCATCTGCACATGCACTGACCAAAGCACCCTAGAGCAGACACAAAATACAGCAACACGTTATTTTTCTGCAGGCTTTGTATTATTCTTACATGATCCTCACTGCTGAAGATCTACCTGTCAAACTGATAGTTTATGAAAAATCATTCCTTTCTTCTAGAACAAAAATACTCTACCACAAATAATACACAATTAAATCGATCTGGTAAATGTAAACATTTTAAATTAGTACAAGATCAGCCAAAGTTAAATTAAAACTCCATCAATTTAAAACTCAAATTAAAGCTTTGTACCAAGGTTACACAAACCAACTCTCAACTCTTTCCACATAAGCAGAAAGACTAACAAAATGGAAAAGAGACAACACTTAAAAAGGTGAGCGTGAAAAATATAACTGAAGGATAAAGGGATTAGTGCATGCATGGGCACACGTGTGACAGTGCCAAGCACATCTTAGTAGTCATATCAAGGTAAGATGAAAATTCAAAACTGGAACTGTGAAAAGAGGATGCAGATAAGAAAGTAGGGCCAGGTAGCAAGAAGACAGGACGTAGGAAGAACTAAGAGATGTAGACAGAAGGACAGAGTCTTTATCACAGATCAGAAATACTCTGAAGACTGGTTCTGCTTGTGGTATCCCAAAAATGGTCATCCTTCAAAGCCCAGGCCTCTATCTGACTGAAAAACTTGGAGTGAACTTATTCTACCTGCTTTTAACTGCCTTTCTCCTCACCACAGAACACTGATGACATGTGAAACTTACCTGCAGGGGAAGCTCCCTACTGCTCCTACAGTGGTTTGCTACACTTACACCTCACATCAGGCCAGGCACAGATCTACCCTTGTGTATTACCATCACAGAGGGGAACAGATTGCCCAAAAACAAGGCGATGCTTTATACTGAGGAAGGGCAAGCATGTAACTGGAAAGATTAGTTCCTACAACCTTTGACTGACTAATAAACTTCTCTATTCCTAGCAAATGTTCTTCTCAACATTGACCTATGCAAATAAAATATACGGAGATGAGACTACTCCAACACGGTGTAATCCATGCTTTAATTCTCATCTCCCAAAGAATCAGAAAGACTACACACCACTGAAATCAAATTAATTCGATGTATTAGGGGGTTTGCTGGTCACCCAATGAAAAGAAAGAATATTGATACAAACTTTGTCCTTCCTGTTCTCATCCCTGCATTCCTCTTAAGAATTTCACCACACTGTTTCACCAGACTCCCTCCTCAGTGTCTGTGGTTCAGTTACTTTCTCCAAATAAGTGTAGGAAAAAAATAAATATCTTTCATGTTTAAAAAACCCATAAAACTAAAACTCTTCCCCTGAGAAGTTCTAAGATCTCCTCACTTACAAAGAGGTCTTGCATCTGTCAAAAGTGTTTTCTTATGTCATGGGAGAAACTTAATCAAAACTGAACTAAGATCTGGCCAACTTCTAAGGTCCTCAATAAAACCCCCTCTGATTTGTATTCACCAGAAAGTCTTCTTGCCTGTTCCCATCTTCAGAACCTTCTGCAAAGAGCAAGCTATAATCTGGCATTGTTTCTTCATGTTGTCTAAATTTGATTTTGACAAACCATTTACAAAGACCAAGCATGATGGTTTGATTGATGATCCCTGCAGTTGCTTTTCATTGCTTCATGTAATAGCATACCCCCAACTATTGTGTTTTCAGCCAATAACCATCAATATATTTTGATAGAAAGTTTTAGCTCATTTATTAATTTCTATTTGAACCAGAACTGTGCAGCATATTTAGTAACTTAATGGATTTTACATCATTTTACACACATTCACGTATCGACTGCCTTTTGTTCAGTACTTTAAACTGAAGTATAGGAAGGCAATACTTTTCCCTGAGTGCAGTCCCATAAATATTCTTTTCTAAAAGGCTGTATGTTGAATGTCCTCTGGATGTACACTACTTATTTGTTGGCACAATTTGTCAATGGGAGAAGTTATATCACTCAATTACAATAACATGAATTGACTTATTAAACTAAATTTATGCAGAAGAATCTGAGTAAATATGTCCTTACCTCATTGATTAAGAACTGGAGCTGCAGAACTGCAGCACCACTTTCATGTTGGCAGTAGCAATCAACACCAGGCCTGCCCAATCTGTTGTCATCAAAGTCAAGGATTCTAACATTCCTGTTATCACCAGAAGTAAAGAGAGAAAGAATGAACTACCAATTAAACTCTAATTAACCTTTAATTAACCTCAATTCTTCTTGCTTTCTGTAAAACAAAAGAATTCATGCTGACATTCCACTATTCTAATTAAAGTACCAACATCAGCAGCCTGAAACATGTGCAATTGTGAGTGATCTGTTCTAGCCTATTTTTTTTCCTGTGAAACAAAGTACATGAATTAACAGATAAATTCAGCAGGATGCATCTTAAATTTATTTTTATACATTATTGGTTTATATAACACATGAATGTACCAGATTTTTGTATTTATCATGACTAGACTGATAATGAATGTAGCTTTTAATCTGTTCTCTTCAGGTCTTTTTCTGTGCATGCTAAATTGTCATCTCCCTAACTTAGAGGATGATGGCCTTCCTCATCCAAGTCAGAGACTTTAGCAAGAAACTGTTGTTCCAGAAAATTATTGAAGATCAAAAGTAATGCAAAAGGAGAAATATGAAATATATTATTAGCAACCATATTGGGTGAAACATATGAAACACCACATAATAAAAATATCAGAATTATGATTAGAAACAATATTTTACAACATAGAGATTGATCCACTTGTAAGATACAATCATATTAGCACATTGTAAAACCCTGACCAAAAAAAGCCAACTGTCCACTTATTTTAGCTGCAGGTAAATGTCAGAATCTTTACTTCCCTTTTCACAGGAGAAAGATCTACAGAAAACCATTCTAATATTGGCCCCCAGAAAGCATAATCCATTAATTAGCAAATTTGAGGTTTAGAAGCTCCAAGTATGAAGCAATTGCTCTTCCAACTGTTAAACAAGCAGCTTAATGGATACCACTTACCTTGAGACCTGAACTCTACTCTTGATTTTGTCAAGTGGTCTAGTGGACAACCTTTGGGGGAAAGAAGTATTTTTTCTTACCTGAGCCTTCATTTCTCTATTTGTAAGATGGAGGTAGAGTTTTATAAAACCGGTGTTTATAGATGAAAAGTTGTGTATAGAACACTGAAACTACATTACAGAACAGCAAGGCAGAGAAAAGGAAGTAACTCCACTTGCTGCTTGCTCCCAAGCTGTAGTCACGGATACAATCATAACTGATAAAAAAATAAAAACCTGCATCTTTTAAACAACCTATTCAAAATGGACAATAAAGATGTATTGTAGTCTAAGGCACTTTCTAAGTGTTGACGGTAATCTTCTGGTCCATTCTGAATGACTGCTCTGTGGCACTCTTTTTTAACATTTAACAATCACTTCTTGTAACGTGAGAGAAAGCACCAAAACCAACCAAGCAAGTCACCAACCCACCTGGGATTTCAAGCTAACTGGAACTTTTAAGAGATAAGTGCTTTCCTTTTAACCTGAGTTTAATACTCAGTACAAATACATGGCACTACTTAATGATTGTCCTTAATGAAAATTACAGCTGCATTGCCCTGACTAAGTGTCTGTCACCCTTCAGCATCAGTTCAGTATCACGCTAAGTCAGTTTTCTAGGAAACATCCTAACAAAGTAGATGATTTCACTCAGCATATCCCAAACAAACAAAGCACTCTCCAAAAAGTCACATTTATATGCATCAGTGTTCACCCTGAAAAACAAATTACTAAAGTACTCACAAATTACTAAAATAAGAGAGAAATTGTGCTGTCTGCTTCATTCTGGCCAGTTGCCCTGAAGTGAGAACTGATGCTTAAATAGCAGCATTAGCACTGACTGCTGGTGGTTTTCAAACATTCTGGGAGCTGCAGTGAGGTCCTTCTAGCAGAAGGAGCTGAAGAGATATGATGACTTGGCATATGTTCTTGGCACTTGAGCCCATCTTCTGCAAATCCTGTGTTTTGCTGCCAAGCATGGAGAAGTACAACCTTACCTCATCAAATCTTTTCATAGCAGTGTATTACAACAGGGCATACAGCAGAAGTACCTATAGTTCAGGCTTTGGACTGACTTTATTCTTTTTACTTTTGCCTTTTCATTAAATGATGACTCTGGTAGCAGGGAGAATGGAGTACCTCTGAGGATATTAAAAGGGGGGACCAATACATCTAAATACTGCAAAGTAGACACCATGGGTTTCAAGAATAAAAGCCAGTCACTATCTTTTCTCAGTATGTTGGATCTCCCAGGGGCCTTCAAAGCCATACCAGATTATCCTAATTTATACATAAAAGGGAAAAAGATGAAAACTAAGTCTAGATGTCTTTTGGGATCTAGAGCGAAACAAGTAGAATTAGAATTATGTGCATCAAGCAGTGAAAGTGTGACAGTAATAACATTCTAAAAGAAAAGTGTTCTTTCTGAAAACTACACTTAATCCTGGTTTTAAGATCTGTGAGAGTGAAATAGGATTTTTCCTCTACATTCACTTGTATGCAACACTTTTTCACTGAGTATTTCAACATCCTGATTTTCCAAAACTTATAATTACTTGGGAAAAAATCAGTTGCTAAGATGACTAATTTTAAATACTTGGATTCATCTTCAAAGATGCAGGATTCCATGACAGCATAATACATTAGTAACCAAGAATTTACTCTCACATCCTGGATATTAAAGTTGTCAGTGAATTATTACATTCATGATGAGAGGTAACAATGACCAAATCTTTTCATAGCATGATCTATGACCACTTTCCTAAGTACCCCACAGCTTTTTTATTCCATGACTCATTTTTACTATGTGATACACACAGATCTGATGTGTCTGATACTTCTCAGAGGTTAGTACTAATGGAATCCAAGAACTTGCAAGTCCTTGGTGTTCACTGAGAACCAAAAGCGCAGAAACTTCAGGACTGACTCATGAAGTTGAGGCCAGTGTAACTTGCAGCAGGTATTTAACTTCTTAGGATCAGAAGGGGATGAGGTAGGACATGTTTTCCTTCATTAAGACAGTGATTCCTTTGGTAGTGTGAGATCAAATCTATTAGCAATAACAAGGACTGTGATTCAGTGTGATTCACTCCTCTTTGCAAGGGCAAGGAAGTGAAGATCTGGTGTCATAAAGAACCTCCTTCCAAGGCAGATAGCAAATATCTCAAGTAAAAACTCCTAAATCACATATGGCACCTTTTTCAAAACCAAAACTCTTCCATAGAGGAAAATTACACCAAGCTATATAAATAAGCAGCTCTAACTTTTTTTGGGTACTTAACTAACTTTTTCCATGACTAAGAACAATCTATGTACAGAAATGAACATTAGAAGAGAAACCGTGATCTCACATCTACTACTTTATTAAAATGATACATACAGAAATGGGAAATCTCCATTTGAAGCCTCTCCTTTAAAACATTTGGGAATTGTGGGGTGCTGCAAAAGTAGCATTGCTGCTCTGAGTCCTTGTCATCTGATCTGCACTGACTGGTACATGTTTGAGTAGGACTATGCAGCACCCTAAGAGCAGATGCTTGTGGGCTGGTGTTACTCCATTACATAAACCAACTGCAGAATTGACTTGGGGCGTAACTTGAATATAGGACAGCTTTTTCTTGTAGAAGACTTATTCCACTGAATTGAGTGATTTATCAGTTTAAAAAGCACCAATGGATTTATCTAAATAGTCAAGTACTAGAATGATCAAAGAATTCTACCACACCACTGACAACCTAAACCAACCAAAAAGCTTGTCAGTTGTATCTGTGTCACAGGGCAGATCTTGTCAAAAGATAACAATTATGGAAACAGCACCTTTAGCACCTAGATTTGCAGTTCTGAACATAGCTACTTTCAGTTCCTGGAATACATATTTTTACAGTTCCCTCATGGAGTTTCTCCAAGTCTCATACACATTAATTTTCTGCTAAGGACAGTGCATATTCTGGTACAAATAAATGCCACAGTCCTAAGTCCTAAATAAATGCCTAAGTCCTGAGCACAAAACTGGGGTTCAAGCTGATTTTTTTCTCTCTTTACATGAAACATTCTATATTTTGATTTCTGAAGTGTATTGCTCCAGTGTTTTGTTAGCCTCGCTATTAAGAATGTCATCCTATATGTGGAATCAATACATTTAGCTTTAGTTTCAAGCTTTTGCATCGCATTACATCTTTTTATGCTAAATTAAATACCTTAAATATGCGAAATTAAATATTAGCAGAAATTTCCTGCTTTGAAAGCTGTATCTTATCTATCTTCTTCATAAATAAAAGCAAAAACTCTCAGCTCCTTTACTTTCATGTCACCAGCAATTTTCTTAGCTTTGAATAGTTCCTGTCTATTTTCATACATAGTCTAGAATGTGTACTCAACTTCTTTCAAGTCTCAAAACCAAAGCCACATACATCATCTTGGTAATGGTTTCTTTAGTACAATGTAAAAACATGGACTGCATTTTGTAATTTCTTATATTCAAGATATTTTTTAATGCATGTGTGTACCTCCTATTTATTACAATAACAAACTGGGAAATCATATTGGTTTTGGGTTTTGAGACTTCTCCATTGCTCTTCAAAAAATAAGCACTCCCTAAGAAGCTCCATTCTGTCAACTGCTTGTAGCTGAGCTCCCTGAATTCCATACAAAGGACACACAAACTCTTCCTACCTTTATGGCCTTGTATTTGCTGTAGATTCACTGGGCACTGCTTCATTAAACAATACCTTTGTGGGTTTTGTTTTGAACATAGAAGGATTCAGTTTTACAATGAGCTTCATTATATGTGGAGTTCATTCAGCTGGTAAAATAAATAGCTCTTTTTTTTTTCTCTCCACTATGAAAAGGTGACATTCTGCTGCACTTGGCAGTTATCTTAGGATGCTACATGTGGAATCTTCCATAAATGCCAATTTTTTAAGCACCAATAAACATGAGATTCTGGTCTACAATAACCTTCATATTGTTTCTTTTTCTTGACATAGATTTTTCTGTTCATGTATACAAATTATGTAAGAGTTAATCTCAGGAACAGTTAAATATTCATTATTATCTTAACTGGCTGAAAATTTTGCTTTTGGCAAATCTTTGATTTCTTCCAGGTTAAAGCTTATAGATAGCTTGCATTTAATGGCAGCTCTATACACTAGAAGCCATTTTATTTCCCAAAGTGTATGTAGGCACCATGAGAATAAGCAAAACTCATAAGGCTACATATTTTCATCTCTTCAGGATAAGACTGCTTTTCAAGGTCTTTGTCATTTTGAGGATTATCTGTTCCAGAAACAGAATACAAATACAGTCAACATGTGACTGAACTCAATCAACCCTAAACCTGAAGTAGTACATTGTGAAAAGCAGTTACTCAGAAGTACTGACTCTAGCAACATTTCACAAATAACACAAAATCATAGAATGGCTTGGGTTGGAAGAGACCTTCAAAGTTATCTAGTTCCCATGTAGGGGAATAATTTCATATTCCATTTGTGGAACATCAAGGATTTTAAATGTCCTTTTTGCGTATGCATACGCACACACACACACACAATGATTAACAGAAACTACATAGCACTAAATTCACCTCCAAAGAGAAGTAATTGAGTTATTAGTCTGTAAAAGCTCCATATTGCCAGACATCTACACTGAAGGATCTGTATTTTGAAGTTGTACTTCATGCAGTAGTAAAAAAAAAAAAAATTAAAAGGTTGCATTCACAGTGGGTTTCCTCTTTTTTTCCCAGCTAGTCATAAACCTCAGCAAGTTCACTGACATATACAGATAACATCAAGAAAGGCAAAAATGAATGAAAACTGGAATCCGTGGAAGTGAGTGAAGAGTATAATGAATTATATTCACGGGTGCCAGTGTCTCAGAGCCAGTGCAGATACCAGTTCAGTCAAAAGCATGACAAATACGGGAATAGGAGGAACGTATCTGTTTACAAGCCCATCCGGTAAAAAGCTGCAGAGAAAATAAGTTGGGAAAGAATAATACTCTTGCCCTAATGCACACTGGAGGTTATGGAAAACGAAACAGACACAAAGGAGAGGGCTGTGTTTTCCAAAGCCAGAAAGTTACTTGAACATAACCAAGATCCTGAGCAACAACCTGCAGAGACATAGACAAAAAAAAATTGATAACACCACAGCATTTGATTCAATTTACTGCCTTTTAAGAGGACCATGCAAATCACACCATTTGCTGCCCATCTGTTTGCAGTGGGCACAGATGGTAGTCTAACACACTCTGTCTTACCAAAGAAACCAAGCAGGTAGCCTTAACTCAGCCATTTTGATTTGCTTTTCTTCTCAGCCTTCGGGCATTAATATTTAATACAGTATTTGCTCCGTGTGGGTCTTACACCCAGAACACACATAACAGATGCAGGTTATCACATGTGCAGTCACTGATGACAAATGCATCCATCTACAATGGTTTCATACTAAACCCAGGTGCATTTAAACTAAAGCACCAATGCTACGTTAGTATTTGTTTTCCCCAGTTTTGTACACTCTGCCACTGGAATTGCTGATAACAGATTTACAGAAAGTTTAAGGAATTTTTATATGTGCTCTTCAAGCAAAAATGAAAGACTATATAAACTCTACATAAGGTCAAAACTTAGTATTTTTCATATTATTCTTCAACACAGATTTTTTCTAATGTTTGTTGAACTTTTAGTGATTAGTAACAGTGATTACAAGGCACAGATTTTCTTCATAGCTGCCAGTTATTAAGAACAACTGGTGACAACAGAGGATAGAAGGAAAGGTGATCTCATAACCAGTCTTCTGTAAAAAGGTCAAAAGATCTGTTGAAGTAAATGTAACTAAAAATAAAAATATATTTTCCCAAATATTAATTCCTCCCAGAGCTGCGAAGGAAAAGTTAGACAAGTAAAATAATACAGTAAGCCTTCATCCATATAGTGACAGAGCTTGAGATACACATTATAATTTCTCTGTTAAACAGAGACAGCACTTAGCCGTTACTGGAAATCTTAAAAGCAAGACTGCTTGTTTTCCCAAATGCTACTTCCAGCCCCAACAACCAGACTAGGAACAAGGTGATGAAGGTCCTATGGCAAATTATGTAGTCTACAGGAGATGGGAGCAAATGATGAGATAATGTTCCCTCTTACATGAAATCATTCCACTGTTTTGGCTAGTACACATAGGGGAAAGAAGAACTTCATTGTTCAAAGCTGATAGAATAATTAACAGTTGTCGCAATTGCTTCTGGCTAATTCTTTGTGCCAGGTACATCACAGCAATGAGTCCCACACAACTCTAGTTGTATGTTTCATGAGCAATTAAGGAATTTTAAGACTAAGACTGCCTTGCACCCTGTTGTGTTACTTCAAAGGAAAAGCAGAAGCAATCAGGAGCACATATATGACTGGTTTGCATGGGAATTTTTGCGCTCTGTCCTGCAGTAAGAATGTCCTACAGTTTACTCTTATCAGGTGCCAAAACTGCTTTTATCAACCAATCAACACTGAACTGAAATAGGGAAAAGTTTCTACTGAAAAGGTGAGAGAATTCCATACTTCACTGAAAAATTATAAGCATCTTTATAAGGCATTCAAAAAAGTTAATACAAAATAAATGCTTTCTATAAGCAACTTATTTTCTTCAAAGTTAAATTCACAATTACCTGCTAAAATAACAACAAAATAATCCCGGAATTACTTTTAAGAAATTTATTCCCTGAAAATCTCCAGACTACTAGTAATCAAGACAGTTAATAGGTTATGAAAGTGAGCTGATTGTCCAATAATAGATGATGAGCAGAGCTTGTATACTGATGGACATATTTCTTGTCTGCACTCAACTTTAGATATAAAATTAAATAACCATTCTGTGAAATATTTTGTTTATACTAGAATATGCACTAAGAAATACTGTGGAAATATAACCCCAAGGCTCTAAAGTAAAAGTGCATGGTTTGAAGATGCATTTTTTTGTCTTATTCAGTAATATGTCAGGAAATTTCCATGCATAACATCACAGATCACTTTTGTTAACTGAGATATCTAAGTATACTTAGAGATATACTATGCAAGGGAACTTTGGTCAGAAAAAAGTGCACCAACACACATGTACTAATTGGGAAAGACATTGGTAAAGACAGCACCTGATCTTGACTCAGGCTTTGGAAGTAGTAAGTGGTGTAGATTTGTTTGCTTGAGTGTTTGAACATTTTCACTGTTCCAAGGAATGTGCCCTTTGACATCAATATGCCAATAGAAATAATTTATTTTCAGTGTTTATCCAACCACAAGATAATACAGATGCTGAGGTCATACACCATGTTCTTTTTAGGCAGAGCAGTGCTGCCTAAAATACTAAATAATTCCATTACTCCACAGGAAACTGCTCACAGCTTGTTAGTCAGCTGATGAGCAATTCCTTAAATTCATCCACTGCTTCAGCTCTGTTATCATCTGTTTAGTATTGGATGATTCCAGGAGGTCTCTGGTACAAGACAGAAAAGTACTTCACATTCAAAAACTTATTAAAAGGAAGTTCAATATGTTACTAGGCAATAATTTCATTCCTGTCCCAGAAAAACAGACAAATGATATTGCTATAAATTTCATTTAGGCTATATTAATATTCAGCTCTTTTGCCACTCAATATATTTATTTTGGCTCTTAATAAAGAAAGATGCTAATCTAGAATTTCATTTGTTAAGCAAGAATGGTCATGTAAAGCACACAAGAACACGTGCTATCAATAAAAGCCAAAACTGACAATGAAGCTATTCAAATTTGAATTACTAAAATTGGAAAAATGCAGGAATTTAACTGAAGTAAATTTAGCATTTCACAAATTTCAATGAATCATCTGGCAAGTTTTATTCTTAGGTCTAGTTCCATATAATTGACACCATAAATATGCCTATGTTGAAAGGCATTTCAAGTATCAGTCAACCTTAAATAGTTTTCTTTTCTACTATCATAAAACTCATGTCATTTTTAAGAAAATATTTCAGCAATGAGCTACATGGAAGAGGCGCTTTTTTTTCTAGTCCAAGATACAGGTTAAATGATATCTACATTTATCACTTTTATTACCCTCCTGAGCAACACAATTATTCTATCTGATTTTGAAATAAAGTACAATATAGACCACAGTTAATAAGCCCTTCCATTCAGTATGCATGAAGCAGGTAACCAGCAGCTGGCTGAAATGTATTTCAGGAAGTCTTTTTGGTGTAAATGAGTATGAACTATCATTTTGCCACTTTAAACTGACACTTGCAGATTGTGTTATACAAACTATGTTCATGTTTGATGAACATAGCTGTAAGAAGCATTTATGTTTTATTTGCATTAAAATTTATAATCACATTAGTTGAGATGGGTTAAAACATGAGTAAAGGTTTGAAAACATAGTGAATACTGAATAAGTTCTAAAGAGCATTTGCATTTTAAGAATAGACTGACTACTGCTGGGAATAAAATAGGACATACCACAAATCTCCCAGGATCCCAGTTTTTTCATGCCAATTACTGAAAATCTGCATGTTTTAGTGAAGCAGGACACTGTTTCAGAACTTAACATACTAATACAGCATTATTTCAGAATAACCCAATTCTTGTTGGACAAGAATCAAGAAGGATCAAAACTACTTCCACATTTCCTTGGTAATTCTAATTAAAAAGACTGAGAGCTCTGCCTCCCTTCGAGGGATTATTCTTTTCAGATTTGGAGAGAACTGAAGCACTGCTGCAGCTGAAGTAGATCTGCCTCCCCCAGGTAACTGACAGCATGATGGTGCTGCTGGGGGTGCTGGCTCCTAAAAAACCCAAATCCATCTCTACAGAATGAGGAGACCTGGCAGAGACCGTAGAGGCTGGATGGTTCTCAGTTCAGTTTTCCCACTGCCATGATCTTTGGCAAGATCTGCTGGGTTTGTTATCTCACGTCAGGAAGCAAGCCTGCAGCAACAGCTGCAGATCCAGCTCAGCACGATAGGACACACCACCAGGGCCCTGCTCTCTGCTCAAGACAATGAGAAAAAAGCCTTAAGCTACATCTAATTTGTGTTTCTGCAGTGTCATGTGAGGCAGGAAGCCTGCAGGGAAACAAACTGGGCAGAGGAAGCAAGACACAGCGTAGGCCATCCATTCTGCCTCCTGGAGAAGTCCCCATATCATTTTAATTACTAACATAGGCTTCATCTAGGGAAAGACAGCTCTTGCAGAGCAATCTATCATACATGTAGGATGAGCAAAAGAGAGGAGAAACCTGGACCAAAACAGGGAGAAATCCAGCTTCACAGTATACACACACATCAACTGCAAGAGCTTCTCCCCACATTGATTTTCAGCAGTTGGAGAGAAAAGTTCACATTACTCATACGGCAATATTGAAGTTTAAGTATTTAAACTGTAGGTAGGATAGGAAAGGGAGACCACCAATTAGTTAAAGCCTTTGACTCTCACTAATGTGAAGGTCAAAACAGAACTATTTGGGAAGCTAAACATGGAGATGTAGTTAGCTTTGATTTTGTGAAACCCTAACAAACATGACTGACTATTCAGTAACATAAAAGCTTTATCTATTCTTTTCATTCCACAAACAATAATCACAAAAGTCACATTTCAGTAATCTTATATTATCTGTAAGACTTGATATATAAAGATCACCTTTGCATGGTCACTGTTCCTGCACTTCTATATTCCTGATTTGCCTTTTTACAAAAGGAAATTTACTAATCTAAATGGGGGAAAAAATTCTTTTTCCAAGCACTTCCAAGTTCAGCATAGAAACTATCACCCAGATTAATTTTAAGATAGATAAAAGAATATAAATACAAAAGGTTGATATGGAGCAAGTGGGGGTGTTATTTATCTCCATTTGACTTCAGTGCACATAAACATCACATTTCTTGGGATGTCTGTCTAGGAAAGCAGTAGGGTCATTCTGAATTTGGAAACTGGACTGCCTATTTTCTGTTGTTGTGTATTTCCTTTTGACTTAATTTACCAAAATGAGTGGGAGTTTTCCAAGCTTGAAAGCTCGAGTCTATCAACTTTCAAAAGGAATACATATTTATTAAGGGATACTTTGTGTGATCACAATTTATTTGCTAAATAAGCCCAAAAAATCAGACCGGAAAAGACAAATACATGCACACACACAAAAATACTGGGATGGAGAGAAATGTCTAAAAGAAGGGGGAAATGTGAAGATAACAAGGCAAGAAGGATGTAATTGATTAGTGCTTGCAAAAGGCAGAAAAATTAGATCATTCCTACCAGAAAGTCATAAGGAATGACAGAGAAACAGAAATTTTACTTTCTGACATTCTTCAGACAAAGTGAGGGGGAGGGGGAACATCAAAAAACCCTAAACAACCTCCAAATTTTCTTCAACAGAGACATCTGATGTTGTAATTTTAATACTCTGGAAGGATTCAGAATTTTCAAAGAGTAGGTAAACAGATTTATAATTTAGGTTTGCCCAAGGAAATGCCAGTATCTGTACAGATAAAGCAGGAGCTGCACAAGGTCTTCTGAGAATACTGATTTATTAGAACAAGCATTGACAAGATATACTCACAGCTACTGACAATGCTTGGAGGCTTTCTTGTCCAAATTTGCTGATGGATTTCTCTTAAATACGAGATGTACTTGCATCCTAATGTGTGATAAAAATGTAAGGCTGTAGCTTGGGTAAAGTTACACAGTTTACATGTTTTATATCTTAGCGCTCATTTGTAACTTGAAAACTGAATTGATTAGTAAATGGAAAGAGAAGAAATGCCTGTGAAAGGGATGATGTCAAATTAACCATGTTTACAGGCAAATATTTATTCTTGCTGAGTGTCCCAGCTCCTCTCTGCCAAAGACAGACATCAGAATTTGGAACTGATAGGTACCTACAACAGCTGCTTTCGTGCAACCTAGGTATCATTATGTATAACATGATATTGAATATCTATACATATTTTTCCACAAGAACATGGAAATCTCACTAGATTCTCACAGAAGTCCTCTGCTGTTGCAGCCCACAGTGAAGCTTTCTTGCCAGGTTTGGCTTTGTCAAGAAGTTCAGCTCTATATACTCATAAGAGGTTAATTCTTAAACTGACTTTTGCTACCCAATTTAGTGTCCCCTTTTTCTTGTGGCTTACTTTCAGTTTTGTCTGGTTTCAAGCAATCAATTTTGAGAGGGAGCTCTAGCTCTACTTTATCAACAAACATTTCCCATACTGATCTTGCCAGGAATAAGAGAACTGCAAATTCAATACAACAAAGCTTTTTCAGGGACTAAGACCTGCATTTTCCTGACTACTAAGCAACTATTTGGTTGCTCAGTATGATTTCTGTGACTCCATACAAAATTACAATTTTTTGTTGGCTTTTTTTTTTAATTAAGCAATTTTAAATCCAAATCACCCAGGCATTTATATTTCCCACAACCTAGTCTAATATTTAACATTCATATTCATTGCGCACTAATCATTGGTCAGATTTATTATTAATGGTACTATAAAATGATTGTGATAGTGTCAAATTTAAGTGGTCCCCCGACATTAAAAAAATAATTGATTCAATAATATTTATCAAAAAGCAATTAAAGTATCTGAATTTTTATCTACCTAATAACTACCTACTTTAGATTTCATAGATTTTTTGGTTAAAAATCAGTAACACATCTAAGTCAATACATTAAAGACAAAAAAAAAGGTTGTGTCCCAGCAAGGAAGATTAACTTTTGCACTGATGATCCCACACCATGTTAAAATCACGGGTTACAAGTGAAAATATTCTTTTCCTTTAATACCTTGTAACAGTAAATACTTGTCATTTTCCTTCATTTCTTCTGAATTACATCTCTGCAATGAGGGTACCGACAATCTATCTGCTGCTTCAGCTACTGCACTGATTTTATTTCATCTGGGAAGTATAAGAACTTCTTCTGTTCACTGAATATACACATTACACATTATTTCCCTGCTATATTAGTAAATCCAGAAATAAAATGTAATAAGAAATTTATTTAAAATTCTAAAAATTTCATATTTCCTCTATTCTGGCCACTCTGCCCCATTATTACCATAGTCTCTGCCTGAAAGAGCAAAATAGTTTTTTTGATACTTCGAGATTTGGGGGAAAGGGTTTTTTTTGTTGTTGGTATATTTTGTGGGTTTGGGAAGAGGATGATTTTTTTACCTAACAGAATCCAGACCAATGACAACAGCTTTAAAGCACTCTATTCCAATGTTTTTAAAACGCTGATTCCTGTGACAAACATTATCTTTTGATAGAGAATACTCAGACTCTGGCCATATTTCTTTTACAGTGACATCCCCAGGAATACTGCTCCTTGAAAACAATGCAAATGCCACAGCTGGATGCTGGACCCTGGTTTTGATGCTCTGCTAAAGAGTGGAAAGTCTTCAAATGAAGGAAATAGTGAAGAGCAAAGTGACTGCAATTGTTTACTTAGCAAAGGCCTGGTAGAAAAGCAGATGGAAAAATCATGAATCAGGGCAGCTCCTTCTTTGTTTTAAGCCTTATTTCAGTCAAATACCACAAATTCCAAGCTCTGCACTAAGGCACTTTGCATATCAAAGTGTCCTGCATTAATTTAAGTATGCTCTGACATCTTTGCATGGCACGATTATGAAACATGAACCAGATTCATTCTTAATTTTCCAAGACTCTCTCATTTTTTCTGGTGCTGAATCTATTTCAGATCACTGTGTAGCATATCATGGTATTCTCAAGGTACAAGAGGTCAGTTATTGATGGTCTAACCAAAACTCTTACTAGAACATCCTTTCAGGATTAGCCCTCTTCTATTAGCAGCTCCAATTTTACAAATATGCCAGAATTGCTGGATTAGCATTAAAACAAACCATAAGAATAAAAAACCCGGTAGACAAAATACTATGAAAGAAGATTCCTCTGCCTGAAATTAAATTTTTAGAACTAGAATTCTCTGATAAGTAATGGAAAAAGGAAATTTTCTTGGTTGTTGGAGCATGAAAATGTCTACTCCAACCTCTAGTATTACCTCAATGAGTACAATACTCTTTAATAAAAGCCTGTCTTCCAGAAAGACAATAAAGTTTAAAATTTCAAGAAAGACCCTATGACTTTCCTTGGTAATTCATTTCAAAGACTAAAACATATATTGCTAAAAATATTAAGGCAATTTGTCATACTTTAATTTCAAGCCACTAATATATTTCTTTGTTACTTTAGAAAATCTTTTCAATAGCCATTCTATTCCTGTGGAAGGACACGTAGAAAGAAGTTAAATCATCATTCCCTCTCCTTTTTCATAAACTAAGTCAGACTGAGAGCCTCAAGTCTGTCATTATAACACACTTCTTCCAGCCAAGTAATTTTTGTTTCTCTCCTGTAAATCTATCAAGATTTCTATAGTTGTCTTTTACATTCACAAAAACAAAAAGACAAGGCAAGCAAAAAAGAGAGAAAAAAGTGAAAGCTTCCCTAAAAAACACTGCACTCTGGTTATTCAGCCCTTATCCAGATTTCACACACTGGTAATTTATATCTCTGCTATAAAATAACTCAACCACCAGCGCAGAATTAAACTAGTAATGCAGCAGTCAACTGTTAAACTTCAGTACCATTAACACACACTCCTGTTTGTAAGGCAATTAACCAATTCTCTTAATAACCCTCACATTAAGGTACAGAATCATAAATAGAGAAGCATAACATGTAATCACCTCTCCAGAAAATGAGACTGTAAAATGCATTCTGATTCTTCATGGGAGATAATTTCATTAATTTTCTCTTCATCTAAATTGCTACCTCTTTCATGAGAAGATCCTTTGTCTCTGAAGACAAAGCAGTTTACCCGTCTCCCAAATATTAACATCATTAAGTCCTGGGGCAGGGAATGTGCCCCACATAGGAAAAAGTAAATACAAAAGTAAATATTCCTTGCACCTTCTTTCCTGGTAAAGATTAGTCTGAGCCATGGAGTTGTATGGCAGGTATGAAGTCTAGCTGATGTTACAGAAATAATGGAACTTCTGGGATGATTTGGGCTGCCACCTACATCCACACTTGTGCGCTTCCTAACTAGGAAGGCTGCCAGAACAACAGTGATCTGTAGCCAGTTGGTATGGTCAAAGTCTTTGCTATTCTGCAGGAGGGAGAGAGAGACTGACAGATAAATTTTTAGGTGATTTTGGGGACAAAAATCTGTCCAAGCAATGGATTTTTCAATGTTAATTATTTTGCTGTCTCCTCCACCTCTCCCCAGCCCTGGCTTCTAAAACAATATATTTAACATTGACTATGAAGTCAAGCATTAAGAAGAAGTTGAGGAATGTTCTTCTCAACTCAAATAAAACCTCTTATTTTGAGGATTTAACTGAATGGAAATAAGAATGTGATTGTAGTTTAGTAATTCCTTTATTTTTCCTGATTACCGGGAAATAAATCAATGAAACACACAACTATTATTTTATAATTACAAAATTTCTGATTTTTTTCATTTCAAAGAAAGCAGCTAAAAATTTTAAAAGTAAACATTTTGACTATACACTAAAATAAATTTTAAAGAAGTCACCCAAGCACAACAGTGTAATTTTTCAAGAAGTGAAGCATTAGTTACCAGTAACAACTATAATCAATTTTTCATTAGATACAGAGTTCTCACATAGTGCTGCTAATTCCCTGTCTTTCACTAACAATTTAACATAACTTGTAAAATAATAGAGAAATAATTTCTTGTGCTTTAGACAAAATGCTTTTGATTTTCTAACTACATAAAAATCTAACTATACAAACTATAAATCAAACTATACAAACTATAAATCTAACTATATAAAGTGCATTTAAAAAAAAAAAAAGAGGAAGATTTCAAGTGGACAAAACCCCGCACATACTATGTCAGGTAGGCAACAGCATTATTTTTGTAATCTGAATTATCATCACCTCTCATACAGCATGAAAGCGTATTTGTATTTCACAGGTTGATGTCATTTGGTTGTTGACCAGCACAAATACAGAAGTCAGAAGAGACTGAAAAACATTTTTCAGAGCATACATTCCCCAAAACTGGCTGCTGTGATTGTTTTGTTTTTTTAAGCAGAAAAGCAAAAAATCAGGAAAAATCACTTTTTCAGACTAAAACACTCTTAACCCAATAACTAGCCTTTTTAATAACTTATGAAAAAGTACATTTGAAATGACACAAATAGGAAAGTTTGTCACCTCATATTTAAATTAGTCTCCTAAGTTCTGATGTCTGATACAGAATATGATCCAGAATCTGTTCCACAAGTGCATAATAAAAAGGTCACTGAAGCAAAAATTGACACAATCTGTGAAGACTCTGCTTGGTGACAAAGACTGTGAGACTAAGACTAATTTGCTTAAAAGCCTGAATCTGTAGGGAACTCAGGACAAACCTGCAGAGAATTTTGTAATCATAAAAGATAAGGAAGAGCAGGAGTTCTTCCAATCCTTCAGGCCACATTTGCCTAAAGCAAGAAGATAAGGGAGCAAAAGGAGGTGGCCACTGAGTAGGAAGAGATCTATTGAATTATGCAAAGCTACTCTAAGACAGCAGTAAAGAGAGTCTTACATTTGTGGAAAGCACAAAGCACTTCTTCAGACATTTCCCCAGAGTGGAGCGAGAGAACACAACACAGCCTTGCCTCCGAGCTTCCTGCATATTCTCCATCCTGATCACAGAAGAAACATTGCCCCTTGGCCCTGCCATGATCACACATTTCAGAAGAGCTACCTCCTTCTTTTCCCCCAAGTGGGCAACCTCCAGAGTTCCGCAAGGGCTAGGGATCATTGACATGAGCTCTTGTCAGGGCACAAACCAAAACATGGGGAAGGATGAAAACTCAGGTGTGTTGGGAGTGAGGTTGCTCCAAAAACGAGTTAACAAGAAGAAACCTCCACACTGCACACCTGCAAAGGGGCACATCACCCCTGGATGGTTCCTCTTTGGCACCTACAAAAGGTCTCATTTTTGTCTTCCATCAGAGCTGCCTGCACACCAAGCTCCCAGGAGCGTTGTTTTCTACTCCTTACTCTTCCCTCCTCAACAACTGGAAACTTCCCCTGGCTAAGAGGATTTGACAGCAAACCAGGGATATCAGCTTTGCCTTAGAGATCCAGCCAGCCAGCAAGGAGTGTAAATGGAGCCACAATAAGGCAAATGGAAGACCTCTCTTTCAGCTGACCCAGATAATTCATAATTTTGTTATTTGGCATCTGAAAAGAACTTGGAGAAGCATATGGGATATTTTTTATATTTTCACTTATGTCATGCATTAAGTCTTTCCAACAGTTATTTTTGTTGTCACATGATATTTTTATGGCATTATTCCCATGATTAATAAGCTGTTCTTAAAAATGTACTGTTATATAGTGATTTATTATTTTCCTTGGCTTTAACAAAAAATTGATGAAGTAAAGCTCTGAAGACAGCTGGATATAATTATAAAACTACAATATCTGGCATGCACAAATATGCTTTAAAGCATGCTATACATAATCACAATACTATTTTGATATCTTTATTTCCTAGACTCAGAAAGACTCAGTTTAACTAAACATACTTATCCTCAAAGAGCATCTTAGATACTTATTTTATATTACTAAAAACTAGGAATTTTTTTCCTGACCTCCATGTTTTGATGTTTTTTTTCCAACTGGCTGAATTTTTTACAGAAAATTATCTTCCATTCTTCACAGATTATGTATCTGGAGGTAAACCAAGAGATTTCATCAGATTCTATAGATAACTATTTATTTTGAATTGTCCTTATACACATATAGCTTTCAATCTATCAAGCCATCTGTCTTACTCAATATGCAGAACACTCTTGGTCATTACAGCTTATATATAAATATATCTATATCTATATCTACACACACAAATATAAATACAATATATATGTATAAACAAAATACAATTACACACTTATGTGTATGTACCAAATCTATATGTTAGAAACTCCAGTTTTCAGTGACAATTGGTTTGTGGCCAGATTCCTATGAAAGGCATATTCCCTTTAAGGTATCTGGGAGGTACCAACACTAGAAGAACAATGTCTGACACATGAAAATTATACACCATATACATAGCATACACAATATACTACATAAATAAGGCAGTAAAACCAGCAATATTTTGAAAATTCAAGACTATTTTAATAAACGATATGTAAATCTGTAAAAGGAAAATACAGTGATTGTTTGTTGCGGCATAAGAGCTGTGATCTTTTATAGTTCGGTCTACAGTAATAATTTGTAAGTTAATTAGTTGTAAATTTTCAGTGGTTGCCACTATTGCTATTTGTACTTTAAAATGTGGAATATCTTGTAATTTATATAATCAGAAAATATTAATGTGGTTCTGTAACTGGATAAATACTTCTTATTAAAATAACAAAGGCTGCAATTTATTTCACTATAAACGGGCAGTTTCTCTTTATTTCAGTTTTGGTAAAATAGCTCACTGTGCTTATTTCTTCAGAATGAAAGAGAGATAATTAAACAGAAGTTATTCTGACACTACGTGAAAACTTCCATGGATTCCTAAAAGGGAAGTGGGAATAATGCAGTAGAGAGAAGAGGAAAACAAGAATATTCAGACATTTTCACTCCACAGAGCAAAGCAAGGTAACATACTGAGAAGCTACAGAAAATATTCCATCTTCACTTTAGGCCTGGCCTCCCTAAAAACACCGGCTAACTATGCAAATGTCAAGCTGTAGCATTTTTCTACAGCTCTAGGCTGAAGTCTGAGGGAACATTGCTGATCATGATCCTTACCTAACCCAGATCTAAAAGTCATGTACTTATGTTGGTGAGGGGGGTTATCTTTTCAGTAGTGTTAGAACAGTACTATATATATTCTACCACTTTATAAACATAAACTGATTTTTGAATATATTTTAAATCAACTAACTACACATAATCTCTGAGCTGTTAATGATAAATGTTTTTCACTTTACCATATTTAAGGCCATTCGTGTCCATTAAGGTCTGTAGATCAGTCTCCAATCTGAAGAATGCTGCATTGATAACGTAACTATGTAATACATCTATTCTTTATGAGGCACATACCAAAATTCTCCATTTAACTGTGAAAGGTACCCAATCCTGACGGCGCTTCCTTTCTCCTAGACAATTTATGAGCCTCAGCACCTGCATGCTTCATCCTTCAGCCATAAGCCCATGCACTTCTGCCAGAATTAGAGCCCTCCCTGCACAGTGCCCACTCTCTCATCCTGTGAGTAAGAGGCTCATCCTGATTTGTCAGTCATGAACTGTGACTCTCTAGGAGTCAAGTGTAAGCAGAGCTGTTGAGATCTCACAGAACTTGCTCCTCCAAAACAGGTAGTGAACCCTAGACCCTCCATATGCCCATTTCAGTTTCTTATGGATTGGTGTTGGGAAGATGTTTCTTATAAAGTTCTAGAAAATAAAATGAAATGCCACACAGCTTGGAAAAAAGTCTACAGGTAAGCAAACTTACTTACTTCTGCATTTGGCACATAGTCAATGTCTGCTCAGAGAATGAAAACACAGCCTCAGTCACATTTATTCTTTTACAGAGGACAAATGAAGACCATGGAACATTTAAAGCTTCCAGATAGCTTAAGTGAGGCTGCACAATGCATAATGCTTGTATAGGCAATCTCCAGAGACACAACGTTTATTTCGAAAAATGTCAATGTCACTCTCAATAATTGCAAAACTCTGGAAATCGCTAAAATGTTCTTTCATTGTGTTTCATCTGACTCACCCTGCAGTAAGTTTTCAGTGCTGCTTCTCTGCAGATGCAGCAGTCATTGGATTTTTCAGAGACCACTTTCATAGCTCTGGAGACTCAGTTTTTAGCAGAACTGATACTATGAAACTGGTTCTACAGTGCTGATGTGGTCACCTCCCACCCACAATAAACAAAGATTTCACAATGTGTGGGAAAACCAATAATACAAATTCTGGTAAAAGCTGAACCTCAGAAAATACTGAAAGAATACAAGAAACTTTTTTAAAAAAAAGGTGAGCCAAAAATCTGAAAGGATGAGGGTAACATGAAAGTTACTGAAGCACACTATACAGACAGTGTATGTGCATTTTCCTGAAACAGCTAAAAGCAGAGTGAGCAGAATGCTGATCAAAAACTCAAAAAAAGCCAGTAAGGAATAAACAATACCTAGTCTATGAAATTTTGTTTCTGAACTACTGACTCTCTATGTCAGACTGAAATTTACATATATGTTGCTAGCCTAAAGAAGAATTTTACAGTGAAAGCTCTTCTATTTACACACCTGAGACCTTAGAAACAACATGGAATTACAATGACCAGACATCAGAAAATCCTAGAGGAGGACAAAGAAAGTTAAAAAATTTCTAAGAAATCCAGGAATGCACAGTAGTTTATTCATAAAAGACAGCAAGAATTGTCTAGACCTTTCTTTTTCCCCTCTTGCAACATGTGGATATAGAAAAGAATGAAAAACTGAACTGTGTAGATAGCCTCAAGAAAACTGACAATGTCAGTTTCATTGTCCTTGTTCTGGTCTTCAGATCCCACCCCATAAATTAACACAAGGTTTGAATGAAGCTTATCTCGCTTAATACCTTCTTAATTCCTTTTCAAATGGTGCCAAATCCTTAGAATTAAAAGCCAGCCTTTGAATTACATACATATATGTATATGCGTATGTAGATATATATACCTATATCTACACACTTGCACTTACACTTACATATAAACCATAGAGTCAATCCTAGAATGCCTTGGGTTGTAAGAGACCTTAAAGGTCGTCTAGTTCCAAGCCCCCTGCCATGGGCAGGGACACCTTTCACTAGAAAAATTGCTCAAAGCCACGTCCAACCTAGCCTTGAACACTTCCAGGGATGGAGCATCCACAACCTCCCTGGGCAACCTGTTCCATTGCCTCATCACCTTCACAGTAAAGGATTTCTTCCTAGCATCTAATCTAAATCTCTTCTGGTTTAGTTTAAAATTATTCTTCCTTATTCTACCACAGTCTGTCTGTGTACAAACTCACTCTCCCTCTATTTTATAAGCCTCCTTCACATACTGGAAGGTTGCTATAAGGAAGGCTTCCTAGAGCCTTCTCTCTTCTAGGTTGAATAACCCCAGCTGTCTCAGCCTCTCCTGATGTGAGATACTCCAGCCACCTGATCATCTTTGTGGCCTCCTCTGGTCCCATTTTAATATCCACCAAAACCCCCAGGTCCTTCTCAACAGTAATGCTCTCAATGAGTTCATGTCCCAGTCTGTGCTCAGGTCTAGGCTTGCCCTCACCGAGGGGCAGCACCTTGCACTTGGACCTTTTAGAACTTCACAGGGTTCTCATGGGCCCACTTCTCAAGCTTGCCCAGGTCTGCTGGGATGGCATCCCTTCAATTGACAGAATATCCCTTCTATACTGGAAATCTGGACTTCTTCTAAACCTTACATTATTCCCGTTGTTTGATTCAGCACTCAGAATTGGCCTTTTGAACTCAGCAAAATAAAACAGAAACAACAATTTCTGCAGAAATGGCAGCTCATCTTGCAGCTAAAAGGACAATATTTACTGAATCACCCCTACTAACAACCTCCTCTAAGTCAGTGGTCTTTTTCTCAGCCACTTTCTCTTTCTGGCAGTCAGCATGACCTTTGGTCACAAGAGGAACCAGATCAATAGCATCAACACAAACTAATCCTTGTGGAAGCATTTATGTCTTTTTTGTCCTTTGTTAGACCAGAAAGGGCAAGAATTGCCCCAACTCTCAAATTATAAGCCTAAAATTATACACTTCACATTATGTTCGTAGACAATTTAAAAAGCAATCTGATTTTTTAGAGCTAAGCAAGTTCAGTTTTCTTTGTCTACTGATCTAAGAATTTCTGTAGTCAGAAACAGTGTGAACTCAGTTTCTGCAGCAATAATGGTTTATAGACCAAATACCTCTAAATGATATACTGATATGACGCAGTTTGCAAAAAGTATGTGTGGTAAAAGGAATCCAAGTTCTCTGAATTTTGTCCTAATCCATATTTCTTATTGGTAATTTTATTGATGTACACAGGAAAAGTGCATAAAATTCTTATTCAGGAAATATGTCCACAGGTTAGCAAATAGAATGTTGTTGGGTTTTTTTTAACCTGGAAAGCAAAGATACCATGAGCAAAGCTGACTATACTGATGCTTGACATAAATCTACAATGTCTAATTGCATATGCCATGCATGTAGGAGAGAAGATCTGTTCACATTTCCTTTTCTCTCATTTTGAAGCACTAAAGAAATAAAGAAACTATTCAAAAGTGGAATCCTAATTTTCTAGACTTTCAAGGCTCCTTTTCCATGTTTTTCTCCAACACCACCAAATACCTATTCTGTCCCACTGCCACTGCAGCATCCCACTTGTGCTTCGGAGAGCACCTGCTCTGATGTACACCACACCATGGTGATGTAAACGTAAGGTGAAACATCATTTGTGAACCCATCTCTGTTGCTGGTGTGCAAAAGGATTCAACATTCCAACACAACTATGGGCAGACATTTTAAGCCCCAATAATTCTACCTTTGAGAGAGGGTAATTAAATATGGTCAACAAAGCCTAGGACTGCAGAGTGAAAGAAAATGGTAATAACAAATCAAAGGAAGAAGAGAGATGAGAATTTGTGCCTTCTTGATTTCTAGTTTATTTATGAAAGCAGAAAAGGGCAGACCAATCTACAGATTTTTGCAATCTTGGAATGTTGTGTTTTGAGAGCTCATTTTAATAATAACAATGAGATAACCTAAAAAGATGAAACAAATTATTACAATCTATGCATTTTTCCCTTAGAAAGAGCAGCAATTAAGGAAAAGGCAAACTCTGCATGAGATTTTTAAGACGCCTGCCAAAATTCTGCTCATTTTCATTCCTCAGCTATTTAATAATTCAGGCAGTTTATTGCAGTCCAAAAATGCCCATTTGCCATTTTTGCATTTATATAAACCATAAGTCAGTGGGTTTTAATCATGCTGCCTATCTTTGGAACCATCATTGTCCTTTCTTATTTAACTTCTTTGAGGAGAAAGATCAGGGATAACAATTTCATGCTTTGAAAAGAAACATAAAATGCTATAATTTGTAAAACTGCAAATATCCATTTTATATTTCATCTACATACCTTTCCAAAATGATGATTTATCCTCACATTTCAGCGAGGTGAAGATATTTCCAAATAGGTTTGCTAGTTCTATTCTGCTACTGTTTCCACTCGAATAAGTTTTTTTTCCTTCTCAGTCTTTTAGGATACCACTTTCAATAAATGAGTATCTAAATGTCAATGTCACCCTTACACAATATTATACCAGGTTGCCTTTTGCACATGTAACCGTATACTTTGAAATTCAAATTGCAGAAGTTTGAATTTATGGTGTTTCTGCATGAAACAGATTGGAGGATACACAGCACATGATGCCACGTATCATACGCTTACAAGCACTGATCTTTGAGGATGCTTGAATCAAGAATATTCATTAATGTACAAATCTTGATAGTGCCTTCCTCTTAGCTCCTGAACAAGGCAGTGATGCAAGAGCTATGCTACCAGTGCTTCTAAGAATACGCCTCAAACAAATACACAGTGATCAACCTTTTTTTTTTCCTCTTCTATCTTTTTACATTAGAACATTAGTGTAATGTCCTGGCCAGAAACTTCTTATGAATGGGAGCAATGTTCACCACTCTCTGGAGGTGTCAGGGTAGGGAAGTGGCAATCAAAGATATTTAAGCAAACAAAATCTATTGAATTAAAAAAGACAAATAGAACAGGACAAGAACTCAGGGATACCTGAGTAATTAAGATTACCACTCTCCCAAAATAATGCTTTCAAAAGTCTGGGTCAGGGTTTCTATTATAGCTGTGCTTGGCTACCAGTCTAAATTACTGCTGCTGTGCTTCCCTGCATAAACCCTCTCCTCATTCTCTCTGCTGGCAACATGGAGTATAATTTCTTGGGAGATCAAACTGGGTCATGAATGGTATGCAAGTGAAGTTAGAAGCTTCCCTTGCTCCTTGGTGGGTAGGAGGCTACTGGCCAGAACATACTGGTTTGAACATAGCTGATTGCTGCACTCTTTATTCTTCAACAGATATCAGCAATCTCATTATCTCATCTTTTAATATGTTCAAAGCTCATCCAGAACCAAATGCTATTCAAACAGAAAACAGCAGTAACTCCACCAAGATATTTTGGGCTGCAGGACAATACGCATGCCAGATGCATACCTGGGAATCCATTTGGCAGCACTACAGTAGCAGCAAGCTTGTTCTGATGGCAACAAATTATTTAAAAAGAAATACGAAAAAAACCCTTACGAGTGTATTCTTCACAACTGAACACAGGACAGAAACTATGATAGAGGCAAGAACACAAATGATGTTTGTAGAACCACTGAACGGATAGCTTATCCCTAACAAATCCATTAGCTAAGTTTAATGGCATTAAGGATCCTGCAGAAAAAATACTGTACATTCAAGTAATTAAAGACCTCCTCTAGAATATTTCCAAATGAAAGAGGTAAAATTACAGTGGCAGAAACAAGCATGACAATGTTTTATTTTAAATACATTGCTTCCTGAATTAAGTTCTGTACCTACTATAACAATAAAAACTATCCTGCCAGTGTCTCTAACTTAAATCCTTTACTGGATATAATATTGCCATTTGGAAACAGGTATATGAACAATGGTCAATTCATTGTACATAAACTCATCAAGAGAACCTTTAAATGTTCCCTTGAGTCAGGATAATTCTAAGTAATGCCCTGATTTATTGCAGCTTGCCTGCAAGTTTGCACTCAGCAACTGTGTGATAGCTTTCACTCTTAGAATCTAAGAACCTCAAGGAATGATAGTAGTTTTAAACTCTAAGCTACAGAAAAACAAAAGGTCTAAAGAGAATTTCAAAAGGCCATTCTGAAACCAGGAGCAAAAATAATTCAGCTTCAGTTTGAAGCATGGTAATTTTTATATATCAAGTTATAGAGCATATTTTTGGTGCTGTTAAATTTGATAATATCTTGCTCGGAAACAGCAAAGGAAATAGTTTCACCTAATTAAATTACTTGCCAGTAGAACCTTTGGAGCATCTTCAAAAGCCATATGAACAAATGACTGGAAAATGCAATAGCCTTCCTAATTTTGTGTGTGATGATTTGTTAATGATTACATTAAGAAGAAACTGATCCATATCAGTCTGTTAAGGCAAAAGGGGATAAGTTTATCTTTCACATAATGCAGGTCACAGGATTTTGCTATGCAGTTCTTGCATTATTGTGTTTCTGTTTCAGCAGGCATTTGTAAGTTAGAAAGGGATGACTGCTGCTTTAAAGATGTCAACACTAAGCACTGTTAAACAGTGAGTCACACTTAGCACTGAGCCACAGAACACTTATGATGCTACATCACACAAGAGCCTTGCATGATGATGGAACCATGCCCTTCCTTGGGTTCAGAGAAAAACATTCTTACGAGGCTTCCTACTGCCTTGTCCCAGTCCCCAAACCACAGATTGCATGGTCACACAAAACACTGACATGGAGGGCATGATTTGCTTATTGTCTATAAATCTGCATAAAAAAGAAAACCCACCCAAAACCAAACAAAAAAGAGCCCAAACAAACAACAACAACAAAAAGAATGCAAACAAACAACAACAACAAAAAAAAACCTACCAAAGAGTTCTGTAATCTGAGAAAGCCATTCCTGACAGTTTAACTCAAAAAAAGAAGCAATTTTTCTTACAGATTTAAGAAGTAAGTGAAAAAGGGTGAATTGTGCATTTTATGTCTCTACATCAAGATTTATGTCTTACTTACAAGGTAATAAGAAATTAATAAATATCACATATTCATTTATTACTATGATACTTCACTGACAATGTGGGAAGACAGGAAGAGTAGCAAAGATCATTAAATATATGCATAACAGATATCTTGCATAATATTTCATGTTACTGTATTGGTGTCTTTAGTAATTTAATGCTTGAAAAATAAAACATTCATTCTGGACAGCAGCAGCTGGCTGACAAGCCATGAACAGAGTTTTTAACTAAGATGCCTGGTTCCAGAAAAAGACCTCAGTGGCTTTGCCACAGTTGACACAGCTCTTGGGTAATTCAGTAGGTACCTTTAAGTAGCCAGACTGCCTGATTTGACAACTGTCATCAAATGCATTTCTGTCTGGTGTTTAAATCCAAGGGAATAGAAATGCAATAGATGAATGTGGAACTAGTCCAGACTGTAAGGAGCAGTTGGAAGGCAGACTACTGCATCTACTTTGCTAAGTAAAATAATCCCCGGGAGCAAAGTGAGGAGCAGATTCCATGATTATCCATGTGATGTAATTGTTACTCAGCTTCCAGGCTGTTTTGAAGAGAAGCATTTAGCACACACCAAGGCCTAACCAGGGAGTTGTGCAGAAGGAGGAATATTCCATGCAGCACTCTCCATATACAATGTGAAAATGTTGTGCCTGGTTTGGGTTCTTCTTCCCTGTACAGTCTTCCAGCTCTGTCCCAAAGGCTTTTCATCCTCAAATACCACTGCATACATTCCTACCACACACTGGAGCTTGAAAGACACATCCTTTGTCATGTGTTACAGAAATACTGTGCTGTAGGGCTGAGACACAAGTCTTACAGATTTAACAGGTTTTGAAGCAACAAGAGAAAAGGAAAGAAAAATATCAGAGTCCCTTAGTGGACCCCAATCAAGTGCTATGCTGGGTGAGATCTCAGAAAACAGACATGAGTAGTTTTGAAGCAAGATATGCCATCCCTAGGAGTTCAACAAGCATTTCCTCAGATGGACACCATTTTCATTTGCCCATACATCCTCTGAGTCACCTCTACTCACACTTAAAAGAAAAAAAAAGTGAAAAAAATTAGTTAAGGAAAATTTAAACAGGTGAAGAGACTCTGTAAAAAGTAGCCATCAGGGGGAAAAAAGACAAGAAATAATCAGGTGGAAAATATGATCTTGTTCATAAAATCCTGAGCCAGAATTTAATCAGATTTTTAGTTAGTTCAGCTAACTAAAATCTTTGCTTTACTTAAATCCTGTAGAGTGATGAAAAGCAAGACGAACTATAATAAAAAATGGCAAGATAAGAATGCTCTGCCTCAAGAGGTTAGAAAAAAATTCTGAAGGATTTGCTTCTGTGAATGTTAAAAAGAATTGTTTAAGAACCTGAGGATGTGGAATCCTCTTCTGTCTGCAAAAGGTTATTGGGGGAATTATGTAGCTTGCTCAACCTTTTAAAGAGAAGTATAGACTGCCAAAATTTGCACTGGCTCCAGGAAAACTCTGAAGTATGACAGATGTCAATCCTGAACAAGTCCTGATTCACCCCCATATATCTCTTTTATCTTTACAGACCAGAGGGCAACATACAGCAAACAAATGGGCTAAAGTCCTTCCTGCTTGTGCAACAGAAAAGTGTTCCCTTAACTACACACATCCCACGTTCTGAGGATACAAGGGCATGTACTCAGTGAGTTCCCTGGCACAGTCACTTGAAGCATAAAACACATGCATAACTTAGGTAATGTAATCACTTTTGACTATTTGAGTTCAGGAACCTTTTAGTGCTTATGAAACAAAACTTGAATATTGCTTCAAGATACAGCATTTTTGAATTTAGGCCAATTCTGAAGTTAAAAGTCTCATAGTACTTGCTCCATTCCATACGTATTTTCCCATGCATATTGTTTTGCCTAATGTACCTGCATGTTGTACAGCTGTTACATGAAAATTTATTTCTAATCTTTGTTAAACTAAAATTAGGTCTGATTGATGAAACATGCTTTTCTATAAATTCAAAAAGTACTTTGATTGAGATATAGACATATATGTATATATAAATATTTTCATCAGCAGTAATGACTGCAACATGGAAAAGAAAGGAACACACAATCAAAGGACATGCTTTAAAACATTTTTAAACTCAGCCATTCAGCAACTATTATGAATAACATCATGTTCAGAAAAGGAAAGAGTTCCCTTAGAGATGGAGTACAGTGAAAGAAAAAGAAAACAGAGCAAAGACAGAGTCATAACACTGAGCTCTTCCATGACAAGCTATCAGTAATACAGTAAGATCTGACAAAATTAGTTAACAGAATAAGGAAAAGGTTGACATGTGAAAAAACAGTTTGACTGCATGAATGCTATATATCATTATTATTTCATTCTAAAGAGCACCTGTCTCAGCCACTCACGGTCATTTTTTAAAAGAACTGCCCTTTGTATTTCTAGCAAGCATAAAGATCACACAGCAGCCAAAAACCAATGCACTGTCAAAATGAAACAGCAAATCTCTGCATGGGTAATTCCCAGGACTGTTTTTCCTATGATTATTATCATCACTGACCACACAGAAGCTGTAAACAATTTGTACACCTGCAATATTTGCCCTGTGGGAACCTGCTTTTAACGGATTCAGAAATGATGTCAACAGTACTTCACTTCTGGTAGCGGACTGCAAAATGTTGATGGTTCAACATCAACTCCTCAAAGCACTGGGAAATGAAGGGATAAAGACGTAAAGAATGAAAATCAGAAGCTCAGGCAAATATTAAAATTATGGATTAAAATTTATTTGGGAATTTTTGGACCACCTGTATTACCTGACAGGATTATAAAGCAAAAATGTGATTACAAATATTTATAGAAATAACTTTCAAAGTTAGGAAAAGCATAGTCACGTTTTCCTATAACATGTGAATAGGGAAGTGAAATCGTACAACTATAGTATCATATAAAACAAATCAATTCATTAACTTGTGCAGACATCACCCTTTTGAAGATGATGGCAAAAAACCATTTGGAATTTTGTGCTACTTGTATAGATAGACTTCTGAAACAAGTAAAAAAAAATTGTTGAGACAAAGTTCTATATGTGGAAATTTTGATTAAAAATAGCCATTTACATTGAAAGAGAAGCTGCTGAAAACGGAGATACTCCTAATTGAAATCTGCAGTTTTCAGTGACAGACATGTTGATAAAATCTAGACTGTTAGTTATATAATTGCACTATATAATAACTTTTGAAACATCTCATTGTACCTGGAGCTCTGTGACCTGACTCAGTCCGGTTTGTTTGTCTGCTCTTTCTGCTCTGCCTCGTCTTTTTGATGTTTGCAAAGATGACTGACAAACTGAAAATCACTCTAGTTAATACCTTCAGATCCATAACATCAACTGTTTAACAGCAGAGGGGGAAATGCTGTGATGTGGTTCCATGATTGGTCTAAACAAATTTAAGCCCACGGCACTGACCAAAGTGGTGCTCTGGCCTTTCTCACTGCCACCTTTGGCTGAGCAGTCTGATCTTCCTTGTGCTGACAGCATGGCTCATTCCACTGCCACACAAGCACAACGGGGAGGCATTTGTGCTGAAAAGCAGCTACACAGCAAAAGACAAAACAATTCCTTCCCTCTAGATTGAATTTCTCAGCTCCCAGATCTGGCTCACCAGGCAGCAGGAGGGAACGATGGCAGCACTGGCTGGTGGTGGGTGGTACTGAATGGAAGCAGTCCTCAGAAGCAGGAACACACAGAGATTAGTTTAAATCAGCTGAGCACCTGCACCTGTTGAGACAACCTTAAATAAATATTCCAACTTTCTACAATTTTTGGTCCTTAACTCCTCAAATAAAGGAATGGATTGAAGAAAAAAGAGAGAAAGAGAAAATGGCTAATTTTCTCTGGGTGTTCATTATTGAAAAAAAATTAAGTTCAATTACCTTGAGTTTGTTAATTCAGAAAAACATACCAACCCATTATTATCTGCCTAAATAGATCAGAAACCTAACACAAGGTATCCAGCCTCTAAAATATTGCTAGAGTCTACAATACCACAGTGGGTTTTCCCACTACTTTCTTTTGTATATTTAACATCCCTTTGGCAATTTTTTTTTCTAATTTAACTTTGTTTCTGGAGATCTTGAAACTACAGTAAGATTAAATTACTTTCTGACAATGGAAAATGAAACTGTAATGCAAATATCAGTGTATACTAAAACCAAAATGTCAGCAAGCAAAAGCAACCATCAAATGATTTTATGTTAATTTTATTTCCTATGTCTAGTGGCATTTTACAAAGGAAAATATTGTAAATTAATACCTTGTCTAAAGGAAGTGTATTTTTTTTCCTTATTTCTTGCATTGTTTGCATCAGCACAGAAAGAAAAGGTTTTTGGTGTTTCAACAAAGATGCTTCCAGTCATTCACCCCACCAACAGAATAAAACTTCAAGCAAAGCTTTCACTGCATTCATGGAAGATGGGGAGAAATCTGAAGCTTTAGGAAAATATATAACCACTTGTACAAGTTTTAATGGCTGAATAACCTTAAAAGTAAAACATATCTTGAAGTGTTTAGTTCAAACCAATTTTTTTTTAAAATGTGTGAGTTGGCTCTGAACACATTGAAGCAGCAAAAAGGAGAAGAAATTTTTTGCTGCAAGGTTTTGGTTTCTTCCCCAAGTTTCAATTTAGGTAAACATGAACAACTGGAATTCCAAATTTGTATCTGGTTTATCGAGTAGATATCTAGAAGAACATTTTAGAATTTTAATAACCCTCTGTAGCATAGTATGTGCTGGATTACATTTCAAAATTGCTCAAATTATTTTGATCCTGGGTTACAAAATGGGCATTGTAAGGGGAATCCAATTACAGGACAAAAGAAGTGGATCTGCCTACTTAGGAACCTACTGAAGTGAAACAATTTCATGATTTTCATACTTTTTTCTGGCCTTCCCTGTAGAGCTGCTAGAAAGACACCGTTCCTAACATTCCCCTCAAAACAAAGGGGTAAAAAAAAGGATAAGAAGAAGCAAATGGAGAAATCTAATGAGATAAAGTGGCAATGAAAAGTTCCAGGAGTTGCAGCAGTGCTCTTTCTTAACCAGTTCAAGGGCTCAGCACAGCTCCAGCATTTCCAGATACCCAGGTTGTTCCTAGCCTGGCAGGAGACATCCTCAAGGAAGGTAAAATAATCAGCTTCAGCTGCAACCCAAGAACTCATAAAGGCATGAACCCTCAAGATTTCGAGGAAGTACATATGATCCCATTCTGAGACAAGAATGATTACAGATAATCACGTAGATGCATTTTCCAGCTTGCTGTAAAAAACTGTGACATTTGTCCATTGTCACAAGTGAAAAAAATCCTTGCCTTAAATGGCTTTCTGATGTGTATTTCTAAAAATAAAACTGCATCAAAATCCTTCTAATATTGCTCCTAGTATTTTACCTTGGGAATGCTTTTCTTCTCCACAAACCACTTCAGTCTGATAGGTCACACACAAAGGATGAATAAGAAACACACAATGGCTACATCTCTGAGGGGGAAAAGCCCCTAAACTGCTTGTAAAAAAAAGAGATTTTTAGTCCACCAGATTTTTTTCGCATTTTAATAGCTGTAAAGAGTAATTTGTCTTTAAGCATTACGAAACAAATTGCATTCAAGTGTAAAGTCTCTTCATAAACAGGAAGCACTAGTGTGGGGATCCAGTGAGCCGCTAACCAAGGTAACTCACGTGTAAAGTACTTTTTATGATGCATTAGATGTGTCAGCATATTTCCAGGCTAAGAACAGAATAGAATAAGTCATTCGTTATTTTTTTCATGAAAATAGATTGGAATTCATACTGCACATTATTCATGCAACTAGAAAACTGCAATCTTACATGTTTTCAGTTTTACTGCTTTTCTTTGCCAAACTGACTGAAACAAATTAAGGTGACACATTATGAAAATCATGGCACATAACAAATTCATAACTTATAGAGCAGAAACAGCACTAATTGCTCAAAAGCTGTCTTAAACATTTATGAGTTACTGTAAAATATGAAAAGAGTACAGCCTCTAGTTACAAAAAGACAACCATACAGCCAGCAAAGATGTGACTACAGTTGAGGAAGGTAATTCCCGATGAGCTCACAAAGCCCCAGAATTGTAACAACGTTGTCTGCAGCAGCACAAAGGTCATTGTGGGCTGACCTCCCAACAAGCATGCACATTCCCAGGCCCAATGGGAGCTCACCAGCTGAGTTCTTTCCTACCACAACTGTAATCCAGTCACTCAGTTTGGGCATGCCCACAGCTGGTGAAGCCTGTGGTGGTATGACACCCCAAGAAGCTTTAAGCTTTAATAAAGACTGGGAAAAAAAATTCTTCAAAATGCAAGAGTATTTGAACAATCTTTGGAGACTTGCTGATGAATTCAGAGAACTGTCCAAGTCAGATGATATTTATTCTCCTTCTCCTTTCAACTGACCCAAGTGCATTAAAAGAAGTTAAAAACAGTACTTGTTTGGTTGGTTTTTGGTTGGTTGGTGGTTTTTTTTTGGTTTTTGGGGTTTTTTTTAATTTTGATTTTTTGGGGTTTGCGGTTTTTGTTGGTTTTGTGTGTGTGTGTGTGTGTGTGTGTGTGTGTGTGTGTGTGTGTGTGTGTTCCATTCTTAGAAATTGCTATAGCTGCCACTAGAATTTTCTTCAACTGCAAGCAGAAGAAACTTGTAAGTTCCTTCTGTTCAGCTACAAATATTAGTATATATGGTCAATATATCCTGCAGCAAACAATAACAACAGAAGACCAGAGCTCTGCAAAACCTGGCGGCTGTTACAGATGAACAAAAGGAGTAAGACTTGCTGAGTGTGCTGAGAGGCTGTGAGACACTGTGGAGGGAAAGGCAAATGCCAGACCTGAGAAATGTGCAGAGGCATAGTAAGATGCAGAGGAGTGCTAGGCAGGCTGGAGTGAAGGAATCCTGGGCTTGCTAAGACAGCTTCAGTGTCTTAGCATTCTATCTGCTGATACTGAGAGAATGCAGAAAGGTGGCTGCAGATTTCTGAAACAGCAGAAGTACCATAGTATATGAAGACTAAGTAGTCTGAAGATGCTGGAACTGAATACTGGAGTTTTCTGCAATAGCAGGACAGTATTCTACAGCAGAAGATTTTGAAAAGACTGTGTCCTCTCCCTGAGATGTGATGTTTCAGTTTCCCTCTCTCCTGTTCCTCATCTTTTGTTAAAATCTCAGTGAAATAGCCAGATGGACAACACTAGGCTTCCAGTTCAGGATCTATGACAAACACACATGAAGACCAGGTTCCCCAAAGTTTTCAGAACACAGGACTGCAGCAGAACCAAAGTATTTCTGGGTGCAAGATGTGGAGTACCTGGAAGCTTTACAATTTACTGGCAGGAGAGGTTGCCCAAGTGATTGAAATTAGTAACAAAACACAGTTGGAGACAAGGAAAAGGAATAGTACTTTCCTATTAAAGTTTTTCCTTTTAAGATGTGACTCACACCAGGGAGCTTGAGGACTAGCTATGGCAACAGAGGCAGTGTGAAATCTTCATGTATGCACTCATCGTTTCAGTTCAATAGTTAACCCTGCCTCATCCTTCAGAGAGAAAAGACAAGGAAGAAAGGATAAAGGAGAATCTGGAAGCTTTCCAACCCCTCTTGTGAGACAGATGGTGAGAGAAACCAACAACAGAATTCTACAATAGGGATGATATAGCTGATGGTTGTTTGAACTCCTAAGCAAGAGTGATTATCATTTTGCCACTGTGACTAAAATTAAAGCAGCGTTAGTCAGATGGAAGAGAAATGTAAACAGAGGCTTTTAATATGCAGCCTTACAGAACCTAAAAACTTACATACACATAGATTTCAAGAGCCAGCTCTGTCTGCCTGAGACTTTGATATTCTGATACACAGTACAAAGAATTTATTCAGCCTTTTATTACCTGGGTAATAGATAGTTTGTAACCCTGTTAAATAGATCAGCTCATCAACTGTTTTCACTTATAGGGATATCACTGTTTATCTGTTCTGTTACTTTTATGAACGACTAAAATCAAGATTGGAGACAGGTGGTAATTTTCCTGACAGGTGGCTGCATTACACTGCATTTTCCCAGCTCCCCCCCATAAAATACAAATGCAATCTGGAAGTATGCAGTTGCCAAAAGCATCTTCTTTTCTCTTCTTTTTTGTGTATACAGTTTCATTTTTCCTCACTTCAGATAGGAACTAAAATAACCCATAGAGACACACATTTGGGTGACAAAATTCTTACTTCTTCTTACATTTGAGGAATATGCACACTGAATCTATTTATTCCATGATTCTACATGCTATTTCTGCATGTGGCAAGATATTAAATAAATTCCTGTGTATGCATCACAGTGCTCAAAGCCTGATTGTGAGAACAATTTCCATGTCTGACATATATGCCATTCAATGATTGTAACAGGCAATGTAAAACCTATTGATCAAGCCACAGCAACAGTAAAGTAAGTGGGGAAAATAAGATATAGGATGTAGTTAACTTATCCTTAATACATGAGGTTGTTAGGCTGCTATTACAGCACCACAATGCAAAAGGGTAAGGGAATCAACCTCAAATTCCTTATGACCTAGAAGACGACATGTAAGAGCACCATTAGAAACATGCAGACAAACTTTCAGGCTAAATGCCATTGAATTGAACAGCTCGTGGTTGAAGTGCCAGCTTGAAAATCAAAGAGCCTATGCTCTTCAAGCATCTCATATTAAAGACTGCGTTAAATCATTTTAGTGCTTCAGTTTCCTCACATCAGTAGAACTGGGATAGCTCTGTCAATATCCATTTGAATAATTTTGGTACTTGGTGATTAAAGGTCTCCCTAAGAAATACTGCTTTTTCCCCATTCTATAGTGTTGCTTTTTGTAGTTTTAATTCATATGGGTATAGCTTTTAAAATACTGATCTAGAACTGTTATATTTGCAAATCAGTTCAAACATACAAATGTAAAATGGAAGTATTAAAACTGAATGTATTCTATCTTCCCTCATCTTAAATGTTTCCCAAGAGTGTTTAAACTTCCTTTTTAAAGAAACTGATTGAGATCCATCAGAACTATATAATTCCCTGCACTTTGCTTGGTGTTACACCTATAGGCATTGGCTAGCAAGAGGGATTTTCTTGTAAAACTAAGAAACTAAACCGCAAAGCCTAAATGCACTTCAAGTAAAGACTAAGTTAATCATTAAATATGATGGAACCAAAATGGATGTCACTTTTCCTGAGAAAGGTTTTACAATGGAGAATTTGTAAGAACAGTAGCTGGGCTAACAGTTCAAACTCCAATATGTAAAAGCAGTTTTTAGTACAACTCCTTGCCCATTATCATAATAAGCAAATATATGTTCTTGCTCATACATTTTATTTTATTTTATTTTAATAAGGAGAATAAAACCTGAGGGAAAGTGCTGCCAGGCTATGTGGAGGTGGAAAGTACAACATCCATCTGGAATAACCACATTCAGCTCAAAAGGGTTGCTCTAGATTTACACTACTGTACAGAGTATTAAGAGAGATAAAGGTAAAAAAACCTCAAATGTGATATGTTTGGATCACATTGGAAATGGCAAGCTTAAAAAACAATAATAACTACAACAAAACCTGATGAATCTCTTGAGTTCCCCAGGGCTACAGGAAGCAATCAAACAAGAATATTAAAAATTTAATTATTTCTTTGATTCAGCTTTTAACAGTATATTGGCAAAGGTTCCTTTATGCTGCTGCACACACCTTATTTGTGTGTATGTGTGTCTGTTAAGTAAGATTAATAAAGATGCAGGTATCAGAAATGTAAGTTCAGAAACCAGCAGCTGACGTCCCAAGTAAACTACTAGGTCTAAACAATATTTGTGTTATGCTCTGAAAGGAGCATAGGAATGAAGCAGAATGGATGCTAGCAATGCCCACTTCCAAACTGCATAGCTAATACTTTTAAAAGGGACTGGAGATTATCCAGAAAATTACAAGGCAGTAAATCCTACACTGGAATCTTGCAAATACCTTTAAATTAAAATAGGAATATAAAAAAAAAATTTAGTCTGAACATTATTTTCTAAAAACTAACAATAATTCCTCCCAAAATATGCATATGATACTGATTTTTTGATGCATCTTGGCCCTCTAAAAAGTCATGAAATTGGAAAAAAACTTTCTCCATTATCAAAAGGCTGCAGAAAGTCTCCTTAAACAGAAAACAGACTAACTGAAGACACAAAACAGGAGAAAATACTTCCATTAATCAACAGTTATGGTAGAAAAAAAGGGTATAGGTTACTGCCAATAAAAACCTGAATTCTAATGGGCTTAAAAATTTTCCAGTAGGATCTTCCAGTAATTGAAGAGCATTTAAAAAAGGAATGGGAGATAAGGGAGCACAGTCCACTTTCAGTAGTGATTTTGACATTCTGAAGATAGTCGCCAAATGCATTGGCATTTTGGTAAAGTCACAGTATCACAGTACACACGTGATAAAGTTTGCTATATTTCTTAATCTGTTAAAGATCTAAAGAGTTACACATGTGACAAATCCATTTGGTTTAGCGAGTTTAGCAAGAATCTTTAAACAGACCAAAATAACTTGATGAAAGAGCAAAATGATGGCTATGCGCAAAATTGACAAATTTAGTATAATTTCTATTAGAAGAAAAAAATCAGTTTAGTTGCTTATGCACATCAGGAGAATCTAAACTTACAGCAGGAATTCTAGGAAGAGATGTGTGGATCTCTACAACCAGCTCTACATGCAGTGCTGATGAATAGAATTGTTGCCATAAAAAAGCCCCATGAAAGGTCCTATATGATTACAAGCTTCAAGCTGACATGGAAGATCCACAGCTCAATTTCTCTTTAAAAGATAACTTTACAAGATTCTGTTGATAAAAATACCCTGCCTAAATTTCCAGAATCATGTCTAAAGAATGACTGCAATGAGCAGTGACAACAAGGCTCCAGGGCAGGCATACTATGATTACATAACCATAAACTGACTAGAACTTAAAAAAAAAAAAAAAAAAAAAAAAAAGCAGCACTGTTTCCATGGACAGTATAAAATTTTCACTTAAATAACACTTGCTAATTTGGTCATAGGTCTTATAGTTGGTTGATAAACAAGAAGCTAAGTATGTATTTAAGAAAGTTGGTGAGAAATTTGGTTTTTTTGGTTTTTTGGTTTGGTTTTTTTTGTTTTGTTTTGTTTTTTTTTTAATGAAAGATGCTTGCATGAGTCTGCTCCTCCCAAAAGCTTCTGCTGATTTTCAGGCAGTTTGAAAATACTTCCTATAAAATTCTCAAACTATCTAGTTTGGGGGAGCTTCTTTTGCTCTCATCCAAGATGCTTAGCTATTTCATAAGCAGCAACACAGGCAGATTTAACTTGATTTCTACTTCTCTCATACCAGGCTTAACTTCATTCATGAAAGCCACTCACAGCCCCACAGAATACTGACAGACTTCCCCTTATAATCATTGCTGGAACCATAGACAGTATTAGTTCTTTTCAATCTCTACTAAGGAAGAGGAGAAAGCAAAAATGAGAAATACTGAATTGAAACTTGGATTCTAAAGGTAAGTCTAGTAAGCAGGATGATAGCTTTAATTAGGAACATAAAGCTGCTAATTAAAAGGTGAATAAACTGATGGTTTAAATATATTTGGCTATTTCTAATTCAGATTTTGAGATACTTTATACAATCTAAGGGGTTTTTTCTGAAATTCAACTGATTTCTGTAATTATAAACTCAGTATTAGCACTGTTGTTTTAAAATACATTTTAATACATTTACAAGAAAATAAGTTCTGATTCCAACACTAGCACAAAACTGACCCAAATCTTGAATTGCTTATTATATGATCACACCAAAATGATAAAGGAATGCTAAATCATGTAAATTAAAGCCAAGAATTCAGAAATGGGACCTGGAAGGGTTAAAGTTGCAAATGAAACCTTAATTTGCATTCCATTCTGTCTTAATTAAAATCCTGATGCCAACATCATATAAGAGTCCAGGAGTGCAACATATTTATCTTGAGATGAAGCCTCAAAACAAAAGGTAACAGTTTGCCATTGCCTGTTTTTTGTCAATGCACAGACCTTGTAAAACTAGGAGCTGATGAGCACACTGGTGATGTTCTAAATATGGGAAATATCAGAAGCAAGGACAGATAACATAACCCTACTTAACTACTTTCTCGTTATCTTTGCAAACTCAGAGATCTGTTTATACAGGTTGATAGCAGGAGCCTCATCTAGGGGTGCTTAGAGACAAACCAGTAGCCAGACAACCATTAGGCCCCAGTGGAAGTTTTGTTTCTGGATAGCAGAGATAACGGTGAGCACACAGATTGTGAACATTCTTTCTGACCATCTCTACCACTCACAAGTTTCACCTGTCCAGTGAGAAACTGCACTGCATTAGCAGAAATTGCTGGATTTTTCAGTTGCCAACATTCAGGATCCTGTTCTAAAGTAGAAGAAATCTTTTAACTATTTAGTGGCAGCAGCTTTGGTGGCTTTTGCCCAGATGAATAAATTTAGCTATACCCAATGCCCCTCTTGGGAGAACAGAAGCACTTTCAGTTCCTGTAGCCAGTTTGAAACATGCCAGAGGAACCAGAGCAGACACTTTGATTGTTGTACTTCGGGAGCAGTCAACCAACTAGACTGCTTCACGAAACCACCAACATTTTCTCATTTTTCTCCTCATGATATAACATCAATCTCACAGGAGATGAGACAGGAAACCAACTACAGAGAAATGCAGTAGTTCAAAAAAGCAGTATTTCATTCTTTCATCCTCATTTCCTCTAAGTGTAATGTCTGTGCTTCTTCCTTTCTCTACAGCTCACAATATGGCAAAGTAGACAAGGTCCCTGACACAGCTCTTCCTTGTCAGGCCCCAAAGCATAAGGTTGGTTAAAAATTCTGACATTAGCAAACCTGAAGAAGTATGAGGAGAGAACCGATGAAGGACTAATGGAAAATGAAGTGAACATGCAGACCTAATTGTACCATATTTCTAAGGACTCTATGTTTGAGTTCCTTTGGTCAGGGTATGAATGTAGAAGTAAAAGAATTCACTCTTAATATAATCTCTCTTAGTATCTTTCCTGTGAAGCCCTAAAAAGGGTTATGGCTAGCTAGAATAGGAGAGCCCTGGCAGTGGCTAGCTAAAATAGACAAGCAAGGTACAACATTCTACCTGCTTGCTCAGAATTACACTAATTAAAGAATGTCAGGTCAGAAAAGAACCATTCCTCTAAAGAAACAACTAAGGACTCAGTGTTCTTCTGTCCTCTCTTACAGCAGATTTAGTCTACTTCTTGGAATATGTAGCAGGTAGCATAATACAAATTCCTCCTAAAAGAGTTAAACTTTTTTTTTTTTTTTTTTTTTTTTTTTTTTTTTTTTTTTTGTTATTCAACAACTGGAAAATAACTTTAAGTTGCTCAGAAGCCATGAAAACAACACTATTTTCTTATTGCATTTATTGATCTCCCAGTGATTTAATTTACGCTTAAAAACCAGAAAGCTTCTTTGCTGTAGTAAAACTGCCAGCCTAATGAAGTGATTCTTGTACTTTCAAGTACAAAATAGTGATCTATCAATTAAAACTGAGGGAACCTATAAAATGAGCCAGTTTTTCATTAGTATTTCCTTTCATTTGAAAGTTGCAATGCAAGAGAGATCCTAAGCTACAAAATTCAGGAGCATAGGAGAAGACGTTCTTAGGGATGATTTTCACAGGAGAATTTGCTTCTCCTCTAGTTTCAGAAAAGACTGGGGTTTCTCGTATTGTTTTCTTATTAGCTGGGACATCCTACTTGAGGAAGTTGACAGCTTGAAAAGCTTATGGTCTGGGTGATGATGATGTTAACTTAGGTAAGTTATCCTTAATTTAAGGTCCATTTTTATAGAAAAAAATTATTTTATTTCTCAATTTTTATTGAGAAATACATGCACAAGAATGGTTATTCATTCACATTACACAAACCACACACTGTGGAGGCATAATTAAAGCACACCTGGTAATTCAAAGATGCTTTTAACAGAGCTCATCACTCTGATGTCAATGTATTCATGGATTTCCTCTGTCTGTTGTTCTGGAAAATATAAACGTGGTATTTTTCCTCTTAAAAGACTTTTAAAACCATGCATTACATTTATTAAATGTAATGACTTCTTGACACTGGTTGATACTTCATTATTTTACAGCTACAAACAGCAGGAATCAAGTTAAAAGCTCTTTTTATTAAAGGCCAAAGGACTTGAAAAAGCAAATCTTGGCTCTTGCTGAAGATTAGAACTTTTCTCTCAAAAAATCCATGTGACCAGTTCTAAATTTGCAGGTGTCTCTATCCACCAGACACCTTATTGTATGAATGAAAAGGTGTACTGACAAAGGATGAAAAAGTTTCCCCATTACCAGTGCAACATTTTTTGTGTCTCAAAATAATGAGGAACAAAAAAGGAACAGTTATTCTGCTTTAAATAAAAGTGCTATAAGCACAGTGTCCTGACCACATCCCACTTGGAACTACAGCAGCTCTTGACTTGTTCAGCTCAGGAAGGCAGGATGTGGGAGTTTGAGACAGGAGGGAATACTCAGTTAAGAGAGATGGAACAAGAAATCATGGCTAGCAGGTTTTCACCTAGGATGGGAAGGTCTTAGGTTCAACCCCTATTATAATCTGTGTATGCTATCCAATGATCTGTTTATATAAAATAAATGAATTAACCAAAGACAAGAGCAATGGGTGCAGACAGGCAGCTCTGAATTTTAATGCTACTTTGAAATAACCAAATCTACTGGATACCATTTGATCTTCCACTACAAACTAATATTTTATGAACAACTTCTGTGAAACAAACATATGAAGCTATTATGAAATAGATATTCCATCTGTCTTGCTAAGATAACATGATCTACAAAAATAAGAAGGACTTCACATGTTATAACTATTGCATCTAGCCACTGTTCCAAGTAGAATTTATAATTTGCCCTTGAGCACAAACTGGAATGCAAGATTCCCCCATTAAAGTATGTGGCCAAATCATTTTCCTATAAACACTGGGTTGCACTTGATTTTCCTATAAAGTGAAACACTTCAAGGTATAAAATACCTCACAGGTATATATGGTCAGGTAGGAAAAATGTTGTGTGCAACGGGATGTGTAGGTTTAAACATTCTGCTATGAAAATTGAACTGACAGTCCCACCTCTCAATTCTGTACATCCACAGTACAAGTCAGTGGATGAGCACAAATCCTTAGAAGTAGCACCCACTACTTCATTTTATGTTCAGTCTGACCAGCTACACTTGCTCTGAGATGGTCTGCCAGATCCTAATCCTGGAGGTTGCTGGAGAAGATTGATCAATCATTTTAGTGTTCTATCATAAGACAAACTTATAACTTCATTTTTATATGTAAGAGACTGTATTCTTGGGTTTCAAAATGATGCCCCTCTCATGAGTTTTACCAGTTGGATAAAATATATTGGTATTAAAACTATGCAAGTAATTGACTAAATATAATTTATAAATTGCAGAAATTTTAAATCCAGTTCTTCAATGCTAAAGTATTGATGCATTATATTAGTCTCTCCTTAATTCTAAGCATTTAACTTAAAGTGGAATTTCTCAAAATCTACAAATTAATAAAACTGCTGTGAAAAAGAAAGCTCAGTTGTTATAATCTGATGGGAACTGGGGCACATATCTATCCACATCTGAAATGGAGAAATTATTTGCAAATGTGAACTTATGTATTGCAAGTAATTAGGGAAAAAATATTAAGATAAATATTTTAAAAGCCTAAGTTGGTATGTTCTGATCCTAGGATTCCAAGAGAATATTGACTAAAGTCACTCACTTGCCTACTACATGAATGTACTCAAATTTATTCTTCTACCACACATCTCATATTGATTCATCTCATAATAAAAGCATGGTGCATTTGAAATCACCGTGTGTCAGATAAGACCACATAATTCACTCAATCCTTATTTATTTACTGAAGCAACTGAAATACATGAATATGTCACTGAGATATCAATTCTGCATGGCAGAAAATACAGCTAAATAACAAAACAGAAAGTCAAACTCCTCTAAAAGTCACAGCCTTTAAAATGCACTTGTAGCTGCTTAAAATGTACTGTATTTAGTGGCTGGGGCTTTGTTGGAGCAACCACACAAAAAACCCAACCAGAAATCAACTATAGTACTAAAGAACCATATTCCAATATTTCTTTCTTGTGCTATCTGTGAGCATTTTTTAGGGTTAATGTTGAATATCAACATATAAATATACTATATATGATATATCTATTTTAGACCATAGAAATATATGCTGCTATTTATTCAATAAAATGAAAAAAAACCAAAAAACTGATTACTGGAAAGCATAGTTATTGTCAGCAATTAGAGAGAAGATCTATCCTTTTTCAGCTCAAATTATCAGTTTTACAATTAAAGCATATTAATAGCGCTGAATTTCCACTCTCACAACTGAAACCACAACTGCTCAAACAAACAGTACTGCAGCATCTTTGAGAAATGTGCTGTGTTTGGCTGAAACGGAGCTGATTTTTTTTCATGGAGCCCTGCAGGGTGCTGTGTTTTGAGTACAAGACTGAAACAGTGTTGATAAAACACCAGAATATCTCCATAACAGCACTAAAGAGGAGCAGACTCACAAAATTTCTGTGTCACTTCCCCTCCCTGTGCTCTCTGGACAAAGAGATTGATACCACTCTTACATTCTTTAATGCCCTCTAAGACTTGGCTACTTCAGCTATTCATTTCCTGATAGCTCTTGATCCACAATCTCTTTTGGACAAACTTGGCCTCTCCCATGATAGTCTTTTTTAATTCTTCTTTTTGTACTCAAGAGTGACTTTGAATGTGGTATCTAAAGCACCTGGGAAACATCTTGGTTCTTGACTTGAACAGTTTCCTTAGAAAAAGATGTAATTCAGAGACTGCTTTGCACAGGTCAGGTGCAAGATGGAGATTGAAAGAATATTGCTTGCTTAATGCCACTAAGAAAAGCAGGTCAGGGGTGAGGAATAGAAATTTAAGAACTGAAGTGAAACTAGGTCAGTTAGGGAAAGAGGGCTGACCATGGGTGAGGGAAGAGAACTTCTTCAAGAAAACCTTCCCCCCTTTTTTCCCTGCCCCCAACCCCTGAATGAGATCATAGTCTCTGTTTTGTTCATCTCCTCATTTCTTGAATCTCAGGAAAAACTCTGCTTTTATCCTACACCTTTCCTTGAGGTTTAGGCTGAAAGAGTGTGTGACTGTGTCTGTCCCATTTCCTACTGAACCACTCATCACATGGTTCATGCTCCTTGCTGTGCAAGATCCTCATGGGGGAACTCTTTGGTTTCAGAAACTTCTCCTTAGGTATTTCTAATGCACAGACAATTATTCAGAGTCACTGTGGCCTTTCTATCTCATAATGGGCATTCAACCCTCCACAGCTCCCTTTCATCCCTGGTCTCCCCTCCATTAACAACACATGTGCAAGAAAGGCACCTAACTTCAAGAAGTCATCAAGAATTTAAATTCAATGAATGCCTGTAGCTAGAAAAAAATAGGTCTCCTTTCACAACACTAAAATGCTCCCACTGTATGTGTCTATGTAATTTGGGTTTGTCTTTTACTAGATATTAGCTTTTCTAAGTTATTTGGAGAAGTATCAATTCCCTCTACCATCAAGAGTATCTGCCAGATAAAAGCAAAAGAAGAAAAGAGTCAAAATAACTAAGTGTGTAGTATGACTACAAATTTCTGTGGTTTAAGGATGTCTGCCAAATTTAGGTCATGGATATTTGTCTAAAAAAGATAATTAGCAGACTGGAAAGGAGGGCAAATTGATGTACTTTATTTCCTATGCACATCAACACTTCTGTTGATGACAAAGTTTCGAACAAAGAAGGTAGGGAAACCTCTAAAGCTGACACAAGGTCTAATTAAGACACATCACTTACTTGAAATAGCTGACTATCACCAACAGTCATAATTTCTCTATCAGAGTAAATTGAGGGGTTTTTTTATTATACTCAAAAAAACCCCTTGTAACAGATATCCAGAAAGCATTTTTTCAGATATTGTTTATAAATGCAGTCATCAGCTCCACTTAAAATGCTGCCAGAGTCATCTACCTGTATGCCAGTTTTACATGCATCTCCAAATATATGAAAATCTACATTTTCTGATAGATTTGTTTGCAGATGTCAGATTCCATTTTTATCTCCTAGATAAACAGCAACTCAAAGTGAGGGAAGTCCAGTACATTTAACTGTAACATAATTAGTCTCCTTACTTAAAAAGCATGGAAGAGGCTTGGGAAACAAATGGACCCAAATTTATGCATGTGTGCAGAAACCGAATATATCTATATCTATATCTATATCTATATCTATATCTATATCTATATCTATATCTATATCTATATCTATATCTGTTTATAGGTATATATATGTGAATGCACAAATAACCAGATGCATAGTAGTCTTAGCATAAAAAAAAAATTCTCCAAATTCTGATTCTGTTAGATTTAGTAATACAGGTAAATTTGATTATTTTGGTATCTTTTACAATAATTTTTTATTCTTGTAGATTGACAATAAATTCATTTCTGTAATAACGTATTTAGCTATCTAAACAGACAAAAATAGACATTTGTATGTTGATTTCAAGGGGAATTTTTAAAACAACTTATATTAGGAGTACTGACTCTCAGTGAAGTTTGTACTCCTGAATAACTCAAGTTTTCTAGAAAAATCTCAAGTACATTGTACAATGAGACAAAAGATGAAATGTATCATTGATTCCTCCAAGTCAAACAACAGAACTTTGGGTTTATGATCTTGTCTGTGCTACCCCCATTCCATCTGCCCAATAAATCACACAGAGTAAACAGGAGAGAACACAGTCGGCTTATTTTAAGGATAAAGAACTACTGAAACCTTGTTTAGATTAAAAGACAGCAGTTCCAGGGAGAGTAAATCTGTCACAATTTATATTTAGCTTTTATGCCACCCTTCTCACAGACCAAAGCCCCAAGTTACATTCTCCTCTTTTCTTTTAAAGTACATCCAACCTGATGTCAAACATTCTTTACCACATATCCTTTAGCTACTGTAAAATTCCATGCCTACTCAGAACTCTGCCAGCAATGATTTAATTAGCGCTATTTCTTTTCTTTGCCAGATTTTCTTTTTTCTAGAGTGCACAAACAGCCTCAGTTTTACCTCCCAGGAATACAGTCTCTCTGTGTATATCAGCTGCTGAGGATCCATGATGTTCAACAGAGCTATCTTGGGTTTAGATTTCACCTTCCCCTTTACTTGGCACAGTAACTCTGGAATTGAAGATATGTTTACTGGCTGTTTCACAGAAAGAAACTAGATGATCTTGGAAAATCATTTGGCATGGAAAAGACTTCCAAGACCATTGAGTCTAACCACTAACTCAGCACTAAAAAGTCCACCACTAAACCATGTCCCTCAGTGCCAGCTCTGCACGACTTTTGAATGTTCCCAGAGCTGGTGACTCCACCACTTCCCAGAGCAGCCTGTTACAGGGTTTGACAACCGTTTCAGTGAAGTAATTTTTCCTAAGATCCAATCTAAACTTCCCCTGCACAATCTAAGGCCATTTTCTTTTGTCCTTTCAAGTACTTGAGAGAGTGATAAGGTGTCGTCGTCGTCCCCCCCCCCCCCCCCGCCTCCTTTTCACAAGGCTAAACACCCCCAGCTCCCTCAGCAGTTCCTCATAGGACTTGCACTTGTGCTTCAGATCCTTCCCCAGCTCTGTTTCCCTCCTCTGGACACACTCCAGCACCTCCATATCTTTCTTTTAGAAAGGGGCCTAGAACTGGACACAGGATTTGAGGTCTGGCCTCACCAGTGCTGAGTACCAGGGGATAATCAGTGCCCTGATCCTGTATTGCTGACACAGCCCAGGATGCCACTGGCCTTTTTGAAGGCATGTTTGTTTCTCCACAAAACAGACCTGTTAAATTAAGTGTTGCTGCACCTTATTTGACATTCAAAAATCACTCTTCCTATTAAAGCATTGGAAGAAGTACATAAAACAGGCCAGAAAAAGTTATTACAAATACGATTCTAAAGCAGAATCTCCCTTGAGCAGAACCTGTAGAATTTTTGTGATTTGCAAAGGGCTTTACATGAAGATTTTTTTAAACATAAGTCAAAGAGATGGTATCTTCTATACCACTCAAAATTGAAAGATTATTTCTATATTTTGTAGCAAATTTCATAGATAGCTGCAATCTGCCATACCTGAATTTATCAGATGCAATTTCATACACTAAGACAAGTCAATTTAATTACCTGCTTCTTAGTGCCAAAATTGTCTTACTCCCCCATTTCCTTCTCTATCCAGTCCCAACTGCACTCCTTTCACTTTCTTTATGCATCATTCTGACTAACATTGGAGATTAGCAAACTGATTTATCTGGTGCTTATCTGGCAAAAAAGTAGCACAGCAGAAGAACTGGGATTTTGCCAGGTTAGTGCATTGGATGGCTCACAGTAATATATCTGACAAGCAGCAGAATTGGAGCTAAGGAAGGGTCAGGACTGGGCAGCTAAGCTAAAGATGGGGATAGAGCAATGCTTCCACTGTCATGTGTTAGCAAGTCAGAATAATGTTTTATTTGCCTAGGTATAAAATGGCCACTGTGTTTTCTGATAATATGGATAACAAACAGCTATGCCTACTGGAAAAGCCTTGCATGAGTTGCAGATGCCTTACAGCTTTGCTCAAGCAACTAGCAGGGAAAGTGAAGATTTGCATGCCCCACAAGCTGCATCCATGACAATATGGAGCCTGTAAGTCTAAAGAATATGTATTAATAACAGCACCAGACCACATTATAACACATACAAAAACATATTACTAATTTAAGCCTGTTTGATGGTGAATTTTTCAGTGGTGTGGAGGCCATTCTGGACCCAGTAGGTTGTTTTTCTTTGCACTGGATTTAGTACAAACTTCCTCTCATTTCATGACAAGCAAAGATGGTAATAAATAGAGAAGAGTTTCTTCCAGAATTTCTCACTGCAATTGACCACCAAATAGTCAACAGTTTGATTAAAAAAACCCAAGCCAGTAGATGTTGTATTCGGCATGTTTGAAGTAGAGAGCTATAATGGCTAAGCACAGCTTTGATGCATTAAAACAGCTCCAAAAGAAAGGACTCAGTGACTCCAGAAAGTACTTAGAATTAATTTTAACAAGCATTTGTCAGCAGAATAAATGACAATATAGAAATATGCATCCTGAAATCTGAGCATAGTATGCCATTTCTTCAGATCTGTTACTGGAATAATCACTGTTAACAATACTGATTTTAAGCTATTTATTCAGACTGAGAATGTGACAAACCCCCAGACTTATCCTTTTCCTCTGAAATCAAGAAGAGACTTAAGTCTGACCAAGTATCTTAACTTCTCACCTCACTGTATGGTGATACAGAACCTTCTCTGACAGCAACCAGAGACTGCACAGCTGGTTTTATGGTGTCAGAAGGTTCTTCACACTGGGACTAGAGAAGATGGATATGGAGACAATAAGAAAAGGAATTCAATTCCATAGCCCCTCTTCAACAGAATGCATTTTCCTGAAGGAAGGATATTCCGCTTAGAGTGGTATCAAGCAATGATCAGTACAATGATCACAATTATGGGAGCTGGGAACAGGCTTCCAACAGGAAGAAAAGACCTCAAAGGAAAAATGAAATTTGCTATCTTTAGGACAAAGGTAAAGAATGACCAGATGCCAGAGCAACTGTTTCAGGAGCGGGGTTTTGGCCCTTTATTTGCAGACTTTGTTAGCTTGTGTTGGTAGTAGGGATACTCTTCCATCAATGGCTTGCAGTGCAGTCTGATTCCATGGGCTGCACCTATGAGGATCTGGTACCCAGCAGCCATCACTGTAGGTGATGCCTGCAGTTGTTTGAACTTCCTTGGGAAACCAACAGAGACTGCTAGGATCAGTAGAGCGTGGCAACAACAATTCCCAGTGCTACAGAAGCTAGAGAGAGCAGTTGCATCTAAGCACCTTGAAAAGAAATCTAGGAGAAAACAAATTGACTGCCATACCAAAATGAACTTCTATTTATCTCTGCATTCTAATGGCAGCTTATGAATAATAGGCTCTATTTCAGGACAATTTAACATAGTCAACTTCAGCACTGCTGCTGGATCACTCAAAATGATCACCTGAAGGCCTGATGTTAGACATTAATTCACAACACAGAAGGACATGTTTCCTTTTCTCAAAAAACAGCTTGCCTTTTGAGACCCGTTAACTTGTGACCAGTAGAAATACCTTGTGAACATTTTAGAAAGTCAAGGAAGCAACAATATCATCATGTGACTTGGACTCATCACAGCAAAACTTGTTCTACATCATTACACAAATATTAAACATAAATTCAGTTTTTCCATCCTTCTGTGTTCCCTAAAGAAGAGAGACCAATCCAGAGCAGGTACCTTTGGCACCACCAATAAATAAACAAATAAATAATTGGGTGAATTTCTCTGATGGCAGCCAAGTACTCTGTCTTTTCACTCCATCAACAGTACTGTTTAGAAGCACCAGCCAAACAAAATTTCCAGAAAAGGGAAAGAATTTCCTTTTTCTTACGTGACATACTCATGGCAGAATGAAATTGTGCAGTTCTGTTAAAAAGTATTTTTACAGGATACTGGGGAAAGCTTAGGGCCACTAAAATTGATATTTTCCTTAGTTTGCTAAAAAAAAACCCCACATTATGAACTGTACTTTCAGATGTAATACTTAATCTGCTACATCTTGGCTTGAATTTTATTGCCTGATTTCAACAACTACAAACATCTGCAACAAGACTGGCTTAAATGAGTCGTGTTCTGGGGGTAGTCTTAGGGCCTGTTTCACTGCAAATTCATTAGTCCACAAGTAGGTTTTTTATGTAATATGTTCTGCAAAACTTACAGCCAAGTGAAGAAACCTCAGTTAAAATTAATAAATAAGTAATTCTTTTTATGGCACCCTCTGTCTTCAAAGCACAGTTTCCATTAACTCAGGGCTCAATTAAGCAAACCAGGCTCTCTGTGACTAAGCGGAGAAGCATTTATGTTACAACACATATTCCAAAAAAAAAAAAAAAAATTTAAAAAAAAATCAAATTCCCTGGTAATCCTGCTGCTCTTGCTTGATTAAAATACTAGAACTGGTAGAATTTTTTCCATGAATGAGGTAGGAGTTTGCTAGCAAACAGGAGAAGAAATGTTAAAGGGAAGGACACTTTGAAAAACATTCTTTTCCCTTCTGCTCACTCTTTATAATCTATTTTTATAGAAAACATATAGAGAATTTTATATAAGCTTAGGATGTAGCTATTTTTCCACTTCATGTTCCATTCCTGTGTCAGGAGACATGCAGGTTTAAATAAATTTTTCATGAACCTGTATTAATTCAGGCTCTGTACCTGAATTTTCCTCAAAGGACGTATCTGTAGAGATAGAGAATGCCTAGCCAGTGACAGCACTGCTCCTAGAAAAGCCACATTGCTGAGATGGAAAGAAGGGGTGGGCTCAGGAGTCAGTCTTCTGCAAGGTCTTCTTCCTACTTCTACCATGAAATTCCCAATACCCCCACTCTGAAGATATCAGTGAAGCTTCCAGGGACAAAGCCCCAGATTTTTAACCTTGCATACATCTAAAAAGAAGAAGAAACCATGACTACTAGACTTGCACTTCCCAGAAGTACACAAATTCATGGACACTTTCTTCTTTGCATTTGAACATAAATACATTCAACCTACCTCACATAGGTAAGAAATAAAGAGTAGAACTCTCAAAGCAAAGCTTGCCACATAACTTGAGGTTTAGTTGACTCTTATAAGAAATTCTGGATCAGATAGAAATTGAGGCTTACGAAAATGCAAGGGTTCAGACCAAGAGTACCCAAAAATGGAAGGACCAAAGTTTTTGTAATGTTACATGAGGCATAGGCTTACTTTCCACAAGGAGATTTTTCTTTACTTTGTAACCTGCCTTGGGTTTACATTACATTTACAGTTACCTTGGGAACAGAGATAGCAAAAGAACCAGAAAATATTATATTGCTGTTTCATACGGCATTGTCCCCTACTTTAAACCCATAATTTATTTTGCTACAAAAAGTTTGTAAAAAACATTGGTTTATTAGTTCTGTATTCTGTAATTTTTAAACCTTCTTGTCTTTCTCCTTCTTTCCCTTGCTTTATACGTATTTTCACTGAAGTGGAAAACATTGGAACCATGCCAAACTAAGAAAATTATGTAGAGAAACATTTTGAAATACATAATATTTAAATATTATTAATTTTTTCTTTAAGTCTTCAAATTTTAATTACCTTGTAATTAAATTTATTCTGTATAGACTTCTAACTTCAAAATCCTACTGTATTTAAAAAAACATACAAATTGCTAGCACTGAGGTACCTTTACAATTAACAAAAAGAAATAGGCACTCTTAGAGTGCTTCACCTTCTCCTCTGGGAAGAGATTAATTCTGTCCTCAAATCACTTATTTCCCATCATTCACATGGAAATGTCTAAATAATTTCATACACAGCCATATAACTGCAATCTAACATTGGCTAACTGCATTGCAGCAATGAATTCATTTATTGCTAGCACAACATTCGCAACTTGCTCATTACCACTTTGCTGTCCACTTTTACTTTTCATGCTGAAAAAGATCAATTCTGTTTTATCTTAACCAATATATGCCAAAACCATATGCTAAAAATGCAATCAGAAATTGTTCTTTGAACCCCTTAGGGACCTGGTTGATTCCTCAACAGCACATCTTTTTCCAGTCTGTCTCATAAAGCAAAATGAAGTAGAACATAACAACTGTAGCCTTACCTGAGTGCTTGAGGAAGGTAATTCCCATCCCTGTATTACAAATACACAGAAATGGTGCAAATTCTGAATGAGAAAGGATACATTCGTATGGCTCCTGTTCTTGTTCCAATTGCCAGAATTTTCTGAACTGGGTCAAAAGCTAAGGCAGTGGGTAGGTAAGGAAAACCATGGCGAACCGTCTGAAACAGAGCAAAGGAGCAAAGTGACTGAACTGCAACCACAGAGAACAGCATGAATGTTTCATGCTTATGTTTTTCTGTATGTAGTAGCATTTTCAATACATTTCAAGAGAAGTATTTAAAAAGATATAGTATTTCGAATACAGAGGTGAATTTTGTTCATATGAATTTCTAGTTATGCTTTTCACTCAGCAATATTTTAAATGGTTTTCTGCAACAAAGTAGATTGCAAAGTGTATCTTATTATACAACTGGTATATATTGCTGAAGTGGTATACTGCAAGATAACCTTAATATGCAGGGCAGCTGAACTGTAAACTGAAAAAAAAGACACATAATATGCTTTCAAAACACTCAGCCTCAACAGAACAGCTCCAGCAGAAAGAAATGGAATATGTCCAGGGAAAAACATCCAACAAACCAATAAACTGAATCGAGTCTATGAGGTAAAAACCTTTAATATCAATTTAAAAAACAAAGATGCCAGAGAAGATGTTCTCAAAATGAGCAGCTGAACCACTCACCCTGTCTTAATCTTTATTTGCAATACTATGCTTTTAATTCTAATTTTGCAGAGATACTTTGGGGAATAAATAAACTGAGCATGATACAACACATCCTTGAAGACTGTCTCGGTATTTTAAGTTACCTTAACCTGGAGGTTTTGACCAACATGACTTGCCCAATTCTTATGAGGAAGACTCAGATGAGGAAAAACACTAACATAAGAACAAAACTGAAAATAACAAGACACATAAAAAAACCCCAAGACAGATCAAAAAATACACATAAAAATGAACAGTAATTTTTGTCTGGGGCCGCTTTCCTAAAAATGGGCACAAAATGCTATTTTTCAATATAATATTAATGGTTTATATTATTCAACAAATAAAACCTTGCACTCTAGGACAGACTCTTTTTTTAGTAAGTGGTTGGGACTGTAGAGGAAGTACTTTGAACTGAATGAATTTTAACTTTTTAAACTGTCTTCCTCTTCCTTGAAATTATCTGGTTCAAGAACTATGTCTGCTGAAGCATTCAGCAGTCCCTATGGAACAATGTCAACAAAAGGGACTCCTTAATTGCAGACCTGTTGAGTAAAAGGCAGCTGATGATTCCACAGCTGTATCACTCCAACTTCTCCATTACAGCTGGAAACACTTGAACTGATATTCACAAGCACTTTGGGAACAACCAAACGTATGTTTTTCAGCAAATAACCCCTTCCTTAAAAGAGATCTTTCTTGTCTCGTATATTAATTACTGCTGGTAAGGGAAGTTGTTTAAAGAATGTCTGATTGTTAGTTTCTAGGCTGAAAAAACCCAGAAGCATATGCTACTTCAGTAAGCTGTAGAAAAGTAACTCACTTTTTATGTTAATGTAGGCATTTATCAAAGACGTCAATTCTGTATCTAGTTGGGTTTGCTTTATGTTTTGGAGTTTTTAAACTTTCTTATCTTCTTAAGTATCAGGATTACTCAAATATAAAGTTTTTTTTATTCTGATATCTAAGCGGGGACCAGACTTACACACCCTAGAAGTGGTTTTACCTCTCACGTCACAAAAATAGAAGGAATCATGGATTGTAGTATTTTCTAGTGTGTTGAACATGTAGCATTACTAATCTGCTATTATATTTGAAATTTCTGTATTCTGGTGAACAAAATGTTCTTCCTTATCTTCCTTCTTTTATTTTTCACCAATTAACCTTTTTTTTTAATTATTGATTTTAGAAAGGCTGTCTATAATAAAGTTTGAATTCCTATCAGTTCCAGTCACAGTAAGCTTCTCTGATGTTGAGCCATGACTGAAGTTTTCAGTACTATTTTTAAGATCTAAGAATGCCAAGATAAATATTTTTAAAGAGCCATTTGCATCCTTGCCTACATATTTAGGATCTGCATTGTATTTTCAGTATTTCTGCAATCTAGAGTCAGACTTCCCATTTGGAAATTTTAATTGGGTCCTGTATTTGAGACAGAACTATGTTTTAAAACAACAGTGATGTACATCTTTTCAGGATCATAGCTCAGTACAATTTTTGAACTTGAGGACTGACTCAAAAGTGCTCTTTCTATTTTGCAGCAATTTTCCAAATTTGTAATTCCAATTAGGAGGTTTTTGTGACTGCAAAATTCTGCCATTTGTAAAATATTTTTTAAAATTTGTTGAAATCCACGGAACATCCAAGTAAATTATACCTTTCAAGTAAAATGTTTATAATTATTAGGATTCCAAAAGAACAAAACCATTTTGGAAGGAAACCCAAGTTATACAGTACAGAGTTAGGGCAGAAAAAGATGTCTTTATAACTGCAGGTTTGGCCCAAATTAGTGCAGCCTCAGAAATTATTCTGAAGATTAAATCTATTACAAAAGAACATGGAAAATGTTTAACACTCCAAACTCCCAGGTTCTTGTCCTCAGCTTTGGTCCAACAAAAGCTTTTTGGTCCTTTCTTTTTCAAAGGACTGTGAGAAAGATTGACATGAAAAGCCAGCACTTGGAGTAGACTTTTCAGCTGCGCTTTGATACAGCTCGAGTGAACCTGAGTGTAAGGATGAGTAACAGTTCTAGAACTGTGGCTGGGCTTCCTCACAGCATTTACTAATACATATGAAAAAGAAAAGAAGGCCACAAAATTAACTTGATCCTAGTGACAAAAAAGTACATTCCTATTTTATCTGAGTTATGTCCAGTAGGAACAACCGAGAACAAAACTACAAAACTATCAATGGTGCTCAGAAATGCAAAACAAAGTAATTGGGGTCAACAGCAAGCAAAAGCAGAAGTATGGTTTAAAATCAGTCTGTGATCAGAGAAATATAGGGGGGCCTAAATACCACAAATACCCCAAGAAAGAAGCTGCCAAGAAAATAAAAGGAAGAGAGAAAAACCAGACAGCAGATGGAGCCAGGACTGCTTTTCTCCACATTATCCAGCTTCCTTTTATGTCTCCTTTTTGGGCATGCTGTCTCCAGAGGCAGTCTGTGCTCCCCAGGACATACAGTTTCCGTGCAATATGCAAAACAATTTACTTGAAACAGAACAATTACAAATGCAGATACAATTTCAGCATAAATCTCTGTTCAGCTTAGTTATTTTCTCTTAAATGCTCTTCTAAATCATTTTAAGCAGTGAATTGCACGTATATATCATTAAAGTAATCTTTACACAAACAATTTACCTAAATTAATAGAGGAAATTGATTATTTGGGCTTGCTAGTAATCTACCAATGAACATTTTAATATCCTGTACAGAACATAATGGTCTTTTTCAGTCTAAAATACCATGATATATTTCATTAGCTGAAAAAAAAAAATGCACTAGTACTAACATGCAGTATCCAGTATAATTGTTCACAGGGTGCATAATGCAATTTTTCAGTATAAGTTTTCTGAATGTTTATTCTGTGGTAGTTTATATCAGACTTCAAAGACACCTTTTTAATAAAAGTGATTATAACATTTTCTACATAGCTCCAGAAAACACAGAACTAGATAAAATGTTCAGCTATATCAACTAATAGAGTTTATAGCCAAAAGTGTTTCTGAAAATTTGCATAAACTTAAAATTTGTAACTTTTCTACTAATATTTTATAGATACCCTGTTTCATTTAACATCTGACAGCAAAAGTGATTTACTTAGGTAAATAATTTTTGAGAATATGTACATTGGCTAAAATTTTACTACGTAGTCTAAACGTGTGGCTCAGTATATAGAGTCTACTTCCAAATTGTCACCAACACAATACATGCAAAAATGTCATTGAAGAATAATTGATTGGTTTACAGAATAGAGGATGAAGTGTTGACTCAAACCTCTCCAGCCTCTTGCTCAGCTATGTCGGAAATTAAAAAATGTCAATGATTACAGCATTTTCACCACTTCAATACTATTTTTAGTACTGTGGTGCTCCAAGATTGTAGTGATAAAAATGAGTGCTTACACAAATGAGCTGCCATGTGTTATATCACTACAAGACCATGACATCCCTCATTTATGGATCTCTGTGTCTGTAACCTCTGATTGGTAAGACTGATCCCTTTTCATGAAAAATGGAAAGAGGACAAGGTATCAGCAGGCTTCCAACCAAAGTGAACAACACAGGAGAGATAAATTTTTTATTACTTAAATTTTCATTTTTTGAAGTAATGCTTTTTGTAAAAATCACAGCTTAGCTACAATTTTCAAACCCGATATTGATTCCATCTAGCTCTCAACCTCTAATAGGAACCAGGGCTTCTGAGCATTTTCACAGAATATTCTAAAAAACTACCTTTTTTTTTTTCCTTAGATAAAGACACCCATAGATAGTTCTTCTCCTTGGTGTAAAGCTAGAAACAGTCACCTGGAAAAAGCCATTTCCAAAAGGGACTCTGGACCTGTAGACTGGGAAAGCTGATTGCTGTCCCTGACAGGATGATAAAATAAAGACTAACAGAGCACACAGATAAAGATTGTTGCAGAAGTCAGCAGAGTTCCTTCAATGGGAAATCATGTCTTACTAGTTCTCTCTAATTCTATGAAGCTGTCAGCATGCAAGTAAATAAAGGGAATATGAATATACATAAGTTTTCCAAAAACCTTCCAATAATGTTCCACTGCAATGGTATTAGAGAAACAGAAGTGTCATGGGACTGAATAAATTTCTTTGTGGACTGAAAGCTAGTTAGAGCCCAGAAAACAAAGGACAGAGTTTTATGGATTTTTTTACCATGAAGACAATTCACAAGCAGAGTACTCCATGCTTGGACCAATTTTAGTCATTGTCTTTAAAGACCTATAAAAGGTAATGAACCCTGAAGTCTCCAAGATCATTGCTAATAGTAAGCTCCTTTGGATAGTGAAATTCAGTACTACCAGCGACCAGCTCCTGAAAGACTTCATCAGAGTGACTTAAGTTGGCAAGAAGTTGATAAATGAGTTTCAGTGTGGATAGATGTAGGATATCTAGAAGAAAAAAGAAAATCTTAACTAGATCTGCACAATGCTGAAATTGGAACTAGCATTTACCACTCAGCAAAGTAATTTTTGGGCATGGTTGTCATTCCTCGGAAATATTTGGTTTAATGTTCAACATCAACCCCGAAAAGCCAAGTAATATTGGACTTCATGAGGAAGGGCATAAAGAATAACACAGAGAGCATCAGTCTGCTGCTACAGAAAACATGTGTGAGCCCATTGCTTGAGAGCTGCTTGTTGGGGGATATGACTAAGACTTTCATAAACAAGTGAGTGGGTTAGCTAAACATATTTGGCAAAGCCATGGAGGTATTCAAAAGAAAGTAAAGATTAGTTTAAAATGGAGGGGAAAAATGGGAGAAATTCATTGACATGATTGATAAATGGATTTTAAAAAGACCAGCTAAAGATACTCCTTCCAACATATCAAATCCAGTGATGGTGAATGATGGGAGATGGGAAAGGGAATGGACTGCAGAAAGTGATGTAATTTATTACTCTCCCTAAGTGACAATTGCGCTGCCACTGTCAGAGACTGGATGCTGGGAGATATGGACCGTGGGTTTGTCTCAGCAGGACATTTCTTATGAGCTTATTATCCTCGCCAGTAGCAGTGAAACAGAGAAGAAAAAAAAAGGAGATCGGTATTGGTGGAGAAAAATACAGTAAAGAAAAAACATGGAAAATGCGGGCACAAAAAAGAAATGTTACTGAAATAGGAATATTGGGGCAAGAAGAAAAGACATGTTTAAGAAACAAGCAGAATTTCATAATATTCCCCTACAAAAACTTCTGGCATAGAAAAATAATACTTTTAGTAATAGGCAAATTTGGTTTGTTGTTTAATTTTTAAAATATGGAACTTTGTTATAAAATGTCACTTAATTAGCTATGGTAGAAATTTGAGAAAGTAGCTCTCCTGGACATAAAGCAAACTTCAAATACAGCCTGAATTTTAAAAGTTTAGTTTCACAAATATTACACACTGATAATTATATGAAAAATAAGAGAGATTTTATAGTAGTTGAAATTAACTGACCAAAATATTTTACATTTTTGTACAATGAACGTACAAATCTTTTTTTCTGTAAGAAAGATCTCTGCAGATACTTCAGAGATGTGTTTTTCCACTGTCATTTTCAGTTCTGCAAGCTAGATGTTAGACTATTAAATAAGGATGGTCCTATTTAGATGTGATTCATATAGATACAAACTACCAAGCTAAGCAAACCACAGGGGAAAAATAAGGCTGCCTGAATTTCAAAAAGCATTCTCCTCATGCTTGTCCTTTGAAATACACTTTAGTGTATCAAAAATACAAAATTAATATAATTTAGACAGGCAAATCCACAAATAAAGAAAATTACATTGATCCATAAGCTTCATTATCCCCAGCTCAGGTGAGGCTGGAAGGAAACTCTGCAGGACTGTCTGGTCCAACCCCTCCTACCCAAAGTTAAAGGGGTTGAATTTTAGTATCACTTTCTGGATCTATTTAAATCAGTGCAGCTATGGCCAAGCAACTGCTTGGCAGCTACACCATCCTGCTACATCCACCACAGCACTGAGTTACAGCCTAATAAGTTACAGGGTAATACATGAATATTACCATCTCAAGAGAGGCATTTTGCCCTTTGGAGAAATCCCAAGCCCAAGGAAGAATGATGTATGCAAAATTCTTTCACCTCTTCCCTTCCTGTTCTTTCCAAAAGAACTCTCCCAAGTCCAAAACCAATCAAACAAACAAACAAACAAAACCCACAATAAACCCCAGGCAAATATACAAAAAGGGAACAAAAAAATGAAACCACAATGAAGGATTTGCACCCACTGTACAGTAAATATGGTATCATGTACCTCCCATTATTGCCATGTAAACTGGCAAGAAGAAACAGGGCATCAGCATATGGAGAAATGTCTTGAGCATTCATAAAACTATATCTACCCTTGTCTTTAATGTAGAATTATAAAAAAAAACCCCAACCCTAAACCACTGATTGCAAAGTTCATTTTGGCCTACCTACTTAAGCAAGACTTCAGTCCACCAAATGGAAAACCTTTATAATCAAAGTAATTCAAATAGCAGCTCCATTGATTTTGTCGTTGCATCATTTAACTGTATTACTCTAGAACTTGAGACAAGCTGGTTCAGAATATCATCTGCCTGATGGAGATCTGCTTCAGGGGCATGTACAAGAACTGCAAAATCATTCAACTTATCTGATGGCCCTGAAAGAAAAATATTTTGTCTTCACTGTGACTGTGGATACAGAGAATAGGATAATTTCATAACTTTAATAAGAAATTAAACAAAAAAGAAAACTGTTTTTATTAAGTTTACATCAGACCAACATAACAATAACACTAATTAATTTTGCATGACTTCCCATTTTTGGATTTTCTGAAACTTCACCACTTTAGACTAATTATGTTCTGTTATGGCTGATTGTGGTTTCTGCTCTGAAACGAATGCTTCAGTTGCTGCTTTCAAAATATTTTTGTTTTAAAAAAAACCAGCCATACTGGGGGATTGAAAAAATGTTACTGCTGTGATAAAGTTCTTGAAGGGTGGGAGGCTTGGTCTGGGGAATGGCAGGGGAGGAAGCTAGAGAAACAGAGTGTTAAAACCACTTTGATACAAAGATAATCTGTATTATTGGTTTATTCCTGTGAAATCTGTTTTGCAATGTAATTTGGCATTCTTGTATACAAATGCTATTACCAGATTTCATTGCTAGCATTTACAATGTTGTTTACTATTTAATACTAATTCATAATTAATCTTCTCCCACCTTCTTTCTGTATACATGCTGTATGCAATTTGAAGATTTCTTTTTCTGATGTTGAATTGAGAACCTAATCTGAAAGTAATAGCCAGCATCTCACCTCACACAGGGTGAAGCTATATACCAAATGAAATACAGGTATTTTGTGGCAGGTTTTTACCCTCTTACAGCAGTGAAATCCAGCAGATCCTGCACATCACTGTCCCCCTCTGCATTGCCTATGAAGCTACCAAGGACACAGCTCAGACACCAATGAAGACAGCATAGCCAAGGATTGTAAGGACCAGATCTCTGTTTACATAACCACAGGCCACTTTTCCTGCCCTTGCCTCATTCAGGGAGCATTTCAAAATCTATGCAGGGACAAACAACTAATAAAGCAGGGATCTGTGGACTCAGTAAAATTAAGTTTCGTCCACAGCTACATGGAATGTATCTGTAACACAAGTGATGATGGGCAGCTGTAACTGAGAGCACATCTCCACCCTGAAGGGATACAATAGATGGAACAGGATGAATGAAGCAGAGATGAGCATTCATTAATTTATTATTATTTACTATTTTTGTGATGTCCAGTGGATAACACAGAGACCTTCTCACAGAATTGTTGCAAAGAACACAAACAGAATAGCATTCATCTTCCTCACATGTTGTATATTGTTCAAAACAAATGTGAGGGAGGACAGGAACAAAAAATAAGCAAACACTTCAAGAAAATAAAAGTGTGCAATAAAAACTAGATTGTCTCTCATAAAGACATAACTGGATACTAGCTGAATAAGGGATGTGACTTCTGAGTATCTGACCTCACAGCATTCTTACATAACAGACTTTTAAATGAAATAGAAGCAATTTTTTAAAATTTGTTGGATTCAAATTCTGCAAAAAGACATGCTACCATACACACATGCATCTACTTGTACACACCACAGAATTCAGTAAGGCTCCTTCTGAGTCTATACATTCATCAACTCAAAGCCTTGAATATTGAGGTTGGGGTTTTTTCAGTACTATATACAACTTAACTTCAAAGGAACCATAAAGAGTGCACCTCTTCAGACTTTGACCCTAGCTACAGGTGACAGATTGTGTCTAGTACTTTTTATTATTCATAGTCTTTGTTGGTGATCTGTTAGGAATGGACACAGCACTGCACAAAGATAACATCTTATTACATTTGAGCACACTTGCCAGCCATCTGTACCTAATAATATTGCTTTCTCTCCTCTCCACAGATGCACATTACTTGTTTTTCTAATCCTACAGTCCTCTAATTTTCCCCTATAATGACTCTAACACGCATTGTGACAAATTAATATACTCCACAAGCTACTTTCATAAGCACTTTTTTCTTAGAATAGCCAACAGACCACTATATTCATGTAGTTTAGGAAGGTGTATTAGTTCACTCTCTACTGCTTCCTTTTCTTGGTTTATAAAGTGAATACACTAACTTTTCATAGTATTTTCACACAGACTTCAAAAAGTGTTTTTGGGCATAAATCATACACCAGGGAGTATCAGATGTCTCAGAACAGGAAGCAGATACGAGTGGATGTTCATCTAAACAAAGTGAGAATGGGGTCTGTCTTGGATTTAGTCCAGCTCCACTGAGGATAGCTGCATGTTTTACACAGAATATGCATTTCTATCTGGAAAAAAAAACAACTTTATATTTTTAGCCAAGAACCTCTAAGTAATTTTTTGGTCATTTCTTTAAAAAAATTAAGTGTAAGTATTTTTCTTCCAGAAGTAAGTTGAGGGCAAAGTGGCTTATGCAACCAACTTTTTATGTGACAGCTCCTCAATCAGAACACTGTGAGCCAATCAGTGTGAATTTCCTCCATCCCTCCTACAAGGGATTAAAAATTGCTTTTCCCGCTGCAACAGTGAGAAAAATTCTCATTAACTACCTGGTGACCCTCAGGTGAGGAATAATATAGTCAGTGTTCCCACTAGAGTTGGAGTTGTTCAGCCTGGAGAAGAGTAGGCTCCAAGGACACCTTAGAACATCTTCCAGTACCTAAAGGGGGCTAAAATAAAGCTGGAGAGGGACTTTTTACCAGGGCATGTAATGATAGGACAAGGGGCAACAGCTTCAAACTAAAAAAGAGCAGATTCAGATTAGATATTGGGAAAAAAATTTCTTTACTATGAGCGTGGTGAGGCACTTGCCCAGGCTGCCCAGAGAAAGTGTGAATGCCCCATTCTTAAAAGTGTTCAAGGACAGGTTGGATGGTGCCTTGAGCAGCCTGGTCTAATGGAAAGTGCCTGTGTCCATGGCAGTGGGGTTGGGACTAGATAATCTTCCAACCTCTATGATCCCATGGATTAAGAAAAAAAAACCAAAAAAACTACCAAACCAACAATGAAAAAAACCCACTTGAAATGGGACACAAAATTAGAGCAAATATCTTAACCTTTTGGTTTCCCTTTGTGAAATCAAGAGTTGAACTCAGTGATCCTCAAGGATCCCTTGCAACTCAGGTAATTCTATGATTCTTATATTGTTAAAAATGCAAGGTCAACCATAAAAAGCAAAAGAATTTAAAAATACATGAAATAAATTAATCTATGCCGTATGAATTTGTTCTCCTCTTGTAGGGATTAATTAAATTATCTTCTTCTGCCATTGTACAGTAGAGCCAGAAATCCATCTGCAGTCATTTGAGACAGAAAGGAAATTCAGAGTCATTCTGGCTATCTAAGGTGGGCATATAAACGGAACAACTAACCTACAGATCACTCTGAAACTGTGCAGAATATGTGCAACAGAATGTGAAAACAATGGGAGGCCCAATGGGAAGATGTGGGATAAGTTAAATATGCCAAAAAGAAAAACAGATGCAAAGCAGGTCAAGCTGGAAACTCAAAACAGGGGACCCTGAACATTTTGGATTTTCTGTGGCATCTATACTGCAGGGATAAAATCATTTCCATCTCACAGAAATATTATGAAGGTCAATTCATTAATGTTTATAAAGCTTTCAGAACTACTGTGGTGAGCACTTCTGTTGGAAAAGTCCATGGGGAACTTAATATTCAGGCATGCTCTGGGTTTTAAGTATGCAAAGAAATATTGAAGTACTTTTCTATGAGCAAACACTATTTGTTCTGCTAAATTAAACCTATAGAAGAAATATGGGATCATATAATTAAAAGTTGTCTGTGCAAACAAAGGTATTTAAGAAATGTGGAACTTTTTGAGTGCTTTATTCAGCAACCTTAAAGGTCTGGAAATAATTTTGCAGATGTAATTGCATGTGTTGGCCATGAAGGGTGTGCATTACTTCATTTGGGATTAATAATGCAAAAATACAGATATTTGCATAAAAAATCCCAACAAGTGAATCCAGTTATACTACTACAGATACCTTAAAATCTTCAAAATTCATTCAAAAGAAGCTTTTAATGTGCTATGCTCTTTGCCATGTTTAAGTCCTATTTCCAACTAATACAAACACTTACAAAAGAAGAATAGATTATGCTTATCACAAATTTCATGAAATTACTATAATCTAATTTAGAAGTGTAATTTATGACTCTGTAGTTTTAAACAGAATAGGGTTTTGCACCTAACTTTAGATCCAACCTCTGGTATATAGGAAAAAAAATCCTTCCCCACATTATTTTATTTACCATTTAAGTATTAAATGAACTCTGAGAACTTACAAGTAAGAGCTCATACTAATTTTAAAATGGGTTTTCATTAAAATGTAGCACTTTGCAAACATTTTAATTTTTGCTCTCTGTATGACCTTAGCAAGGAAACAAGACAGATTAACTAAACAGCTCAAACTGACTAAAGCACTATGGATAGCTCATAACAAGGATTTTTTTGTTTTTAATACTTCATAACCAAAAATGTGCTCCTGCAGCATTGTGCTTAAACTGCCATTCCAAAATTCATCTTTTTTCTGTTATCACTGAACTACAGTGTATTGTTGCATTTGCAGCTAAAATACCTACTTGGCTGTTGTCAGAAGGACTATATGTTTATCTTCATAGGTTGACAAAATAAAGTATTATAATCTATAAACTCTGGGAATTAAAATTTAAGACTACCTGATAGGAAATCCAGATAATTAAGGTATTTAACTCATTGACTGTATCTTGAAGGCCGGTTTTTGCCAAACATAAGCAGGATTAGGAAGGCACAATTGCAATTGGCCATGGGATTCCATACCAGTTTTAAAAAAAGCTTAAAACTGTTCTGGCCTCCTTGGGTTTTGCATAAAGACTGGGTAATGAACATACTGAAACTATGACTATATTAGCAATATAAACAATACAGTTAGAGGATGTTTACTGTGTTGCAAGACTACCCAGTAATAACACTAAAGACCAGTCTGGAAAAAAACACAACTCATGCATTGGGGTTTAAAGGTAATCCATAACCATTTGGGAAGCAATTCTTTGAGAAGATTAAATTGCCAGTTCTTGGACCTTTTCATGGGAATTCAGTTGCTGCCCACAGCAAAAGAAAATGTGTTAGAGTAGATAATTGTATACCTGGTAAAGTACAATTGTTACTGTGCTCTTAACTAAGGTCTTGATTTCAATGTTATTAACCTCATGCTCTACAAATTCAATTCAACTCTGTGATTGTTCTCCAAGAAAACCCTGAGTAGTTCTACATGGGAGACCTATTTTCATGAGGAACAAGTACATCACATACCAAAAAAATGTACATCTTCATTCTTACTTAGTTTTTCCCAACTGTGTCATCCCCTAACAAGCAACCTTCTGAAAAAGCAACAAAATCACAGTTTTCTCCTTTTATGTTCTGTCTGCTCAAAGTTCTACTTAAATGATTTAAAACATTCCAACTGTGAGCTTCTCACTTCTTTTATTAATAGCAAATCTTTCCCCAGTGCCGTATTTTAGTTTCTGGATCGTCTGGACAAACACAGGTGAGCCTAAAAATGCTTGCCAGAGAAAAAAACCCAACACATATACAGAGGGAAAATACAAACAAGCAAAGCCAAGGAAATTAGGTCTATCCCAATTAAAATTAACATAGACTTTAGTAGCTTATTCTGCTGGATCATGCCTAGTCTTAGGATGATGCTGCTATCTCACACGTTCAATTCAACCCATGTGAACTATAATCAATATTTTCATGATTTGCACTTGGATACCAAATCCCAAGAGCAGCCCCTAGATGCAGCCTAAACTGTACCTCAGCTTCCTGCTGTCACAAAATAGGTAAGACAATATTTCACATTGCTTGAGTACTTTGAAAATGGTGCCACTGATTCATTATTACAGCTACCAACATATAAATTTATCATGCTTAAAACAGGACATAGCTATTTCATACATAATAGTTTCAAGAATATTTCATTCTTTCAATACGGAAGATCACATTAATGATTTAAATATAAATGCCAAAAATAACCAATTGAGAGCATCTTGGTGTAAAATATTCAGTTCATTTCTGTTAAACTCTAGTCTGTATCTCAAAAAGACACTGTGGTCATAACTAATCTAAAAATACCACAAAATGGAGAGCTGGCTTTCAGGTGTGTTACAAATGAAATCAGAAGTGTTACTGTTCAAAACAGCGTTCTGCTAGAGGATTGGATCTGTGTTTTCAGCCAAGCAGACCTCCCACAAACTTCAGAAAGGCAACTTATTTACATAAAAACTGCAGGGAAAGGCTCTTTAATTCTTAAGTATGAGTCAGCTTTTACGTTTCACTTCTAAACGAGGATTTTTATAACCAGCAAAGGAAAGGAAAACCAGTCTGAGGTGCTACTTAGGCTGTTAGCCTAGATGCCTCGACCCTGCAGAAAACAAACCAAAACTGCCATCATCTTTATCCAGTTCTGCGTGCAGCAGGATCACAGATCCTTAAATATGCAGCCCGTGTAACTTATGTAACTGAACATGCAAATACCCAATTGAAATACCAGAAGTGCTGCACAACAAAAGCTTGGGGAGGACAGAATTTGGGTTATGTGTGCATGGTGTACTTTTAATCCGATGCAGACTGACCGAGGTACAAATTCTGGCAGGGCTCTGGCCCCCGGAGCAGGCAGGGGGAAGCTGTGCCTGTGTCAGGCCCCACTGCCCTGGCTCCCTTGCAACGGCGCAGGGCCCTCACAGCTTCCTTCAAACCGCTCCTGGTGCTCCTGAAGTGCGGCAGAGCTGCTGAAGTGGAGCCCGTGGAATAAACACTGCAGAGTGTCAGGAGCACATGATCACCGAGTGTTTTGGAAGTTTGCTTTCGCCATACCTTTGTATCTTGGAAAAAGGAATCCGGTATTTTGTGTACCAGAGACTTCTGCAGTGACATACATTCATAAGCAAGTGCTGCTGCAAGCAACCAAAAGGTTTCCTACACAAATATTTACTTTGTTGAGAACATTTTAACCTGAGAGCTAAGACAGGCAAATATTAGCTACTAAAATCTTCTTCAAATGACATATGCCTTCACACATATTCCAAGTAGATCTATCAGGACATAACGCTAACTGTCTTCAAGTAATATCAAAGCAAACAGGAGAAATAATGGAGATTAGGGGAAAAAAATTCACCTTGTGTTGCTTATTTTCACAAATAGGCCATATAAAATAAGAATACATCTCACTAAATACAGATCTTTGTCCTTATCACATGACTTAAACATGAAAAACCATGTTGAGTTTTAGCCTTACCTAGAAATGTCTGAATAATGTACCTTGATTGTTTGTGTTATCTTTTTACTGACGTGACAAAATAGGGAAATCACTGTACTCAATACCTGGACTTTCACAAAATGTTAAATTACTGCGTACCTAAGCAAAAGTAGTCAAATCCAAGCCTGGCAAGCAGGTATGATTCTAATGCACTCATCACTGACACTCTGTTATAAACTACAGAATCATTTGAGTCAAAAGGCTGGAACCTGTTGTGGTTCAGGATGACAAAGAACTATAAGAAAAAAAGAATTAGTATTTTGTAGAATCTATCTAAAGGTCTCTGAGTCTTTAAGCCATGGGGGCTCATTCTTCTCCCCTTGAACTCTGCAAGAGTTTTGACACCAGCTGTAGCTGCAAGCCAAACAGAATTAGAAACATGGTATCTGAGATCAGGGAAGCTGTGTGTTTCACAAGGACCAGATCTGCCCACAAAATGTCTCATAGGCCTGTCTTGGCTATTTATATTTATTTCTTCTTTCCAAACACAAAAAGAAATAACGATGTGCTGGAGTTGACTGTCATCTAAATTTCAGATCCATTTGTATCTGATTAATAAAAGCAAAGTATACTGAATAGGTCCATTTACTCCTAGTAATGCAAATTGCACTAATTAAAAATTCTGGTTTTGAAGCTTCTAATCAAAACAAATAAGCAAACAAAATTTCTAGTAAAGCCACCAGAATTCACATAAAACTGACATGTAAGAGTAGAAGACCATAATCTCCTTTCGTATTTTGTCTTCATTACAAAAGTATGATTTTCATATTCCAGAGCTAATCAAGTTCCAAATAGTTTGTTCTGTCTTACAGGTTCAAGTATTTAAAACCACCACTAAAAGCTTTGTTGCAGAAAACAGATACAAACCAAAATACATACAGGGATATCTTACACTTTCTACTCATAGAAAATTCCCACTTAAGGAAGTGATCAACACATGAAAACCAGAACAGATTTGGCAACTTTTGGTATTTGTGCTGTCCCACTAAGTTTGCTATCATGCAATCAGAAGCTTCAGTACTAACGGTAAACAGCCACCCTGAATCTACATCCAGCTCCTCACAAATAATTGAAGTCCTGGGTTCAGTAGTCACTGCACTGTTTTTTATTTCTAGCTGGTGCCTTTTTCTTAAAATAGAGAAGGAAAAGCAGAGAGAATGAGAAGAGTGAGGAGGGGAAGTAGATGCATACAATCTTCAATTTCTAATAACTTGTAAATGTTATCGGTACTAACACCAATTTATTTGCTTTCCTGTCCACAATCCTGTCAGCCGTTTGGGGTCCAAGTGTGAACTTGGAATTCAGCCCTGAGTGCTGAAATCAAGATTTCTACAAATTTACTGACCACCCCAACTCTGCAGCAGGAAGAAAAAAGCATCCACTGGATCTCTGTCTTTCCATTCCAAAGTCCTTATACAACCACTGCAGTTCTCAAGTAAAACGCTTATTGGTATCATATTACTACCCCCCCGCCACACACCCCCCAACCCAGGGTAGCTTTTATTATTTCCATAGAAAATAAAAATACAGCCTTTACCTTGCAGATCTGAAAATAATCTGAAGTGAGCGTCTCCTGGATCTCCTCTCTGGGTGTCCCTGCAGCTCCCGCAGTCCCTCCTGGGTGCACGGAGCCACCAGCCCCACTTCCACTGCCACCGCCACTGCTTCCAACAGGGGATGCGGCAGTTAAACCATCCAAAACTTTGCGAAAATTAAATTTCTTCATTTTGGAAAAATCTTTAGGAGGATTTGAGGGGGAAGAAAGGATGTGTCGTAACACATTCAGCTACATGTAGCGACCGAGAAAGTCTTTAATGGTCCTCTGAGTGAGGCAGCACTTTAAGTCTCTTGTACCAAACAGAATGTCAATATTAGGTATAATTGATCGAAAAATACAAAGGCTTCATTTTGTCAGACGCAAAAGCTACCTGGAATGGTCCTTTCCAAAAATAAATAAATAAACAAATAAATAAATAAATAAAAGATCCACAAGCAGCAGGACTAAGATTTACGTTCAAACAAGGAACAATGGAACAACCGCCATCGGGTTCGCTCGCAAAATCCACATTTAGCAGTGGTCAAAACAGAAAAGTAAATAAAAAATTGAAGCCGGCATCCAAAACAGTGGGATCCATCCCTCTACCTCATCTGCCTGAGATCTGCCTTCGGCACTTGATTATTTCAGCAAAACCACCAAAATGCGTCTACACTCAATTTCCCCTTTCCCTCAAAACCCCTCTGAGCCAGGGGTATCTGCCCCCGAGATTTCCGCGGAGCGGATTCCCCGCTCCCAGCCGCTGGCGCGACTCCTGTTTCTGGTTCCCTGCCCACCCCAGCAAATGCCGGCAGCCGCTGCCGCACTCGGTGCTCCTCTCTGTCCCCTCGGGCTCCACGGCGGGGTGCGAGATGCGGGGTGCGAGCCCCCTCGCTCTCCTCGCCGCCCCGGCCGCCGCTCCGTGAGGAGCGACGGCAGCGAGCGACCCCCTAAGCCAGTCCGGCCGTCCCGGGCTGACCACCCGTCCCGTCCCTGCGCTGACGGACCCCCGCCCGTGCCGATCACCGAGCCTGTGCCGCTGCCGTGCTCTCCCCCCGCAACCGCTCCGACGGGACCGGGCTCCCTGCGGCGCCGGGGGGACGCGGGGCGGGGAGGGGCGGGTGCGGAGCGGAGCGGGGCAGGTGAGCGGGCAGCAGAGGGTGGCGGTGGCGGCTACTGCCCGCGCGGCGCGCTCGCAGCCGTTCTCCGAGGTACTGAAAGCTCCGGCGGCGTCAGCCGCAGCTCCTCCTCCTCGCCCTTCCTCCTCCTCCTCTCCTTCCCTGCCTCCCGCCCCCGTCCGCCAGGCCCCGCCTGCCGCACCAGCGCGCAGCCGGCGCCCCACCCCCCGCTCCCGGCCCTGCTGTGGGCGGGGGGAAGGCGGGGAAACGCTAGCGATTGACAGGCACGCGCGGGCTCCCGTTCCTCGCCGCGGGGCGGCCGCGGGGACGGGACTGGCGGACGGGGAGAAGGGGCGGCTCCAGATAGGGAGCGAGCGATGTCTGACAGCCCTCACGATCCGCAGCCTCTGATTGGGGCGCTGCGAGGATGGGCACCCGCTTCCACCAATAGGAGCCCGGTTCCGCGATGCCCCGCCCCGATGCCGGTGGGATGGGCGGGGCCAGGGAGCCCCCGCCACACTGCGGCGAGAGCGGCAACGGCCGCGGAGCTGTTGAGGGGGAGCAGCCTCGGGGCAGCGGCGCTGGAAGGGAACAGCGTTTGTGGCGATGGGGGGACTGAAAGTTGGTGTCGCAGCCTCAGCTGCCTGCGGGAGGTCGAACAGACCTAAAATTCGGCATAAAGTTGTGTCAGGGGAGACTTGGGTTGGATATTAGGAAAAGGTTCTTTGACCCCGAGGTGGTTGGGCACTGGAACGGGCTCCCCAGGGAAGTGATCACAGCACCCAGCCTGACAGAGTTCAAGAAGCCTTTGGACATTTCCCTCAGGCACATGGTGTGACTCTTGGGGATGGTCCTGTGCAGGGCAGGAGATGAACTCCATGATCCTTGTGGGTCGCTGCCAGCCCAGGATATTCTGTGGTTCTGTGCAAATGCCACGGGAGGTGACGCGCTTGGCGGTGGCAGGGAGCGGTCCTGAGTGAGGAGCCCGCATTTCTCGCCGTGGCACGGAGGGGTCTGTGCGGGTCGGTGCTCAGCCCGCACACTGACATTGCCTCCTCGGGGGCAAATCCCTTTTTTCTTCCCAGGAGGAATACAAAGGACCCAGGGCTGCCCTTCCCGAGGCTCGCTCCGAAGCCGCGCAAATTGCTTGGGACAGCTCTGTGGCCTCTGAAGCGCGATCCGGCACGGGAGGTGTTACACTGCACGCAAGCCTCCATAAAAAGGTTATTCAGGTCAGGAACAAATGAGGCAGCGATTAAAAGTGACTCATGGCACAGCGCTGTCAACGTGGTTGGAAGCCGAGAACTGAATAAAATGGTGTAAGGAATAAGCACATAGCACCTCTCCTGTACAGGAATTAATCTGTAACACCTCACCAAAGTGTTGCACTTTCCTCACACTTGACCAATGAGTGCACACTGGTCACCTCATTTTTCACATGTTTTAGGGGTGCTTAGTGTAGGTCTGGTACCCGCTCTAACCCCTAATTTGTTTTTTATGAACCCTACAGTTCTGTGAAGCAAGATACTAGTTTTTATTTTATCATCTTACACTGAGATCTATGCTTTTTTTTTTTCACTTTAGCTCATCCCTTTGTGTTCACAGGTACTCCCCATCTGCATGATAAAAAGATTGCAGTAAAGTTCAAAGAATAAGTGTAGCTTCACTTAATGCCCTCATGAAAAACAAAGGGTACATTGCTGATGAAACTGGAAAGGTTGATAGGTTTCCGCAGCCAGGAAAAAAGGGAACATAACTTTGTATGGGAAACAAAATATATGAGGACTATGGCAAGGAGACAGAAATGAAAAAGGGAATGGAACTGAGTAAGCAAATCTGTAAAGATAAAAGTACAGAGTTTTGAAGAATGAGGAAAAGTCAAAACCCAGTTGAAGCTATTTGAAGAATGTCATGTCCTACTAATACTATGTTCACCAGAGGCAATGCGAGTTTTAAAAAAAAGGCTAACAAAACCCAAAAGAAAGACAACAACATGAATTGTAAATAGGAAAGGGAAAGATAAGGTTAAAAATGAAATAATTAGGATGAAGAAAATATCACAGAGACTTGCAAAAAGTCTGTCTGGGAGTCAGAGGGTACTAGAGGAAGCAAATCTGATAACACAATCGTTTTACAGTTCCAGGGAGGACAGAGATAAGACAGTTTGTTTTAAGTCAAGAAAAGGATGAAAATTAGAAGAATGAATGATAACTTTGGAGTTGGAATAAGGTGCAGACATTTTTTGAATACCAGCAACATTCCTATTCCAGAGAATCACTATGGAGAGCTGGGTGTTGATGATTAGATACTACCTCGGAGTATCCAAAAGGGTGAGCAAGGATCCTCACACTGCCAGTGTGCTGTTAGGAAAACTGACTTGTAGGAAAAAAAAGCAAAACAAAAACCATCTGACCAATAAAATACAATCAGTTCTGTTTGTAAACACCAACTGAGAAAAAGAGTTGAAGTTGGTGTCACTACTGATGACGTAAGGCATGTATGTCCCTTGTGAACATTTTTCTCTAAGCTGGACACAGATCCAGAAGCAGAGAGAGAGTGATGGAAATGAGAGTTGTGGGATGGTGCAGAGGGAGAGAGGACAGTTCAGGGCATAGGCAAACTCAGTAACAGTTTTGACAGGCACAGAAATAAGCCCCACTGAATGACCACATTGCTGAGAAATTTTGTTGCATAACAACAACAACAAAAAAAGGGAACAATTTGGTTTTGACACAGTAAAAAACCCTATTGCTTCTTTTTTTTTTCAGTGGGGAAACAAGCAGTAGACATGAGGTATTCTGTTGCTGACTTGTACTGGTTTAGATGGTATTGGTGTTTCATAGGATACTTGTGAGATTGCCACTGCGAGTTTTAATAAAAGTTGATAAAATTAGGAAACTATGGAAAGATTTTAGATATTAAATTGGTACATAAAGTTAAATAATACATGCCAGTGCATTGTGGGAAATATGCATCTGAATCTGCATTTTAGATAGTAATGAGAAGGTATTCTCCTCAGTGATTTTTTTTAGTAGTATCTTTTACATTTAGTAGTCATCTTGTTCTGCAAGGTCAAACAGAAACCAAATGTTAAAAGGATGACAGTTCACTACAAAGATTTTGCTGAGAAAGAGGATCTTTAACAGACCACACCATCAAAATTCATATGAACTTTCATTCTGATTTTTGCTTAAGGAAGCTTGTGATTATGTGCAGTAATATAAAAAGATTGGTCAGAATCAAACCTGGCAAAGAAGAGTAATATTAATTCGGTTTTCTCTCAATCTGATTCAAGAACTGACCAAGAAATTGAAGAATCAGGAAAGATGTGCTTAGATCAGCTGACCAGAAAGTGATAATATTAGAGATTGTATATGTTTTGATCATTAATGTTATGGTCAGTTCTCTGGCTTTCTTGGGGTTTTTTTGGGTTTTTTTGGTTTTTGGTTTTTGGTTTTTTTTTGGTTTTTTTTTTTGGTTTTTTTTTGGTTTTTGTTTTTTTTTAATAGCAAATCATTCTTCAGCCTGTGGACTAGAGTTTCCTGACTTTTTAAAGCTGCAAACATATTTTAATCTCAGGTTATATTTTTGGTAGTTAAAAAAAAATACACGCAGAAGTGTGCAGTAAGTGATGGTTTCACAGTTGACACTTTTTAAGTGATTCATGTGAGTCCCTTTGATAACCCATGTGTTAGGAGTTAAAAGCAATGACCCTTGAGAGAAATCACTGTATGCCCACCAGCAGCAGACTAGACCACAGCCTTGCAACTACATCCTGACAAAGAGTGCCTCTCTTTCTGTGCCTCTAGAGAAACTAAGGAAAAAGATGTAATCAAATAGCAGAAACACATTTATGCCAATGCAGGCAAAACCGTGGCTTTGCACAGCTACCTATTCCTCATTACACTGTGGGACACTTGCCAGTGTTGCCCATGTATCTGTGTAATTCCAGAACATCGAATGGCAGCAAGCATAGTGTTCCTGCCTGCAGAGCTCCACTAAAAATATCCCCAGTCGGTGCTGAATATCTGGTTAGAACAGCTTGCTGAACTCTATCAATTAGCCAGATCCTAATCTATTTAATGTGTTTTATTAAGGCTATATAATGCTAATGTTTTAATCAAAATGTCAAGCAGTACTAAATCAGATTCATTAGGAAGGTCCAAGTCTATCACATCCATGTGGTTACCTTGATCAAACAAACCTGTAATCGCATCAAAAATTGAAGTCAGGCCTGCTTGTCAAGTCTTGTTTCCATAAAGCCATGTGGACTTGCTTTCATTACATTCCTACCTTTAACTCTTTATTGATTGAATCACGCATAGCATGACTGCGTTAATTCACATAACATCACTGTTTTGTCTAGGATTACCAAGGATGCCAGGTCTGTTATTACCTTGGTCATTCTGCTTGATTCTTGGAATAACATGAACTTTCCTTTTGCTCTTTGAATATTAGCTGTAAAGAGAGCTGTTAAAAATTAACATAAGAAGGCTGGAAGTCTCCTACTCTTTAAGGATCTTTGGATACTCAGGTGCCATAGAGACTGCTGATTGAAAAACAGCAGTGCCATTCTCATCCTACAGAGGTGTCAATGGATAGAAAGATAATTCATCATCCTCATGTAATATTAATACATTATCATTTTTCTTTCTTTTCACAAGAACAGGATGAAAATATTTACCATAAAAATGAGATCTTTTATGCATGCTCTGAAACCAGATTTCTTAATGAAGAAGCTGTGGAATGTGTCTGTACAAAGCTGAGAATATAATTTTGTAATAGGACTCCATTTTGCGCAGTAGGCAAAGTACAGGTGTAAATTAGCCCATGGGTAGAGTTCCCCATGGATAAATCACCTCAGCTTGAGGTGATCTGTTCTCATTGCTGTTGAAAAGGAAGGTCCTGCATCCATTTGAGCTCTTGGAGGGGGTTTGTCACTTCAGCAATGCATTCATTTGCTAGGAAAGTCAATAGTTTTATTTTGGGTTAATGAGCTGGATTAGCTCTGCACAGAGTCAGACAAGCCCTAGAGCCAGTGCAAAGAAAAGCAGAGCCACAGACCTGGACAGAAAGATGAGGGTAGTCCCACTTGTTACAGTGGTTTGGCTCTGCTGCACACTAAAAATTCATTGTGGTGGTGGCCTATTGAGCTGCATTCCAAATACATGCCCTGCTCAGGAAGGGCTGCATATCTCAGTGAAGAGCTGTCCCAAGCCACCTGAACAGCAGCTGGGGGCAGAGACTGCCCTGTTGTGACAGAACAATGGGGGTTTTTGCAGAAGGCTCTCCCAAGGCTCTGGGACTCAACCTAGATTTGGTGCTCTGAAGCAGGAGCCCTTTTCTAACAGGTTGCGGGGTCCAAGGTGTTACAGAAGCCACAGAGGAGCTGAAGTTACGGCACAGCAGTAACTTGCTTTTTTTCTATAGCAAGTCTGCAAATATCTGGGGTGTCAAATTGAGATAACTTGGGTTCTAGTCAAGACAGTGTGGGACCTTGCCTGGGAGACACAACTGGTCTAAGAAGCTTGATAAATTCTAGGGTAGTTAAAATATATCATGCACCATGTTGCCAGAGATTTCTTATCCGCCTTTATTGTAGCTCTCAGACTGACTTTTTGGTATTCTCTCTGCATCCAACTTGCACTGTATTCCATGCACAGTTTTCTAGTGCTTCCTCTTAATCCTTTTGCCTAACACTTCATTTTATAGATCCCTGTCTGTCATATAGTTTAGCTCCCTGTTTCCCCTCTTACCCCTTCAATAAGGATTAGATAAAACAGTCTGGCTTTCCCAGGTCCTGCTGTGAGCCCGGCTATTTGAACTCCTAATGACCCGGGCTCGCAATCCAGCCTGTGCACATCCAATGTATCTGAAGGTGTAATGGTTCATTAAAATATTTTTAGTAACTGGCACCGGTTTTCAAAAAGCAGAGTTGTTATTTTCATACTCTGAATTTTTCATTTCCATCAAACATATGTCTGACTTTTGATCAATGTATATACATTTCTGAGTTTTTTGGTGGATGTTTTCCATTCTGAACATTTTCATCTTCTGTAGGAGCTGCAAAACAGCAGGAGCTGATGCCTTTTCAAAGTCAGTTGTTAATAGTTCACTGAACAGCTTTCCAAAATATGACATCTCTGAAAATGGAATAGCCACTAGTTTTTCAATACAAGGGAATGTTTGGGTCCTTGACCAAATGTGTACCTATCCAGGTAACAGATCCACCAAACTGACCGGTCACCCTCCCAAACATGTTTGCAAGAGATCACAGATTTCCCAGTCATCAAGGATAAGCTTTCAAATAGGGAACTTCAAGCATCAGTTAAGCATGTTAGATAATCTACTGTATTTAAATCCCTTGAGAGGAGAATATCCTTTATTAAAGCAAAATCAGTAAGAGCTTTAGCAAGTCAGGAAGACTGTAATTCACAGTGAATATTCTTTTTGTTGTCAGCTTTGCTACAAATTTGACATTTTATGCCTTTTTCCATTATTGCTCTGAGTGTTTTGCAAATTATCACTGACATTTGAAGTGACAGCCAATGTATTGCAAATTGTTAGCTCACTTTACTAGATTCTGCCCTAACAAAGGTCTCAGTTAGGACTGGGCTACTTGTCTTGGTTGCTTTCAAACCCACACAGTCTTGCAAGTTTGAAACATAATCTTTGAGTTCATTTAAAAGCATAGGGAGTTTGAAAGGAAAAAAAAACGTTTAATGAGTCTGCACTTGCTCTATAGAAAAGCTATCAGCACAGTTTGCATCTTTGGGCAGGTTTCTTCCAGTGTTCACAGAAAAGAGACTTCTTATTAGTTGGGGGAAATTTCAGCTGCCTTTCAATATCCTTCAGTTTAAATTATAGGGTAAAAATGTCCATTCACTCAAACTAGTTTGATGAATCATAGGAACCAAAAATATAATGTGTCAGTTCACAAAACATCAGATATCACATTTCTGGTCTATTTATGAAAAGCCTTCATAGAAAAAATCTTCTTTGAAGAGCCGGTGACTGCATTTAGTGTGGATGGCCCTTAATAGTGTAGATATTTGCATTAAAAAATAGTTGGAAAGATCAAAGTAAGAGAGAGAAGAAAAGCAAAGGTAAAACGGAGCCCACATTTCAGTATTTCAATCCTTTTGTTATTAAGAGCACTCAGTTTTATGTCTGCCCCTTTCATTTTTAACAATTGATATATTCTGCAAATTGCTGTTGACCTGCAAGACCAATACCACCAATACCCTTGTCTCTTTTTGATTAAACAATGCTTCATAATAAACAGCCTAACCAGAAGACTCCAAGGAACAAATGCTACCTGACTTCCAACAAATGCAGTCTGACTTCCAACGTTCTTTTCAAGTTTATGAAAAAAATCCTTGCTGCTACTCTATAGAATCACACCCGTCTCCCAAACCATCCCCCAAACCTGGACTACATCCTGACCACAGCCAGGTCCTCCAGCACAGGACTGCAAACCACCTAATCAGCTGTCTAAGAATTAATGTCATGTCTAGCTATTCCATGGGTGAATCTAATCACTGAAATGGCCCTTATGCCTTCCTTTTCCCCCCTTTAATCTTCATTTAAGAGCAAAGTGAAGGCAGATCCGACCATTCTGTCTCCTCTGCAAGTATTCCATTAAATACTCATCCTAGTCTTGATACTTTGTTGAAAGGAAGTCTGGCAGAAATGTTAGCAGTGAAAATCCAATCCGTCCTAAAAGTTTAAAAAATGTTTCTTCATGCCAGAAATGACAGCTGTATTATTCCTCAGCTCTTGTTCTCTCTCACAGTCAGGGATTTTCTTTATGCCAGTGTGATATATCAAATAGGAATTTGATGTGTAGTGCCTGTATTGGATATTGGATTGGATTGAGTTGTCTCAGGGGCTTGGCATCCTTGCTGTCCCATCTGCATCCTTCAGGTAGTGGATGTTTGCAGAGTGCTTTTCCAGCTAAGAAGTTAGTGCAGTGCTGATCTGCAACACAATGCTGAACACAAAGTTTGTCCCTCTGCAATCTTTGTGTGTACAATCCTATTAATGGCCATTTCTTCAAACCTGGAGGAGATAAGAATCCATCTCAGGACAGATCTGAGCTTATTTCTTCAGTGTATAAGCAGTACTTACAATGACAGGAATTATTTGTTTTCCAGTTCAGAAGCTCAAAATAATGTTAATGTATTTAAAATATATTGAAGTAACTATCTAAATATAAATTTAAAAAGGAAATGTCTGCTTTGAAAATATCAGAATTATTTTTTCCATATCTTGCTTGCATTTTATTTCTACTAGAATCATCTTCTAAACCTGACATACTTGTTCAGTCTTCCTGTCGACTCAACCTAGTCCAAAATAGCTGTCACTGACTTCCACTTCTGTTCTTTATAGAAGTTTGATGCATTTGTCAGTGGAGAATTAGGCACAGCTGTCCTACATCTCAAGATCTATGCGATGGTCATTTAATCAAAGCAGTTTCCCAAGAAACTGCAGGAGTAGTTTTCTGAAATATTTGATAGAGATCATGGTCCCCCATTGCGAGTTCCAGTCTCTCTCAGGCAGACCCACCACCTCCTAGGTGGAATACACCAGACTGATGGGCTTGCTTATCCCATCTGTGTCATCAAGCTGTGCTTTATTACCCAAATCCAGGCAAAGAATAAAAAAAAAATCTCTCTATTGTTCTACTAAGTGATTAGCAAATAATTGCATAGCCCACTCATGTACGTCACATCATGCTCATCTCTATCCACAAGGAAAATCACTTTTAATCTTTGACTCCAGTGTTAGGGAAGAGTTCAGAGTGATAAATCATACGGAACATTTTGATAGTTTCTTCCTAATAGAATTCAGTTTTCTGTATTTTTGAGAATTATTTTCTCATCTCTGTAAAATAAATAAGACCATAAATCCTGGTCTAAGGGATAACACCAGGAATCTGGCAGTTATTAAATAACACGCAGCCAAAACGAAGTATTGTACCTCTAACTCATTTGTCACATATTTTAGTCATTTGTTTCACCTGTTGGCAGGTTTGAAGGTGAGTAGGTATAACTGATACAAACAGTAATTTATTTGGTATTTAAGTTTGCTTAGTGGTGCCTGGGCTGTAGGAGTTTGGGTGATTCATCAAAGGCTCTTGTCCTCCAGACAGCACAGACTCTGTTTCATTACAAGCCCAGCAATTTTTGAAAAACCAGGAGGAGGCGTGTCTAAGCTTTCCATTCTTGGTTAACATGAACACAACATCCCAGGTCTTGCTTTGCGTCTACCATGTGTTCACAGACAAGCTGTAGAAACAAAGTTCCCACTCATTTTGAATATTAGGATCCCCAGACATTTTATGGATTGTGTGCCTTCTGGAATGCTCAGTTTTGATCAGGTGCACGTTCACATCCTATTCCTCACTCGGCAACATAGCCTATGGAGGGTGATTGGCATTCATACTAGAAATGCCTTATGCTTTCCTACCACTATGAATTATTGTTTTCATCTCTGAATTTCCATACACTGATGCTTGGACAGATTCTAGACACATTTGGAAGGAAATGTATTTTGAGTGACTGATGGAACAAATAATGTTTCTACTTCTCATCAGTCTATTCTTTAAAATACATCACTGACTTAGTATTTTCATCACTGCATTTAGTTTAGGCTCACCAAAACTCATTCTGTCAAGGTGGGTTTGTCTTTCCAAAGATTTGTGCTAAAATCTAATCTGTTCTGCATCCTCAATGTTTTAAGGCTTTTCTAATTTGATGCTACTCATGACACTGTGTTTATCTAGAAGGAAAAAAAGGCTTTAGTTGTTTACAAAAAAAACTAGAAAAGGGTAGAGTTCCTCACATCCTCTTTGCTCACATAGCTGGGAACCACATAAGAAAAGGTTTTGTTTCAGTGTTGCATTGGGGTTTGTGTGACAAGATTTTGGTAGCAGGGTGAGGACTACAGAAGCACCTTCTTTGAGAAGCTGCGAGAAACTTCCCCCATGTCTGACAGAGCCAACGCCAGCTGGCTTCAAGATGGACCTGCCATTGACCCAGGCTAAGCCCACATAACTTATTTAAGAAGGGGAAAAAATTATTGGGTAGAAGTAATTGTGGCCAGAGAAGAGACGAGAGAGAATAAGAGTGTGAGAGGAACAATTCTGCAGACGCTAAGGTTGGTGCAGAAGGAAGGGCAGGAGGTGCTTCAGGTGGCAGAGCAAAGATTCCCCTACAGCCTGTGGTGCAGATCCTGGTGAGACCTGCTGTTACCCTGCAGCCCATGGAAGTCCATGGGGAAGCAGAGATGCACGTGCAGCCCATGGAGAACCTCACGCTGAAGCAGGTGGATGCCTGATGGAGGCTGTGACCCATGGGAAGCTCACACTGAGGCAGAGTCCTGCAGGACCTGTGGCCCTGTGGGAAGAGAAGCCCACACTGTAACTTGTTTGCTGATAGGACTTGTGACCCTGCAGGGGACTCACACTGGAGCAGTTTCTGAAGAACAGTAACCCATGGGAAGGAGTACTGCTGGAGAAATTTATGGAGAACTATCTCCTATGGGAGGGACCCAGTGCTGGAGAAGAGGAAGGACTCCTCTCCCTGAGGAGAAAGCAGCAGCAAAAATTACCCATTCTCTTCTCCCTGCACTGCTAGGGGGGAAGGTGGTAGAGATTTGGGAATAAAGTTAAGCCTGGGAAGGAGGAAAGGGTGGGGAGAAAGTGTTTTTAATATTTGTTTTATTTCTTATTATCCTGCTCTGGCTCGATTTGTGAGAAATAAATTAATTTCTCCAAATTGAGCCTGTTTTGCCCATGACAGTAATCAGCGAGTGATTTCTCTCCATCCTTAACTCATGAGTTTTCATTATATTTGCTCTCCCCTGTTCTCTCCAGTTGGGGAGGGAAGTGATAGAGCAGCTTTTGTGGGCACTGGCATCCAGTCAGGGTCAAAACACCACAAATGTTAAATTGCACATTTTTCTGTCTCTGTAGTTTGTTCTGGCTCTGTTACACTGAAGGACACTGCAGATGCAGGCAAACACTGTCCTGTACACCAGTGACAGGACTCAGCACATCAGCATTTACCTGCTCACCAGTGTGGAGCTTCTGGAAGCTGCAGGAAGTATTCTCTCTCTTCACTAACTGATATTCATCTTCTGCCCTGTAGAGCTTCAGGTCTTCCCTCTCCCTTGGTTTTGGTTCTGGTGTGAATACATAAAAGCTTGAACTCTGGATACATGTTGTATTTGACAGGCTAATTGACCCATTTTAATTAATTGTCTTTGGCTCACATGTAAGAGATCACCTTTCCCATAAGTAGCTTAAGGAATCCACTCATTAATCTTCTTAAGCAGTTATTCTGTTCTCACTTCCTCTCACATTTGCTCACACAGCCTCCACACTAGACTTATCCAGCAAGGAAATCCCCAAAGGCTTTTCATTGAGCTCTGGGAGAATCCTAGCTCACAAAATCATTCCTGTAAGAAAGGGGTCATTACATTTTATTTAGATGCTCTTTTACCTCAGAAAAGGCAGCCAAATTAAGCTGACCTCAACTTGATTTTGAAGTTTTTCCAGCTTCTAAGAAAGCTTTCTGGTACTACATTAAAATCACCTCTGAATACAAAAGACCGTATTTTCAACCTTGCTATCATGCTGAGATGAAGATTTGCATTTATTTTAAGTAAACTTTGACAATGTCAAGAATAAAAACATACTGAATCTCAGTTTTTGCCTGATATAACCTCACAGATACAAAATTCATTAAGCAAGAAGCTCTTGTGTTTTGTTTTTTGGTTTTTTTTTTCTGGCTACATCACAAATGGTTTTGGAAATGTCTTGTTTGGGCCATGTCTTGTTTGGGCCACAACCTGCTCTGGCTTGTAAGTAGAAAGGTAATAATGTAGTAAAATCTCTGTTCTCACTGGCATAGTAGAGACAGGAGCTGACAAACTGATTGCATTTGACAGATGTAGTTGAGTCAATGAAAAGGACAGGGTGGATTTTAGAATAAGCAATGCAAGACAGCAAGGCTTAAAAAAAGACTGAGAGATTTGGGAAAAAGCTGATTTGGACTAGGTACTGGTGTTAGGACAAGGCCATAGGTTTCAACATTTTTGGGAAGAGAAGAGGGACTAACAGAGAAGGAGGGGGAAAAAAATAAGGTGGGGGAGCATGGGAAAAATCAAAATCAGCTTTCTGTTTTGGTCATACTGAATTGAAGTTGACAGCTATTTAGCCCTAAAATTATGTCAGATGAAAGCTGAGATGTTAGTTTGGACAGGAGAGTGACACCAGTCACTACTGTGTTTGTCAGGATCGTGATGCTTGTTGAATCTGTGTGGATGAAATTACCCTCAGGGAATGTGCTAGAGGGAAAAAGAGTTTTAGGGCCAAGGATATGGAATCACCACAAAACATTTCAGACATGAAAGCCACTTTGAAGGGTTGGAAAGTTTACGGCATCCTAACCAAATGTGGCTCATCCTGCCAAATGTGGCACAGAAACCAGGATACTGTGCCATCCTTGGAGACAGCATATGCTGAAATGTGTCAGCAGGATAAGGCTCTCTGTCCTTCCCAATGGTGAGTGCAGAGGAGTCCTCAGCACATCTGTGTCCATCTCTGTGGGCCAGCAAGCTTAGTGCAGGGCTGGTTTGATATTATTTACGGGTGTGGCACCAGGCCAACTACACAGGCTTTCAATCAAACTTCCCTTTTCTTTATAAAGAGGAAAAGAACCCCAAACAACTAGACTACTGCTCTGGGTGTCTTAGAGCTGTCATGGATGACCACTCAGTTGGGCTCTGTGTTGGTGATGACAGGTCAGTCTTGGCCTGACTTCCTCTGCCCTTACACCAGCCATCTTTCCTTTGCCTTGTGCTCCATCCCTTGTACCAAAACTTGTGAGATCACATGTGCTGAAACTATTTGCTTTTTGGCAATGTCAGTTTTCTGCCAGATCATCTTGTTCACTCAGCCCACCCTGCTGTTGCAGAATCTCTGCAGCTTAAAACTAATGCAGGGGGATCACAGGAGTGCATGGCTGGGGCCAGGAAGGCACCCCCTTTCTGCAGGCACTGGGCAAGGCACCCCAAAAAGCATCACTGGAGCTGGTATCCCTGTCATTAGGGTAGAGAGAGAATGTCCTTGTGAAAATGAAGCAGGCTGTGGTCTAAACCTGAGTCACCAGAATGCAAAGCTCAAGTTTTCTGTTGCATTTATATGTATTAACAGTAAAACTACTAATTGCCTTGTCTTGCTGGGTTTTGGTTTTTTGCAAATTCCTCTTCATCTTGTACTAAACAAACACTGTTCTGATTCCTTTCCATAGCCAGAATTTACATTGAGGTCTGCATGTAGACACTCTTTTGGATACAAAGTGTGAGCAAGCATTTTTAACCTCTGAGATGAACAGATATACTCAGTAATATTTTGTCACCACCTTTAGCTCAGTTTTTACAATAAATAAATCAAAAAATCCAAGTGCTCTGAGCAGGGTACAATTCTCGAATTTGAGACCAGTCAGTAGGTGGGAGGTGGGACAGATCTGCCCGTGTGACCTGGGGGATAATAGATAAGAGTATTTTGACACTGCATGTTTCTCTCTCATGTACTGTGCTTGCCTCCTCTCACCTTGATTATAAAGTTTAAAAAAAAAAATCCAATTCTTCACCACCTACACACATGCTATTAAAATCATGATGTGTGTTAACAAAAAAACCTTTCCCAGCTGGATGGGAAATTGCTGATAGTGTTGCTATCAACAGAAGCCAGCTCTTCATTGTGCAGCCATCCACCATGATGCCATAAAACCAAAGCCTGCCGGGTTTTACAATCTTAGAAATTGTTAGTTTCTCATCCACTCCTCCATCTTTCCTTTGGTTTTTTTGTTTCGCCTCCTCTCTCCCTGGATAAATATAAACTGCCAAGATCATGGGTAGCGCTGACAAAGCACGATGGAGAGGTAACCAAATTACTCTGTCTCGTGTTCCATTATTTTTGGGAATGAGGTGGGAAGGAGCAAGTGGATAACACAGGCAGACCTGTATTCTAGGCTCTAGCTCCAGAGCAGCTGCAATTACTGATGCTCCCTCCTGACCTTTCCTCCCAGATTCTTAGGGCTAAGCTCTTTTCAGGAGGGTAACAAACTGCTTTTAACAAGGAGCAGTTCTGAAACAAGTCTCTTGGACCACAGTGACTTTCAAATTCCAGGAAACTCAGACCTCAGTTCAAACTTCAGTGCTTTCCTGCTCACGAGGCAGCACTTGACAGCTCTGATCATACATTTTGACTGGGGTTAGGAGGTGATACCACAACTTAAGGCCTCTTACCAATCTGAAGTTATGCTATGAGCTATGCCTTATCTGTGAGAAAGACATCAGTTTCCATCTTAGTAACTTAGTCCCTCACTAACTTCAATTCTTTTTCTCTGAGATTTCTTCAAGGCTTGCAATAGAAAATACTGGACAAGTAAAATAGAATGACAAGGCTGGTCTCTAGAAGGAGAGGTTTTCTCTGGAATTCAGTCAGTGACAGCTACTGCTTCATTGTGCTTTCTTTTTGGTGTGAAATTCAGTTGTTGAATATCATATACCTACTTGGGCTGGTAACTAGCAGCTGTAGCCCTGAATGACTCCACACGTGCTGGCAGGATTGCTCCCTTCTCAGTAGTCCTTATTTCTCCTGTCTGTGAAACACCATGAAACATGAATGATTGACATGTGGATTAAGTACTGTCTCTAGATAAATTGTAGGTAATTAATTCCCACACCAAATGGAAACATGTCAAAAACCATTAATGTATAAATAGAAAACACGTATCTTAGTCAAAACAGAGCCCACAGCTGCTAACAAAAGTAATTCTATTGTTGCTGTGTTCTTAGCCCAAAGGGGACTAAAGCAAGTAATTAATGAGACATCTCCTTGTGTCTGGGTGTTGTGCGTCCCTTTCAGCAGTTACTGAATTTTTCCTCTGCTTTCATATATCTTCTCCCACCACTTCAACATGAAATAACAATTTTCACTTTGTAATTAAGACCTGTCTTGCAAGCATAACAGAGTCTTATCTTCTTCACGGCTGTGGGACCTATATCACACCTCCTCTCCTCAAAAGGAGCTGATCTGAAACATGTGAGGTGAGTCACTATCTAGGCAAACAGAGCTGGGACTGGAGAATTTTAAGCCTCCACCAAACTTTATGGCATGTGCCCACTTATAAACAGCTGGGCCTGCAGCACAGGGCTTTTGTTTTAACACACATTGAACCGAGAAAGAAGGAAAGGGTTTTGTCCCTAGGCCCTGAGAGCTCCATGGGGAGTTGAGAGGATGCCCAGGGCAAGCATGTAGACATTCTCTAGGGGGACCTAGCACCAACCAGGGGACTGCTCCACTACAAGACTTGGCTTGGAAAGGAGAGTAAGCATCTCTTAAGGTGGATGGCCTTTAGCAGTGTAGATGTAGCTGTGGTAACTGGGTATTTCTCCACTAAGCACCATCAATGAAAGAGTTAACAAGTTCCCAAGAGCTGAGGTACCAAAGCCCAGCAGTAATTTGTTTCCACAGTCAACTTTGCTTTGGGCTGTTGCTGTTATATTTGATTCAGAATGAGAAGCCAGGAACACGTGGTTTGTGTTCAGTTTTTCTGCAGTGACCAACGTAACAACCTAATTTTAAAATAAAGGTGAAAAATTTCTATCATGTTTACAGTGCCTATCCTGACCTGTAAGATATCCTGATTGTGTTTTATCTTTAAATTTATTTAAGTTACTTGTCCTTTGGGATTTTTTCTTTCCTCTTCCATTCCACTGTTCCTTTGCAGGGTGGTAGTCCACACTCACCTCCATCCTAAACTGAAACTGTAGTGGACATCTTGACATTGTATAGCAGCTGCTACTATGTAAGTGGAAGAACAGACAGTCGTTGCCACTTACTCACAGGTATCAGGGGAACAAAGATTTTTCTCTGCTTCTCCAATTCAATTAAATCTGTGCCTTCTGGTGTGGCTCATCACTTTTGGCTTTGTCCACCTTCTGAGTTTGGCAACACCTGTTTAAAATCTGGCATCACTGGTGCTGCTTCAGTCAGGTATCACACATCACCTGTGCATCTTTGCAAATGGTCTGACTTGCTCTTTGCTGTGAAGTCACCTTACAGGCACCAGGCCAGCCCTGGGAGGTACAAGGATCATCCAGGGCTGGGTCTGAGTCTAGAGAATGGGGGCTTCCTGACAATGATTTAGAGACTGGTAAGCAGAGCTCTCTTCCCTTTTTTAATACTTTTGTATCTCTGTCCCCAGTCCAAAAGGTTACTGCATCATGAAGCTGTGCTTCACTCTAAGGCCTGTGGTATGTTCCCTGTGCCCTCCAATGGGCACAGCCACAGCAGTAACATATTATTAGTTAGGAGTTGTTCTGCTTGGGAATAGAGGAGAAAGATAGAGCACGTGAAACCACAGCATGAGTAAACAAAACTGTAATTCCTGAAAATGTGGCTAATTAGAAATGGCCAATTCCATTTTCCCTCATGAAGGGGGGAACCAAGGTCCTATTTTTCTAAGCTGTATAGTCAGGAGACTTACTCATATCAGCATTAAGAAAGCTTTACACTGAGTCTTGGGGTTTTTAAACAAAAAAATAGGCCCAGAGTTGCTGATTCTTTCATTCTTTCATCTCATTTCTATCCATTTGGCTTATGTAAGTTTTGGATTGTGCTGATCAAAACATGCTTCAATACTCTCCAGCTACATTACTTGTTTATAAAGTCATGACACCTATTAATCCTAATATCCATCTGATAATACATTTTGTGCATTTGTGCCAACCTCATCTAGCAATTCCCCCTTGACTATGTTCTCATTAACCCTAGGACTCTTTTCTGTGATCTCTTAATTTCTCTGTACTCATGTTTATTCATCCTTTCCTTTATTTGTTGGGGTTGAACTTCAATTAATTGATTTCAGCTCATTCTTCTAGCTCGCACTTTATCTATTCTCACCTTCCAGAGCTATGTACATGCTTCCCTCTTTCTATTCTGCAGGTATGAGCAGGCTCTCAGGCTGAGAGGGGTTGCTTGGGCATGATAGGAGACCTCCTTGATTGACTCTCCACCACTAACACGTATCCTGGGTGCTTGGCTATTTTTCATCAGGCTTTGTACAAGGCAGAGGTATCATCAGTTGACACTCCTGCAGCAGAGACTTGTTTGCAATTCTGCAAAGAAATAGCTTCTCTTGTTTCCTTGTCATGCAACATAAAGATAAGAGAGGACTCATTACAGAATCACAGAATGGTTTTGGTTGGAAGGGACCTTGAAGGTCATCTAGTTCCAGCTCTCTCACCAGAGCACAAATGCCACCCACCTGGCTGACAAAGCACAAAGTCATGTAGAATGCAACTGACAGCAAAAACTAGGAGGGAATAGGGCAGTCAAATACTTGCTCTAGATCTCAGGAGAAATGGACCAGACTGTGTTCTTGTGTGACCTCTCCCAAGAAGATGGACTTCTGTCCTCCTCCAGTAGCAAGACCACAGTGAGGTTCAGGAATTTTCTAATACCTGTGTGTTAGCAGATTTGACCCATGTCACCCCTTCCATAGTTGGATCATGTTTTAGGCTCCTAGCATTGATACTAAAAAAGTCCTTGTGCTAACTATGCTGTTTGTAACCACTGGAGCCCATGGTGTTTGTATGTCCAAGCCCAGGACACAGGGAAGAAACACCTTTCATTGCAGTAATGCCAATATACACATGGCTGGTGTTCCAAATGGAGCTCCTCTTCAGAGAGCATCTGTCTTAAATTTACACCCTTCTATGCCTCTCCTGGAGCCCTTTCTAGTTGCCTGACAGAGAGCCAAGGGATGAGCTCCTCCCATGCCGGCTGAAACAAGTCAGGATACTTGAACAATGCCACCTCCCAGCATGGGAGACCAGGCAGGCGAGTGGGTGACAAGGAGGAGGGAAGAATGCACCTTTGAGCAACAGCCTTCGTGATGTATTTGGATGAGGGTGTTTGTTCACAGCTCCAACGATTTTTCCACCTCCAGCAAACTGCTGACTACCATCTGATGGCAAAATAAACCAAAATTGTGTGCATCGCCTCTACTGCTTGCTCTAACAGCAAAACATCTGCATAGCTGAGCTCCTGAGCTCCTCTGGTAGTTTGAAGTTGAGGATTCAGATCCTTCAAATAAAAAAGGATGTGATGTAATCCGCTTTTCATTCAGTGGCTTTCACAGATGTGGAGGGTGAGAAAACATGCTTAGAACAGCCGTGGAGTTAAAAAGGAGTGTGTTGGCTGCAAAACACTGCATGGCGGGACACACTTCCCTGCATTTGGCACACACTGGAAGAGCTGGGCTTTGAGAAGTACCATTCAGATTTCAGTAATCCACATACGAGCTCATCTCAGGGAACGATCGACATAGCTACTGTGGAGTATTTTTTGTCCACTAGGCTTGTTATCCTGTCAAAGAATATAATTAAATTGGCTTCTCAGATGCACTATAAGCCCCAGTTGTCTGCTATTTATCACCTTATTTTGCTGTGGCTGCTCACACAACAACTATGTTATTAATTCCTTACCTATTTTTTAGCAATTGATGTAGTTCTTTGTGTTCTAGTTCCCTGTCTTCCATTACCTATACAGATTGGAAGCTATCTCATTTCTTGGGAGGAAAAGTTGGCTTATATTCTTTCCCAGCAGATAACATTTAGGGTCACACTTTGCTTTCAGGAGGGCTCATAAGTAATCCTCAGCAGTTGTGATTATTCAGCTGGTTACCCAGTTTACATTTAATGATGCTACACTGAGTAATAGCCTGTATTTAAGTTTTCTATGTCTTCATGTTGAACTTCATAGATTTGTTTTGTGATTTGGCTTGTTGCTTCCTTCCTGCTATCAGGAAACGCTGACTAAAGTATTATGCTTTTTGGTAGAAAATAGGCAAGAGTCTTCATACAGCCACAATAAATCAAAATGTTCTGTGTGTCTTTCCTGTAGTAACTGAAGGGCATCCACCTGCTTTATTAACATGAACTAATATGTTCTCAGTGGCTCCTCTGTAGTAGAAGGATTTCACTCTTGCTGTCTCTTACAAAAGGCAAACTGGGGTTCAGAAAAGGTGTGGATTGCTCCAAGTTCATTGAGAGCCACAAGCTGTGATTGAAATCTCTAATTCCTGCCTGGAATAGCTACACTGCAGCATGTGTAGTACAAAAGCTGCTCAGAACCAGCTTCCTCAGCTCTGTAAGACACTGATAATTCCATGGAGCCCTCACTTTCCTGCATGCTCTCTCTTCCTGCAATAGCCAGATACACACTTCGGGTGAAATGCTCTTCAAATTTCTCCTGGTTGTTTTTGCCACCCACAGAAAAAACATGTGGGTCTGGTCCCCCACCTTCTGGATGCAGCTTGTATCCTGATCACCCTAAAATCCTTTCCCAGAGAGACTTCTGCCAGGACACAAGGAAGAGGGGGTTCTAGAGGTAGGGAACATCTTGTCAACCAGGACAATAGGCTCTTAGGGGTAGAAAAGTCATACTTTTTCAGCCTACTTTGCCCAAGCTGTGGCAAGAAAAGTTACTTTGTGCTAATGAAAGAGGAAGCCTGAGTTTTTGGAATTGGTGGGGACAGCAAGTCTTGGAGGTAGAAGTAGCTAACCTCTTTTCTCAGCATCAGTCTCTCCAGGGGTGTGGGAACCCAGGACTCTCCTCTGGGTGCCCTGGATGGCCAGAGCCGCTGGCTGGAGGCTCTGAGACCCTGGCGTGCAGCCAAAGACACGTGGGGTTTTGATCTTAGCCCATGGAGCAAATTACCAACTCTGTATGAAGAATTACAAGCCACACAAAAGTTTAGGTAGTATAGTAGAGATAGTCACGAAGTGAAAGGAAGGATTTTTGAGTGCTGTACAAGGAGGTTTTAAGCCTTGTACGCAGGGGTCCAAGTTTTGTACATGGGGGTCAGGGGTTCTAAGAGGGAGGGATTTGGGTGTGCCCTGTCCTCCTTCTTTCTCCTTCCTAACCTCCATGTCTTTGGTGATGTTGGCACTCACAGATTGGTTTAGAGTAGAAAGTCACCATTCAATATAGATGATAGGCATTGGGGGAGAAGTATAAACACGTAACACGTAATGTAAGATATAAAAGATGGCACCAGCCCCCTGGGAGGGCAGTGTGCCTTTGTCTGAGCTGCTGAACGGGCCACAGCAGTTCAGGAAAAGAATCTTTTAGATAACCAACAATAAACAACCTTGAGACTGGACAACAGAAGACTACTGAGTCTTTCTTTGAAGGCACGGGTTGGAGCAGAGACTATTCCATCTTTCGGGGTCACCCCAATCCGGGGCTGGAAACCCCACACAGGGGTTTCTCCTACTTCTTCCATCCAGGCCTATCTTTTTTTCTCATTGCTTTTCCCAAAACCCTAAACCCTGGAGTAGTAAAAATAAGTTTTGCCAAAGTCACCAAAGCATTTAGCTGTTCCTGAGCTATAACCTCTCTGTGCATTTACCATTTTCCATCCTCCAATATCTGAGGTAAAAGATTCCTTTCTCAAAGAAGGAAGGTTCTATCAAATACAATTCCACGCCCAGAGGGGGAAGAGTGAATAAACATTCAAAATTTATATTCTTAAATGTAATGAATTTTAAAGACAATCTTGTGTTTTGAGACCTGACGTGTGCTTTTTTATCATTTGGAGCTGGCAAAAGTACAAGTGTCTGGGGAAGTTTTAAAACCTGTTTACACTATAAACAGAGTACATTGCTCCCATTCCCCACTCCAGATCAGCTATACTGGGTTTTTTAAAAGAGCCTATCAGAAACATCAGCTCCCCTCCTCTGGGGGTAGCTAGATCTTCTCTAAAATGATCGTGTTTGCCCTCTAGAAAATTCAGCTTCACAGGTGGAATCAGGCCCTGACAGAAGGGCACACTGACGTGGAGGAACAGCAAAAGGGATAAACAGCTCCGGGCTGCCCTTACTCATGCAGGGATGCAGGTGCTCAAGTGCGAGACACTTGGGCGATGCGCTGGGAGAGGAAGCTGGCTCTCTGCCTGAGCATGGCAGCAGCTGAGATATTAATTCCATGCTGCTGCGAGCGCCGAGTTCCCTCAAAATGAAAATAAGGCAGTTGTAAAGAGAAGTGGAGACCCAGGGTTAACTGTGATATCCTGCAGGAGAAGATAATATTGAAGCGTTGTCAAGCGCTTGCACACGCCCCGGTCATTTCATCTTTGTGTCCGACACAATGGCTGGGAAGGGAGCACAGCACTTAAGGCTCAGAAAGGAGAGCAGATAGGACACAAGTAGCTAAAGGGCTTGGAAGGTCAGAGAAGAGAGGGAAAAACATTTCCATGTTTCTCACAGCAACCTGAGCAATAATCCTGGAACATGGATGCAGCTGCAGCTGGCAAAAAAAGATGCAAAACCAACAACAAAATCCTCCTGGGATTAGGAAACAGTGAGGAGCTAGACTGAAAACCAGACGCATTTCAGAATAAATTCAGTGTTTCAAAAGCAATGATGTGAAAGGCACATGAGCCACGGTAATAAAATGTGATATGAGCTGTTACCGTAAACAGGGAGGAATAATTGACAGGGAACTAAAACAGATCCACGCAGCATGCATAGCCCTGGGCTCTGCAAGCCTATGGCTGAATGAGAGGAAGAGGAGTGGTGTGGGGAGAAGTCAGAGAGAGACTGACAAATCACAGCCAAAAAATAAATAAACCACACAACAGCCCATGATCCCCGAGACTGAAGATTCAGCTGGAATGTGTCTGTGGTGGATCAGCAGAAAGAATAGTGGGCAAAAAATAGACTCAGTCTTAGCCCAAACTAGGAGTATTGGCATTTTTATAAATAAAAATAATACAATGAAAACCAAATGTCTTTGGGGCTGAAGAAAAGAGACAGTGTTTGTGAATTGGTTGGCCAATTTGTTTCATCCTTTGGGCATGTTTGCTATCAAAAACATGCAGCTTAGGAGAAAGTGGCCAGTTTGGATGTGGAGGGGAAAAAAATCCATGGCTGGGATCTGAGACACAGCACCCACAAACAAAAGCTCTTTAGAAAACAGTCTGGTGTGGTGATGGAGCAGCCAAAGATGCAGGATAAACAGCATAGAGTGCAGCTGAGGAAAAGCTTTCCAGAATATCTGGCAGGTTATCACACTCTTCTGACATATTCTATACACACATGAAAGTATGTGCACAGACACAAATGTATGCATGCTATGCATGTTTGTGTATGTTTATGGACTTCAAAATCACCTGAGAATAACTATGGGTGGTGTTTGTTCCAACAGAGAAGGATGTTGCTATTTCACAGTTCAACAGAGGGGTGCTGCACAGCCTCTTTCATAGAAACCATATCCCAGAAATGCTCAGTGAGTTAAATAATACAGGCACTGCTTTAAATAATAAATAGTAGTGTACAAATGAAGGATGTTGAGAGACTGCAGGAAAGGAACAGCAGTGATGTTTTCAGCTGATATTAGAAAAGGTGGAGGGGCAGATGGGCACTTGTGACTGACCATTGGACAAGAAGGGATCATTTCTTTGTACCCCCCAGCATGTGGGGAGCTAGCTACAGCGAGGGGCCATAGTCATGCTTCCTGGGGTGCCTACACCACTAACACTGGGTGGTTAGCAGCAATCCCTGCTCACAGGCAGAAAAATCTAGGGGGGGCTTACCACTGTCACCCCTTCAGCCACAGACAAATGCACACAGATGGGTGTAGATGTATCACTTAGTCCCATTCCATTCCTATTTGTGATGTTTTCTCCCTCTTTTGCTCTTACAATGCCCATTCCTGCAATTTCTCGAGCAATCTCCACAGAAGGGACTTGTAACCATTTCCCTGCACCTTGCAAACACAGTTTACAACTTAATTGGGATGCAGATTTTTCAGTGCTGCTTCTGAATAACTAAAATGTTTTTTCATACATGTGAAGAGAAGTGTGTCAGCCTTTGATCATCATCCTTTGGTAGCTATCCCCTACCTAAAATATAATTGGCTATGGCAATGTCACTTCCTTGTATCTTGTGAGTATAAGGAAAGACGGGCAGATAAAGAACAAGAATTTAAATGAAACTCTGATGATGAATACAAACTCCTGCCATTACAGCAAATTCATGCCATGTCATAAGCCAACTGAAAATGTCTGGGCATGCATTATTTGGTCATTTTCCCTCCCTGCCGGCTCAGAAAATGAGAATAAGGGGAAGCACAACAAAGCCAGTGATGTCCAGAGGAAAAAAAGTAGAGAGAAGTACTTTCTGCCTCAATAAACCTTGGGATTTGACACTTTCTCGGTTCTCCAAAGGCTCAATGAGAGGCAAGAGCATCACCTCAAAGAGTACTTACAGCTCTGTAGACTCAATCTTGTGTGTTTTGACACACAGATGTTTTGATTTGTTTTGCTGCGATCTGTAGGACAAAAGGCAGATCTCTCCTACATGCTGTGTGTCTCTCACTCCAAATGCCTTTGTTTTGTGGACATGGTAGAGGAACTTACAATCACAGTACATCTCAGCCAGTCTGCTTGACAATGTGGGAAACTGCTCTGTGAGTCTGTTCAGAGCCCTGCCATAGATAAAAAAAAAGGTTCCATAGACTTCCTCAGGCTTTGGATCAGATTCTGCAGAATATGCTCAACACTGACTTAACACTGACTTTGCATTAAGCTATCATTTCTACATGCTGAGATTCATCATTTTCAGACAGGGTCAGCTATACAAGAAAGATACTCCTGGCATTTAGATTTTCTTCCCATGACATGAAGACACTGTGTAGTACATCTGTGCATTTTGTTCAAGGTACCTGTTTAAAGGAGGAGAAAAAAGAGAATAAACAAAATTATCCTTCCCCTGTCATTATCAGCCATGGTGTGATTAGGAACAGAAGTGCCATTACTTGAACGGCAGACATGAGAGTCTGGCACCCTTACAGAGCTGGATGACCGTCTGTGATGGCTTGAAGGGAAAAAAAGCTTTCCCTGTTAAGCAACTTCTTCGTAAGTAAAAGATGTGCCAATATCCATCTCCATTATTCCCCTGCATATTGCACTGTGAGCACCTGGAGGTATCTTAGACTCAGCATTTTAGTTTGGATTACCTGAGTGCTTTTGATGGGACTTTCCTGGTTATGCCCCATCTCCTGCTTTGGCTTGCAGAGTGGAGCAGCTTTAAAGCTGCTAACAGTGATTCAGTCCACAGGTCCAAACCAGAGCTGGTCGGAACCAGCCCCCTACCCCAAATGGTTTCACTGCACAGGTCTGCTCCAATGCACCTTCACCTCTTGCTTATGAAAATGCTTGAGATACCATTACCACGACTACTCCAAGTTAGCCCTTTTCCCATCTTTTTGTTTTACAGCAGAGATCTGTTTATCCGCTGAGCAGCAACCATGAGGTGCAGCAAGGTCCCACATGGCACCGACATCTCTGCCCTGCCCTCTGCCAGGGCAAAGATGATCCTCCTACCAGGAAAGCATTTGTTCTCATTTGGGAGTCCTATGGGCATTACTGGTCAGCCAAGTCTGTCTTAATTAATCCCTGACCCATCATTTCGTGCTTTTCATGTTGCCCCAGTAGTGGTTTTTTACTAAGATCTGATGCTTAGGGAGGTGATTATGCAGCATCTTCCCTTCCCAAGGTAACTTCACTGCCATTGCAGTGCCAGAAGTAATGTGATATGACCTCAGATATCTAGCTGAGTGATTCCTGTGCAACAGGGGATAATGAAATTCAAGTGTCTGTCTGCAGTGTTTGCGAGCGGCTGCCTGAAACAGCCCAGGCAGCTGTTTGGAAACAGCACACGCAGGCAACAATCAGATGGCTGCTCTGGCCGGAGGTGTCACCGATGGGTGTTGCTATCTCAGCTCTGGGTTTGGTGGCTGCCCTGCACACTCCCAAGAAAAGAGAGAGACAGAGCTTGATGCAGTGACAGGCACTTTCAAACACTGCCATCCAACATGGCAAGGGACAAGGAGTTGCCCTGAATCAGACTTGATGGCCACCAGCACTTAGCAGAGCTGCCTGCACACAGTTTGTCTGGGCAAATACAAGGTTTCAAACAGGTATAAATCCACTACTTGCCTAATGAGCCAGGCTAATCATCAATTGTTCCCTGTTCAAATCTTTTCTTCTTCCTACCTGGAACTTGTGCATGATTGTTCTCAGCTGCACTATTTTACAAATCTAGCTTAGCTAGATGATGACAGATCTATCTACTTACTGCCAGAAAGTGCTGCCCTTGTGAGTATTTATAGATCACAACCAAAGTCAGTTCTTTGGTCAGACCGAACTTGAAGTTGTCATGAAAAATACTGACTGAGCTCTTTTTTTTTGACAATTACTTGGACATCTATGAGCCAGTCTTTAATTTCACCAATGCAGTACTGGCTACACTGATTTTTTAATTGTCTTTTTTTTTAATGAGAAGGACACATGCAACTGTCAAATAGATGTCTCTTACTTCCAGCAATCTATAAAGATAATTTTAATCAGATAAATAAAAAATCTCATTTTTATAAGAGGTTTCATTGATTGCTTTTAAGAAAATAGGTTTCAGCATTTGCTGGCATTCAGTATGCTCCCATTCATTAATGCTTCATTCACCTCCCATATGTGCTTAGCAATAATTTTGCCTGGGACTAATGACAGAGTGATTTGGCTTGGGAAATCCAGGTATGGACTCACAGTTTGAGGGGGCTGACATGCTGCTGGCTGCCACAGGATCAGCAGGACATCAGGCATGCAGTACCAGCTGCACAGGTGCCCAGTCTGCCTGCAGTGGGGCCAGACAGTTTTACAACCAAACCTTCTGCACATGCAGGCGAGCAGTGCCCAGTATGTCCCCCCCATTTCTGGGGACAACTCTGGGTCCTGCTGTTTAACCAACAGTCACTTCTTGGGCCCTTTGTAGCTTCTCCCGCCTTTCAATATGTTCTACAAATACTCTCAGTGTCTCAGGAAGCTCCTCAGACACTTCTTTCAATATTCTTAGTTGCAGTTTTCTGGTAGTACTTCTGTGCATTGCCGTGGTGGCTGCTACAATCTATCCATTGCTACTGATGAGATATAAAGTATTTCTTCCTTCCTGTGAAATAAGCACATCCCATTTTCTTTCCAAATACACAACATAAATATTCAATTAATATTTCTTCTTTTTGTACTATCACAATTGGCAATTCTGCCACCTTGAGCATTGTAGCTACAGGGGCTAACAAAGGGAACAGATGTTACTGAACCTGATGAGCGGCATTTTTGTCAGAGAGAGAACTGGTATGAAATGCCAACAAAAAAGTTCAAGTATGAAATCACAAGGAGGTTGTAACCAATGAAAATACCAGGTTCTAAAATGGTTTCCACACTCTCCTCCATCCCTTGGGATTTGGGGACAAAAAGAACTACTTAATTGCTATTATTTCCATGCAGGAGACTGTTTAATATGGCATTACAGATAGCATGAGGATTTGATGGTCCAAGAAGTCCCTATGAATCCTATCCTCCTGTATGATTGCAAGGGTGTTGTTAGGTCTTAGTATACTTAAATAATGCCTTCTTGCCCTTAATCTTTAAACCCAGGATTTTTTCATTAATGTTTTATCTTCTTCCATCAGCTGTCTCTTTCCTAGCTGGTGACTTGTTTGCACAGCCACCAGACTTTCTGTTATTCTCATTTGTTACATATAATAAGGTTCACAGTAATCATTGTTGCTCGTCACTTTCACTTCTTTTCTTTACTAAGAGGGATTTGAGACCAGAAAGCCTCTCACAGAATGACAGGTTGTGGGTTTGGGAGGAATCTAATTGTATTTTTCAAACATAATGTTCTTATTTCTATGCAAAATTTTTCCTTGCAACAATTATTTGACTGTAGCTGACCTTCAGAAATTTGACTAGGAAAGAACCAAACAGACTCCTGCAGGCTCAGAGGTGGTCTGTCTGCGCCCAGGGGAGTTTGTCAGGTGCTTCCACAGAGGGAACCAGCTCTCTGAGGGACTTGTTTTTACCCATACTGAAAGAAAATATATCCATTGTTCCCTGCAAGTATAAGATTGTTTCCATAGTGCTGGCTCCAAACCGGTAGGATCCAACTCCTTTGCTGGGACTTTGGTGTTTAGCCAAGCCCCAGCTACCAGGGTGGGCTGCCAGGTCTGGCATTCCTGAGGAGCTGGGAATCCAAGTCTGGAAGTGCCAGTGGAGGGCTGGGAGGTGTGGCAGGGCTCGCAGGTGGGTCATTTCTCACCGGGGGACAGCACCCAGGGATGTCAGCAGTTCTGTGCAGAGCAGCGCAGGACTGTTTGGGGGGTTAATATGTGGCTTGCAGGACAAGGAAACCTGGGCACCCCTGATGAAGAGTAGACAGGCTGTAATTGAATCCCTTTCAGTTTATACCTTGCTGGCAGCTTAGCTTCAGGAGTGCCAGAAAAAAACCCCTTGTGCATTGAAGAAACACAACAGCTCCGGGCAGGCAGAGGCATTTTCCATCCATGACCTACGGTGAATTGCCTCTTTATGTTCGAACTTCAACACTTCATTAGCAGCCGGGTCGTTGGCTGCTCCTCCCTCCAAAAAACCACGGAGGCAGCACTAAGTGCTGCAGTGGAAGAGGAGTAAGCACTTTCCAATTAGCCACGAACTTTATGAGACGTGAGGCTGCGGCAGCAGTGCGGAAGGTGCCGGGTGTCCCTGGGCTGGGCTGCAGCTGGCAGTGCAGCCCAAGGGCAGCGACAGGCACAGGGGACTCAGCCCTTCCACTTGTTCGTTAAACCTGCTGCTCATTTACAGCCATAAATGTCACGTTGGGCTGCAGTGGCATAAATAACAGGTGACATTTTAACAATATTGTCGGCACCATGCGGGGCGTCTTCTCACATTGATGAGTTATGTGAGGCCAATGCGAGTTTTGTGGGGTTTGTTGGTTCTCCTCTTTCGAGGCAATCGCCTATTTGCTCCCAAAAACAAATGTTAAATTAAAAAATACTCATATGCATTGCAAATAGCTTCTCAGGAGGATTTCTGATGTTGTAAAATGGCAGAGCTATAACTCTGAGTGAGTGAATACTGGAGGATGAGAGATGGCTATGAAGAGAAGCATCCTCCATGCACATGTCATGAGCAATGGGATGGAAATTGCTCCTGATAATTCAGTCTTCTGAACATGACAACTTGGTTTTAACAAGTGGCTTTGCTGTAAAAACCCATTCTCTATCTTGGCATCTGCCTCTCGGTGTCCTGGGCCTTTCACGTACCAGGAACAGTCCATTAGAGTAAAATGGAATATGTACATATACATGCATAATATAGCAAAATCTTCTCTTGCTGCCAACCCTTTGATTATTTCTAAATGACACAATAATTAAACTGAGTGATTTATCATAGAAATACATGGGAAGTCACAACCTGATTAAAAGAGGGGAAAAAAAACATCAACTCACAAATATAAATAATAAAACTACTGGAAGTCTGCACTTTGATCCAAATCACCTTGAGAATTTCAAGCCATTTAACAATATTTTGCAAGCTGTTTCAAGCCACACAAAGACTTAACCGTGCTGCCAGCCAGCAGCAGGAGCACGGCAGCATGGTGGCAGGGAGGGAGCACGCCACTATCCCCCATTTTCCTTTGGTACTTCTTTCTGCCTCCAAGTCAACGTGCTCGGATGCTCCTTAAAACCCCCTGCATTGGCTCCGTTACTGCCTCCCTGTCACCCACACTCGGTGCCAGAGAAGGGATCTGCTGAACTCTCATCATTACTGGGAAGAAGAACAGCCTGGAGAAGAAGGATACCCAATGGCTCTCAGCGGCCTGGGTACATCTGTCCCCATGTCTTTCTCTTCTACCTGCAAGAGGTGAGGAACACCAGGGGTTGTGCACCTGTAGTCCTGCAGCTCTTATGTGATGTGATTTCTACAGCAGCTTTACCTCGACATCCCCTCCTGCACTGAGTGCAGTGCAGGGTCCCAGACCTGCTTCTCCTCTTGCCCCGTGAGCTGCTGCTGCCTTGGTCACCCTGCAGAATGGGAGTGGGCTGTGCTCCCACACTGGCAGCACTGCTTGCATCAGGATGCATCCAAACTTTGTGTCCAGCTGCCTCCTTTGCTGGGGTGTGCATTTCAAAGGATATTTAGAGCTTGGACCTGTGACAGTTTGGACCCACGGCTGATCTGACACCTACACCTATTTTTATTTTTAATTATCTGCTGAAACCCTATTTTTTTTTTTTTCTTAAAGCATTTCTGCCACACTGCAAAATCCCCAGTCTGGTTGTGGGCATGTACTGCCAACAGAAGAGACGGAAACTTCTTATCCTGAGGCCAGGGGCTTATTGCTAACATTAAATTTGGGACTTCCAACTGCAGAATCAATTTGTTTCATCCAACCCAACAATGTATGTGGAGTATCTTCTCCATTTTGGTGTTCCCCAGTGAGGAAACACGTTCATATAGAGTTCAGCAGCAGGTCTCCAAGATGGTTAGGGAAGGGCATTGTATGACGTACGGAATCTGGGTGAACTGGGTTTGTTCAGACAGAAGAGAAGGTATGGGGAGATCTTAATGCTGCCTGCAATGGGAAGGCACAGAGAAGATGGATACAGATTTTTCTTGGAGATGCACTGTAACGGAGACAACAGGCGTGAGGTGGGATGGGAGCAATTTGGAAAATTGTGGTATGGGAAAAGCTCCTTTATCCTTATAAGGGTTGGCAAAGATTGAAATAGAGTCCAGAAAAATTAGGAAACCTCTTTTCTTAGAGCTATTCATGACTCTGCTAGACAAAGCCATAAATAACCTGCTTTAATTTGGCCTGGTAGTGGGGCCTTCAGCTGGATGGCCTCTGGAGCACCTTCCTGACTTCAATTAGTTTGGGATTTGGTGAACATCATTTATTGAGCTATGCTTTTCCTCTAAAATGAAAGAATACCTCTTTGATGAGAAGATAATATACTTGTTATAAACCCTGTCCCCTGGGATCTCTCAGAGCTGGACAAGTGAAGTACTAAATATATGCACCATCATTCAGAGCTGGTATTACATTGCCAGCACTTCACAGTTAATTATTTTTTGCTTTCAAAGGAGGAAAAGTAATTTAAAAAATAGTTTAATATCAGTCTCACACCAAAGGTGTTTCTTACTGCTTTTCTTCTATAAACCATCAGTAGCATTAATTAAAATTTTCATTTCTTTTCCAGTTCCTTTTCTACTGTGAAGACTGGACCTTTAATAAGTAGCTGCCACCTCAGCAGTGGGTCCTTTCAGAATCGGGGCTGGAATTTGTTGAGGAGATACACGTGGGATCTTGAGGAGAGGGGCATGGTGGTGTCAGAATTACAAAGGCTCTGCAATCAGCAGAGAAAAACAGACCTTGTTGTAAGCCATGATCCATAGTCCCAGGAGCACTCCAGCACTCAAAGGTACCTCTCAAAGGATCTGCCCAGCTCCCAGGAAGGCAAGACTGGAAAGGACAGAGCCTTCATGTATTTAGTCTCTCCTCCTAGAGGGACTGTTCCCTATCTCCCCCCTGTCTAATTCCAGGACCTGGCAGTGCTGCTGGGCTCCCAGGTCTGAGTCCTCCCAACTCCATCACTGCTCCTCAGCAAGGGAGAGGGGTGACCTCAGCACATACTACTCCCCCAGACTGCCCTGAGTTTAGAGACTGAAAAGGGACAATCAGGGAAACAGGAGACGCTGAAGTGACAGGACTCTTGTGGAGTTTGTCACCCTATAGTGCGAATATATCCCTTCAAGGATGCTGTAACTTGGAGCACAGCAGCACATATTCCAAGATTTGGGCATAACAAGCTATTACAGGGTCTTGCTGTGCACCTTGCTCCTCTCTAATAATTGCCAGATTTCTGGACTCCTTTACTACTCTGAATATTGATTAGTCTTCAGGAGCTACACCAGGCTCAGCAGTGATTCCTCTGGAGCATTCTCTCTCCAGTGGGAATGCTGAACTTTTCTTCTCACCTTTGCTTCCAATCTCATCCTTAGTTCATTTGTGAGCATTTGATGTGGAAGACGGTTGGAGAAACTGTGGGATAACAGCAGGATTTTCCTTCTTTGTGTATCTGGTGAGGGCATTTCAGGGCACTTAGAGTGGGCAAGTGCAGCTCTCTGCTGAAGAACTTCCACTCACACTGTCTGCAATGGTCCCAAGAGATCATTAATTCTATTTATTCCAGTTTCCACTATCTGATGAGCATGGAAATCACATCCTGTACAGAAATTGGACACACTTGTTTCCTACTGCTGCTCTGGTACCTGGGCAGTGAGTCTGTGCTATACTGCCAAGGGCATGATCACAGGCCCACTGCTGCTCCCTACTCCAACACCAGACTTTGCAGGCCAAGAGTGGCACAAACAGAGATGCTCTGCCTTCCAAGGCTGCCTACTCATCAAGCAATGAGGACAAGAAAATAAAATGTACATATTTCTATGCAGAATAAGTGAACCCCTTTGGCCAGCAAGTACTAGAAACCCCATGCACTCTATCACCAAATCCCAGTGAAAGCACTTAGACTCAAGATGTCACACAGACTCCAGCACCATCAAGTCACAGGCACAAAGCTGGAACACTAGGCCCAACAGCTTTATACAAGGTCTAAAATCAGATAAGCCTTGAGTTCACTTAATTGTACACAAATACATGAGATAAGACAACCTCACCTAAGGGCACTGTATTCCACACCTTGCCCTCTCATGCAGAGGAGAACATCTTAGAGGCAAGTCACATATTTCTTTCTGGTACTTCAATAGTCTCTCTAAATAAATGTGTAGTCATGCAAACTCAGGCACATGTATTGCATCCTCACCTTGAGAGTGTTTTTTCCAGGGATTTGTCATTCACACAGCACTACAGAATAGTGCTGTGAGCTCAAACAAAACGAGATATGGTATTTTCATTTTGGCCTACTCAAAGATATCCTCTTTGTGTAGGATATACAGAAAGAGTTACTTATTAAGCTTTCAAGGTTGTGGTGCTTGCTGTCAGTATCTTGGATTTCCCAGCAGGGACTTCTGTGTGGCAAGTTCTCTACATGGTTTACTTACAAGAAAAACAGAAGTCATGGCAGACCAGGACATCCTGCAGGCCCAATGGGGCAGACCAATGGATTTAATCTTACAGGAGCAAGAAACCAGACTGTATTTTTAGTTTGTCGGATGTTGCAGTTCCCTATGACATGGAACCTGAAGGGGTTTGTCAGACTTGTGTCATCCTTTCTAAACCATACTTCAGGTGAACAGGCTCAGAGGCATCTCACACCTGGGTTTGCTGCTGTTTTTTTCTCCTGCTTGTTTCGTTGCAAGACTACTTGTTAATCTTCAAATTATGTTTGACATCTCACTGAAAATAGTCTGGGTTATAAACATCTCAGGTGTCAAAATCTGAGTGCATTTGCCTACCATCCTGGTTTACATCTCTTTCTTACTCTGCCCGTTCAGCAGCTGTGTCCTAGGTGATGATTATGTTTGAACTTGGAATCTGATTTAGACACAGGTTTGGGTTTAACCTGTGAGAGCTGCCTGGCAGGCAAACATTCAACTCCAAATGAGAAAAAGTTACTCCAGAAGGTCTGGCAAGGAGCCAGGGAAATGGTGGCCATGAGCACACAGCTATTGAGAAGTCACAGGGAAGACAGGCTCAGTCTCAAAGCAGATGAAGTCACTTGATGAACCTGGTACATCCTTGCTCCTTATCTGATTCTGGATTTCAGAACGGCTTTGTCCAGCAAAGCATCTTCTATCACTTTTGGTCAGAAGAACAAAAGCATCTCCTATCACTTTTGGTCAGAAGAACAGCCAAATCCAGGCAGGTGAGGACCAGTATTCACATGGGAGATCTTTACCAGTCCATCTCACACTGATGTTAACAAAACTGTTTGGGTCATCTGGTTCCACTATGGGCAGGGACACCTTCCACTAGACCAGGCTGCTCCAAGCCCCATCCAGCCTGGTTCCAGAGATGGGGCATCCACAGCTTCTCTGGGCAGCCTGTGCCAGTGCCTCACCACCATGACAGGGAAGAATCTCTTCCTAATATCTAATCAAAACCTGGCCTCTTTCAGCAGCACAGACAGGCAGCCTGCAGAAGGCTGAACACTGTTCAGCAATAAGTATCTGATCCAGCAATAACTCTGGGGCCAACATTCTCAAGAGCACATCAACTTACATAATTTTTTTATAGGATTTAAATGAAAACAGTAATTCATCAGAAATATGTGAGGAAGTGACTCTCCATCTGACAGACATCCTCCCCATACTAAGAGACACAGAAGCAATTATCTGCATGCCTTTTCCTATGCAAGTGGATTCGTGTTATGCCTCCATTTCAGAAGATATTCAAATGTGACTTGGGATTAATTAAATCTCAAGACACCTGGGGGGCAAGTCAGAAGCATGCACAGTTTCTACACCAGATATTTTAAAATATGTAAAAAGGAATATTTTACCAGCAAGTCCTTTTGGTTTTGATGGGGGGGTGGGGAGGGGGGAAGTAACTGAAGACCAGCTTGGGAATTTCAGGGCAGAAAGGCAGAAGAACCCAAACCATGAAAGCCTGATGAAAATTTAAGTGCATGTAATTGCAGCTACCACCTGATGCAGCTGATGGCCTCTGGTGTCCAGCAGTAGTTGAAGGACTGAGAGGTTCCACTGGTGCTGCACATTGTACAGGTGACTGTTTCAGGTTGGTGACACATCTGGTGATGGCAGCAGAGTCTCAGCTCCTGTGAAGAAGCTCAAGGTTGCCCCACTCTCCTTCCCCGTTTTGTTCCTGCTATTTGGGCAAGGAAAGTTGTGCAGGGTCCTCCACCTCCATGCAGGAGGCACCTGCTGCTGATCTTTCCATCCTACATGAGCTCACATGTCAGAGTATCAGAGTCTCTGGAAATAAATTAATCTCAGAGCAAAGCTCCAGTGCCCCTTGACTCCAGCTCAACACCTTTCTTGACCTTTCCCACAATATCAGCTCTCAGATCCCCAGGAAAACATCACTTTAAGGCAGTTTCCCAATCACTAGAGACTGTTCCCTAAAGGATTAGAAACCGGTGAAAGTTTTAGTGGAATGCTAAGTTAAGAGGAAGAGCCAACACTGTCCCCAGGGAAAAGCTCAAGAAAAGACAAGATGGCAAACATGTCACTGTGCCTCAGCCAGAGCAGAGGAGCTGTCTGTCTCCCCACTACCACCCTGCACAGGAAAGCAGGCATCCCAGCAAGCCCTGATGGAAAAACCATACCATAATCTGTGTTACCAAATCATGTGTTACCATGTTGCCTGGGGGAAAGAGCTCAGTGACACAGAAACATTGGGGCTTGGTTCATGTGCTGTGCCTTCCTACCCAGCGTGGTTTGTCCGTGTGCCTGAGCCTTTGCTGCTTTTAAATTAAGTTCCAGACCCATTTCAGAACCCACAGCAGCTGCAGGACTCCCGCTGCTGCCCCTGCTCCCTGTGTTAAGGGACCTGTCTCTCTGCAGAAACATCTCTGACACTGATCTCTCTGCTCCCCATCCCTTTTCCACCCCAAACCCCAACTCTCAGGAGACAGGATGGGATCCAACGGTGCTCTGCCAACTTATGGGGCTACCTGACAGCCACAATGAGGGAGCACATTATATTTTAGAGCTCTGTCCAACAATTGCCTAATTGATTCCCATCCCCCACCCTTACATCCAGTACGGAATGGGGACATCTCAATTTTCTTATTCTCCCAATGAGGGGAACCCACAGCACAGCAAACTTCCACGATTCATTCCTGGGCATTACAAGGAAGTACATGGTGAGAGGAAGCTAATGCTGAGCATCCCCCTTCCCCTGCAAAGTAACATAGAGGGGTAAAAAAGGCATCTCATGAGTAGGACTTATCCTCTGCAGCATCCCTCTCCAGCGCGCTGTGCTCGGAGGACAATTATATTACACTGCCGTTTCCCTTTCATCATGATCCGATTTACAGGGGAATTAATAGGGGCAGAGGAAGAGGCCTGCATGCAGCCAAAGCCAGGGCCACTGGCAGCTCTGAGCCTTCTTGAAAAACAGGAAGCTTGCCAGGATGTCTTTATTAGAGAGGAGAAGGGGGAGAGAGGAAAGGGCTGCTGCAGGAATGAAAGGCAGATACAGACGTCAGCCTTGTTTACAGCAGGGATTTTGCACTGGTGCGGCTAAACCCTCCAGTTCAAAATCCACCCATAGGCATCTGCCACTAGCACAGCTGGACAAAAAATCGCAGCTGAGACTTCTTGGCGGCTACATGAAGAAGAAAGTCTGCCATACAAGAAGGGGTTTTGTCTCACTTGACCGTGTGGCTCCAGAGGTCACACCTCTGAGGGGTGATTTCCCATATTTCCCTAAGGAACTGCTCCTCCCCTGAGCTCACAGGATCGATGTCCCCATGGAGCAGCCTGCAGCAACCCTGTCTGTACCTGACAGTGCCACCCTGATGGTGACCAAACCTGTCACCCAAGTGGGACACCAGGTGTCATGGAGACACACTTGAATACATAATAAAATCCCAGCTTCTCACAAGCTATTTGTCCAGGCTGTAAGTGTGCTGCTCTGCAGATGGAGACATGGGAGCTGGCTTTTGAAGAGCCACTTCACTTCCAGACTGGTTATGGTTTGGATGCCCTATGCTGCAAGCTCAGCCATCACTGCTGTTGCCAGCTGTGCTCCAGAAGCACTTTGGAAGCTTTGGGACAGCACAGAGCCACAGCAATTAAACCACGGGGCCAGTGAGCTCTGTGCAGGGTGCACATGAGGGCGTTTTTGAAACAATTCTCTGTGTAAAGCCAGATGAACTCCAGAGGCATCTGGTTTGATGGCACTCCTGCTACTCCAGAGCAACCCACGTACCTCTGTGCCACGCTGCCTCACGCCTGGGTGCAGTGCTGTGTGGTGGCACTGGGACAGGCCTCTGCTAACTGGGAACGGGGGTGTACGGGAGCTGGTGGGAACAAGAGAAATAGGGAAGAATGTTTCCAGGTCCATGCTCCCACTCTGCAGGGCCCCTGAAAGCACCTCTGCTCTTTGTTCTCTGTTGTGTTCCATGTTATTGAGATTTTTCTGCTTACCTGGGTAGCTGAGCCCTTGAATGAACTCGCAGTGTCCAGACTGTGGAAAGGGAGAGGAGACATGGTGCCCCTGGGAAGCCATAGCTCAGGTAGTTGTATTGACTGCATCCTTAAATTTACATCTCCAGTGCTTCTGGCACTGGAAAGGCACAGTGATATTTTCTGCATCTAATCCTTTTTGAAGGTTGACTTACGATAAAGCTTTTGAGATGTGCTGGAATCCCTCAGCTCATGTTAACTCCCCTCTGTGTGAGGGACAGTCTCTCCAGATGACAGATCACGTAACAGATGAGGGACGTCATTGTCATTTCTTTCCAGAGTTGGAGAAAAGCAACTCAGGTCACTGGAGAGTTTCGGAAGAAGCTTCCTGTGTACAGACTTCTCCTTGACATCAGAGGAATGGAGGTGTTGGAGCAGAAGAAATGGATCAAAACCACTTCTGGAGTCTGGAGATTCTTAGGCAGAAAGAAAATAGTTCCAGAAGTCATAGAAGGTAGATCACAGCTGTACAAAGGTGTGACTGCCTCTCAGGAGCACAAATAGAGGAAATGTCAATTCTTAATTTCAGAAATAAAATGATGAAAGGAGGGAAATAAGTAGAGAGCTAAAAGTTACTTGCATTTAAAAGAAGCCAAGGATCTAAAATTGCATAGTGAGTGAGTTCAGTGGTGGGACTGTGTGTGTTTTACGTGTTGGTGAGGAAAGCCTCTGTGTACCTGATGAATGAACTAGCTGTTAATTCTTAATGCCCATTCCTCCCATCCTGTTTTCACCTGGGGCTGCCTCTCAGGGAGGCCCAGTTCTGACACAGCTTTGTCAGTGGGACCAGCGGGCTGAGTTAGCTCAGAGGTCTGAGGTCAGACGCTCATTTAAAGGTGGGCCTTATTATGCAAATAATACCCTGCTGCTTTGTTTTAATTACTGTTGCTTGAATTATGACATTAACTCTGAGTGGCAGGGCCGCTGCTGTGTTGCCACGGTCACCCATGGTCCTACACCTGCCACCCAGCCCAGCTCCTTGACCCTGATCTTGGCTACACCTCATCCACCTGCCCTTTTTCCGCTGCCAATACAGTGCCAGCAGCGAGTTTTGTCTAAAATGTAAAGGGGAATCTCTACTGTCAGTAGCAACCCCTGATGACAATTTGGCACCTGAGTGGTATGTGTTAGTGAAACATCACTTCTGCTGAGGTTTTACTCAGGCAGTGGTGGCATGAGGACTGTGGGAGACACTGGGACATGGGGCGTCCCAGCCAGTGACCCTCCAAAAGCAAGGGGAAGTGTGCTAGGAAAGGGAGGAGGAGCTGGAGAAACCAAGGTCACCGACTTCAAAGATGAAGGATTTTCTTTATACTCTGAAGGTGAGTGAATAAAATGACTGGCATCATCACTGAGCTAAAAAGGATTTTCTACTTGTGTTGGATTATTTTAGATGACAGTTTGATTAGCCTGATTGGTGTTGATTTGTCCCTAAGAAGTGTATTACTTTAATTTAGCCTTATATTAAAAATTTACTTTGAATTATGATACCATTTATTAAAGTTGATTTGCTTTCTCCCAACATTTGGGTTAGCTCTGCCCAGCACTAGAAGCTTAATTTTTGGAGTGGAGTTCACAGTGCTGGTTCCAGCTGTGGGCAGAGCTGCCCTCCCTGTGAGCACTTGCCCACAAACCACCTGGTCATGCAGGGACTCCAGTCGTCCCATCCACTTAGTAAAGGAGACAGCAGATAACCTCATACCCTGCTGAGCTGCAGTCACCTGAGGGACAGTTCACACTGCTCTATTTCACACATTCCACACAAACCCCTGGAGTCATGAAAAGCACTGCTTTCCCTAATATTGTTAAGGCAAAGGAGTTCCTAGGAGAGGAAGGAGGAGGAAAGATTACTGAATCCTTGCTGAAAGCAAGGTGAGATCTTATGGCCTGGGAATGCAGCCAGCATTAAACCCCACTGCACCAAGGTATATAATTAACAATACACTGTTCCACCTCCACTTCCCAGTTGTGAACAGTGCTCGTACTCACTGAAACCTTCCTGGAGAGCTCCCGTCTGCACTCAGCCTTCCGTGACACTGGGACAGAAATCACCCCTCATCTTCAGCCACATATTCTGGAGCCTTTCTTCTGACACAAGGGGACCTGGAGACCCTAACAAGCATTTTGAGGATACCCATGCAAGGTTTTGTGCAGGTTGTATCAGTAAGTGATCAAGGCATCTCTTGGGATGCTGCTGTAGTCTTCGGCTGCAGAAGAGCTGCGGCTCTTTGCTCGCGTGCCCCATAATCTGGAGATGGTCAAGCACTGCAGCAAGTGAAATAAACACAGACTGACCTCCTCAGGCAGAAAGCAATTTGAGAAGGAGCACCTCATTTAGTCCACCTGGGAATTGCTGGAGGATATATTCAGGAAATTTCAAGATTGTCCCTGGCAACAGCAAAAGCCCAGGTTATTCAATCCTGTGGCTGTACAGTGTCAGCCATGGCCCCAGCTCCTTTGGTCGCCTCTCACAGCTCAAATGCACTGGGAGCACTCCCTCATAACCATCAGCTTCTCAGTCCTGCCAGGTGAGGGAAATGTTTCCAAGATTTCATTTAATACCTGTATTTAATCCATTAGTTCTCCCTGCAGACCTCCTGAAGGCTGGGTTGTGATTAAGCAGGAGATAAGTGCCCTGTTTATTGCTCTCCTGATACTTCTTCACTTTCTTCTACACTTTCACAGTTTTCATCCTACAGTCATGCAGTGCCTTGGAAATGTGCATGGGAAGCCCCTGCTCTGTCCCCTTGGGATGGGTTGGAGGGTCCACCCACACTCCAGCAATACAGCTCTCCTTTGAGGCCCCCTGAGATTCTGTGATTTTATGAAGTTACAGCCCTTGGTGTGAGCAGAAGTTATCAGCAAAATGGACTGAGAGTCATCTGCAACCACTTCCCCCCTTGATTCCTTGCCATTAGGCTGCAGGCTTGAGTATCATTTGTTTTGTTATCTCAGTTTAAAGGGAAAATTCATTATTTTTCATATTTTTCCTTTTCAAAATATGAGAGGAAGGCAGTAGGAAGTGGCCAGGCCAGGAAGGAAGGAAAGTAACCATCTCCAGCAGACCACGTTCTACGTAGAGTTCTTTCTGGTACAATGCTCCATGAATCCTGCAGCATGGCCATGACTCCTGTAGAAACCAGAGAGGACAAGCATGAGTATTGAATCACAACAGCTCTCTCTGTGCTTCTGCAGCTGTCACTGCTACAGCACAGGCTGCACTGGTCTCACTGAACACTTGGCTTCTTCTAGTGCTAAAAAGTGCAGGATTTCCTGTGCAGATCAATCCATTGGCAGCTGTGAGGTCAGAATGGATCCCACTTCTGCTTCACTGCTACATCCCCAGGTGCCAAAGGGTCTTGCATATGGGACCGAGAAAGATTCTGGTTTACTGTCCCTTTCTACTCAACAAACATAAATCATCCCACAGTAATGCACAGTTTATTTCCCTCCCAACACAGACTTCCAGTCTTGACGCTCTTTTTATTACTGACTTAGGCATGAAGCAGTTTTTACGTTCACTGCAGACTTGGAGTGCCCTACACACTTTCTGCAAACAGGGAGCTGTTCATCTCCTGTTCACTGGCTTTGACCACCTGAACAAATGCACTGCTGCCCACAATATTCATCTGGCTTGCCTTCCATGTTTCTAATGGCTTGACTCACACCTTTCCTGAGGCAGATACCATTAGCATGTGAATTAGCAATGCTCAAGGAGATCTTTAGGTTGTGGTAGCACCTGCATGCACCAAAAAGGTGCTTGAGCCTGCTGCATGAGGAGCAAAAACTGCAAAGAATTAAAGGAAAACAAACCCAACACTGGAAGAGCTGAAAATCTGGCATTTTGACATATGTTCAGCTGTAAGAACCCATGTCTGCTGTCTGTGGACATCAGCACTTTTAGTCCACACTTCAGACAGCTGCAATGATGTGACCGTCTAGTAAACAAAAACTTCACTTGTCATTTGCTGCTCTTGGCAGTAGCCTCTACCTAAACCATACAGAAGTCCTTATCTGTTAACATTCCCAAAGGGGGACATGTCTGAGGAGGGCTGGGCAGCCCCCTACAGGCCTTTATGTTTGTTTCTCAGACGCAGACATAAGAGCACAAATTGTGGTGAAATATTTGAGGAAAAAGATTCTTTCTAATGTCACAATTGAACTCGATTTCTCAACTAATTGCTGTGAGGTATTTTTGCACCAAACCTTTCAGCATGGCAAAAGGAGTCACATCATTCAAACAGACCTGCAAGCTCCTGCTGAAGTTGGTTGCTAATTTGGGACCTTCCTGATGCCTTTATGTAACTTACAAGAGGTTGGCACACTTGGAGAATATTACCACTCCTAATGGGCTCAGAGACAAGGGAATACACCAGGGTAAATGCACCATAAGCCAAGTCCTTCTTCATCACATTGTATTTTTCTTTGCTTGGATACAGCACCCATGTGGCCTGGGAGAGAATGCCAGAGTGAAATTTCTCTCACGATGCACCATTTTCTTAAGGCCCAATTTCCCTCTAACTCCATTTCCCTCTACTCTTCTGTGTTGTACTGGGAATAGTTTTCATCTCCTGACATCTCCAGAAGGGCTGAGAGATGTTGAAAGCATACATCTTCTGGGAAGAAAGCACTGTGTGGCAATGAAAGAATAACTGTGGTGACAGGGTGGGGAGAGCAGATACGTCTCTCTACCAAGATTTTACAGCCTCATTTACATTAAAAAATAAAGTTTTTTTTCTTGTTAGAAGCAGCAGGGAAACATGAGAAATTCAGAAACTCAAAACATTCCCAAGGAACAAAAAGAAAAAGGTTTTAAAAAAAAATCAAACCCACTCCTACCAAATCACATCTAGTTCAAGCAGCAAAGTATGCATGACCACTAGGGGGTTAAGGCCTGTTTCCTACCCACTGCAGGAATTTTAGGGGCCTGAGCCCAGCCAGAGCTCACTTCTGGAGGAAACACAAACCTACCATTCATTAAACCTCTCTCCTGGGGTGTGGCACAGGATGAGGCAGGCATGGCCGGGACCTGCATGGTGCACCTGGAATGAGAGAGCCACATGGCCCAGGAGTGGACATGGCACAAGCTGGAGCTGCTTGGTGGTGGTGGTTGTAAAGGGCTTGAAGCTTAACTTTAAATTGACACCTGTGTGAGATTGCAGACAGACTGAATTTAGGACTATGACGGATGGGAGGACAACAACCAGCACCTTTGCAAAGAGCAGGTTTTGATAATCCAACCAAAATGACCCAAGCAATCCTTGCCTCGCGTTGGCCAGGGCTGGTTCTGACACTGCAACCTAAAGCACACCCAGGTCAGCCGGCCACAAACATTAGTGGTGTCCGACAGACTTGTCTCCCCACAATGCATGTCATGAGAAAATAGCAAAAGCATGGACTGTGCTACCAGAACATGGCAAATTTGGCATTGGCTCAGGCAGACTTCCATTGTCAGAAGTGCAGAAAATAAATGCTTAAGACTAGGAGGATCTCTTTACCAGGAGGAACTGAGCCAGGCTTCTCTGCTCTATGCACAATTTTAGCTCACTGCAAAATTACCACTGCTCACCCTCCTTCTTCCAGCCAGTAACGGGATGGCAGAGGCTGGCAATACAGATTCCAGGTGAAAAATAAGCACAAGCAGTACATCAGAGCTTTAATCACATCTGTATGAGATGTGATTTTTCCTCCTTGCCAGATGCACCTTTTTTTGTACACAGACATTAATGCTTGTGGAACAGCACTTGATCAGCCTTCACTTCCCGGCTGGATCCCTGCCCGTTTCTCTGGCTGAGCAGCCCAAGGTTTCCTCCTGCTGCCTGGCCAGCCCTGGGCAGGGCTGGCGCATCGGTGGCTGTGACAGCCGGGGCCAAGCGCACGCAGGGGCTCTAACGCACTGCAGTGGAGCCGCTGCCGATGCGGCTGCCTCAGCCTCCTCTCTGCCATCCCTGCCTGCTTCATTAGCATCGCACCGTACAAAGGCATGGAAATTAAATTATATTTAGGTCACAAACATATTTTAAGCAAAAATACCTATTCTATTGAAAGCATCTTCTTCAGAGATTGTCTGCTGCTTCAGGATGGTTGCACTAATACTCACTGTCCTTAATGTTTTTTAATGAGATACCAGGTGCTTCCAAAGTCTGATTTTTGTTGGAATACAAATTGGGCTCATTCTCTCTCTCTCTCTCTCTCTCAATCTAAATGCTGGTAAATAAGAAACTGCTTTCTGGCAGCTCATTTAGGAATCCCAAACAGGAAAAAGCCCAGATTTCCCTGTATATCTTTAAAAGAGGGATAAAACAGCTCTGCCACAGGGACAGGACTATAGTCCCGAACACTGGTGCTGCCGGTGCTCTGCTCTCTGCTTGCTAGCTGGCAGGCAGGCAGGCAGGCAGGCAAGAGCACCAGCACTCAGACATTGCTCCCCACGCTTTGAGCTGCCACTTCTTTTAGCAGTGGCCTCTCCATGACTCTCTGTGCATTCACATCTTACACAGATTTAAGCATCTGGCTATGCCTCCTATCAAGGCTGTACGAGTGATGATCTCCTTGGGCTTTGTAAATATTGATCATTATTCTGGAAGCAGCTCAGCAGAGAGAAGCTACTCTTCAGCCCCAGCTCCTCTGCCGCTCGAGGAGACTTGTCTCACAGTGAATACACTTAAAACTGGAGAATATTGTGACGCTTAAGGATCCCTGGCTGTCCACGCTTAGATCAATATTCCCAAGCCTCCTGTGAACAAGCCTGGGGCATGGTTACCTAGCCCAAGGCTTGCAGAGGGATAAAGCAGTACCAGTCCTGGAGAGCCCAGAGCAATAACCTGGAGCACTGTGTGACATGTCCCTGCTCCAAAGGACAAGTCCCAAAGCCTCCCTTGTTTGTGCTGACACACACCAGAGGAACAGGGCTGCTGCTGCATCACCCCCACAGCCCGCCCCTGGACAGCCTGCTGGCTTGCCCTGCTGCTGACATGTCCTTCCACCTCATCATAACCTTTCCATTTCCATGAAGGCTTTGTCTTGCATTTGATTCCTGAGACAATTTTCTCTCTCCTCCTAGGGAGGCTCAGTGGGAGACAGAGACCCAAGCACAGCAGGCTGCTTCCCCTGCCAGGCCCTCTTAAACTTCACAGCATGTTGTGGCGCTGCAGGCATCACTGAGGGACAGCTCCTCAGATGTCTCAGGAAGGAGGTGATGCTATTTTTCTGCCCTCTAGGATTCCTCCAGGGGATCTTCAAATCCCTTGACTCTCACAGAGCAAGTCTGTTTAATCCAAGTCTGAAGGAGGCAGCAGCACAGGAAAAGTTGGATGGAGGAAGCCAATTTTTGGACGCTTAGTAGAAAAGATTGTAATGCTTCTCTTCTTCAGAGTTGACAGTGCACATTCCCTCCATCAACAACTTAGCTCATCTGCTCTGGCCTGCTCTGCACATAACTCCACTGCAGTTTTCTTGACCTGCAGTGGTAGCAGGAACAGAGGCAGCTCTCATCCAGCTGGGAGAGGCATCTCTGACCATTGGAAGAGGAGCACGAGCAGCCTGAGAAATGCAGTTCTCTTTCCAGAGAGAGCTCCAGTGCCCTGCCCTCATGTACATCCATAGAACCACAGAATACTCTGAGTTGGAAGGGACCCACAAGCATCATCCAAGTCCAGCTCCCAGCCCTGCACAGGACACCCCCAAGGATCACACCATATGCCTGAGTGTTGTCCAAATGCTTCTTGAACTCTCAGGTATCAGTCATCAGATAAAATACACTTTAGGCCGGAAGCAGATGCAGAAACTGGTTTGAAGGGGGTTAGACAGAACATCCACCCAGGAAGGCTTGACAGCGTTATTGGGTTAGCGTTAATGCAGCACATGTGGTCCAGCAGGCAGGGGAAATGGCTGGGCCTTCCTCAGAATTGATGGCTTTATCCCTTGCATTAGCACCAACCTGCTGGCAGTGCCTGGCTTTGCAGAGGCTGTTTTTCCCTCCTGCCATGCGTGCAGAGCTCTGTTCAGCTGCAGGAAGAGAAAGAGGGCACTATCAACTGTGTGTTCCGTTCATTCAAGCCAGGCTTGTCGTGACAGGGAAGCAGCAGTGTATGGTTGTCCTTCAAGAGCCCGAACTGGCTGGAACAGAGCAGAGCAGCCATCCTTTCTAATGCCAGGAACTGTTGGAGAGGGCAGGAAACAATAGTGGCATCTGCTCATGCACCTTTGACCTTTCCAGTCCTCTCGAGGGCTGCATGTGGAGGATGAGAGATGGAAGGCAAACCCCACAACCACCGCTCTGATTTCCCCATGTGCAGGACGTGCCTTGCTGAATGATAAAAACTTCAACCTCCGCACAAACCACAATTAAACGTGTTTATTAAGAAAAAACCATTACTTAATAGATTTTTATGCTGGGTATTTCCTCACTTCATCTTTACTAAACCTACGGCTTGATTTTGCACAGTGAAAACTCAGTATATGGCCATGGTGAGTTCAGAGCATGAGCAGTTTTCTGTATTCAGGATTAGTTCTCAGTTTCTGCTTTTGGCTCCTTCTAAATCTACCTGCTTTTCTCCAGCGATAATACTGAATTCAGCCAGATTAAATCTAGACAGAATGGGTACAGCATGTTTTTTTCTGCTAGCTGATCACTGAATCTGACTTATCAGCTCTGTGACTTGATATCTAGAAGCTTGATACAAGATCTTGGAAGCCTGTCTACACAAGAACACCATTTTAACCAGCAGCATGATGTCTTCAAGTTCTCTATCATCAGCCTGTGCTTCCCTTGAGGAAGGAGGAAAGAAATGGAAGTGCTGATCAAAAGCAGCCTCTGTTTTTTACATAGCACTGATGTAATGAAACATCCATTCTGGAAGAGCAGGAGATTCCAGGAGGCATTCAAGGAACCTCTAAGGTTAAGGCTAAGGAGAAACCGTGTGTAGTGGGATTTCAAATGGTCCTCTCAAAGGAGACCTGAAATTGTTTTTTTTTCCTTGAATCCAATAAATAAAAATGATAAGCAAACAATATTCTCAACTAGGCACAAGATAAACTGAAACATGACAAAGGGGAGAAGTTTCTGTTTATTTATTCCTCTTTAAAATGACTTAAAAGAAAATTCAAAACACTATTTTAAAAAGAGGGGATTCAGAGTATTGAGAAGCTGAAAACCAAACCACAAAGGAGGCGTTACAAGGTTAGCAGAACATATAAAGCATAGTTAGTATAAAACAGATTTACAGTCTCAGTGAGCAGCAAATTTGTACCGCCCATATAAGTGGAACAGCACATAATGCTGCCCCTACTCTCTGGAACACAGAACTCTTTTATAATTTTGTTTTATTGTAGTACTGTGAAGGAAAACACAACAATTTTTAAAAAGCAACATTTTCAATTGAAGGAGAAAAACATTAAAAACATTATATTGCTCTATAGGCACTGACAAATGTCTTTCTGTGGTAAAAGAGTGTGCCAAGCAGAATTCAAAACTGTATAATTCCTCTTAAAATCATATAGCCCTGCTGAGGCTGCAAATAAAACTTAGTTATGCTACTTCTCTGGCACTGCCTGACAGCAGCTCTGCCCACTGTGAACTGTCTGCACGTCTTCATGGACAGGGCTAGGCAGAAGCAACAGGCAGCAGTATTGGAAAATTAAGGTTTCTCCTGGCAAGTCAGAGCACTGGCAGCCCAGATCCATGGAGGGCATTTGTTACACTGACAAGAAATGACTGACTGCATGTGCTTGCCAAGGCTTTCACTCTGCCTGTTTCAAGTTACACCTGACCTTGAGGTGCTGAGTCCCAACAGGGAGAGAACAGGAGCAAGAAAAGGTTGCTGCCTACAGGCCTGCTTAGAAAGAGCCACTCTGGTGGCCAGTGGCTGCTGGCAGAGGGTCAGCTACAAGCCCTGTCCGAGCTTGCCATCAGCAGACAAATACTTCCCTCTCCTCTCCCCTCGCTGAGCACAGGCAGCTGTCTGTTACATATGCCCTCCTCTGCAGAGTGCTCTGCTCAGACTACGGAGCCCTTATGTCCCCCCAGAGCAGGGATGAGGACTTCACTGGGATCTGCAACAAAAGTAAACTTAAAGCCATTGGGAGAAAGAGCTGCTAGGGCCTTGGAGAAGGTTAAAGCAGTGTCTGTGCAGGGCACCCTGAAGCAGACTTTTACCGTGCAAGCATCCTCACTTCTGAGACTCGTCCTCCCCATGTGTTTTGGCACATGCAGCTCTGCTGCTCCCCCGCTCTGGTGAGCAGGATGCCTGAGATTAGCAGTGCTGAGCTGCAGTGACCCTGCCTGTGCACAGGGAAGATGCACTCCAGTCTTCTGTTCTGCTAAAGAGTCTCTGCCTTAAAAAGTCACCTTTTAAAAAATGCCCCGGCAGGGACCAGTTAATCAAACATGTCCTCGAACATGCGTTGCCCCATGGCTATGTAAACCTCTTTTTCCTCCGGCGTCATCTGGGCCACCAGCTCAGGGCGCTGGCTCACTTGGCTGTAAGAATGTGGGCGTCCAGCCACTGTGACAGTGGGGTCTTCTGCCACCACCTCAAACTCTTCATCCTCCTCCTCCTCCTCCAGCCCGTATGTTGTGGTGGCCGTGGCGGCAGGGCGGGGAGGGGACTCCTCCTCCGACTCGCTCGTCTCGCTCTCGGAGTCACTCGCGTTGCCGCCGGAGAGAGGAGCGGCACCGCTGACGGTCACGGTGGAAGCAGAAGGTGTCTTCTTCTCGTGGATGAGCAGGGCACGCATCACCTCCTCATTGTCATCCAGGGCTGCCCGGCTCTCCTCACGCTCCTGGAATGCATCCAGATCCCGGCCCCCTGCAAAGGGACAGGAGGGAATGAGCATTTCCTCACAGAGATCTGTGTGATGGCCCTGAAAGCTTTCTCAACCTTTATTAATTACTGCCACTGAGCTCAGCTGGCAAAGTCACACCCTTTCTCTATGCCAACTCCTCCTCTCCCTTCAAAGACAGAGACAGTTATGTCTCATAATGGCAGAGCAAGTACTGACATTTCCCAGGAGCTGGGAGGCCTAGAGTGACTGTGGCTCCCAGCTGGAAGCCTTGACCAGGAACACATTGCAAGTGAAGACAACAAATGCACGATGAGCAGGCACCTGGAAAGGGAGGTGTCAAACTCAGGCTATACAGTGGAGCAGAAAGCAAAGCAGTCCTTCAAATAAAGACCCCAAGCCCAGTCCCTGTCCTGCTGAGCTCTCTGCCTCTAAGGATTAACACAGAGAAGAACTGATCCATGCAGACAAAGAATATGTGGAAATCACGTGTTATGACACAACATGAAGAGCAGCCATGCCTAGTGAGCTCAGAGGTGCACCTATACCACGTAGAAAGGGGAAAAGCTCCTTACAGGAAGATGGTGATGGCATGGAGCAGATGCAGCTGACAGTCTGCAGCCCAGCTGTGGAGCACCGCACTAACCAGTGCCTGCTCTCCAAGCTGAAACACAGCCCAGACAATCCCTGTAGCTCCCTACCTGCACCTCTTATTTGAAGGGGACTACAGTGTGCCAGCTGACACACCTGGCCTGTGTTCCTCTTTCAGAAAACTTGGCTGAACAACAGCTGGGAGGGTTCAATATGGCTCTGGTAGGCAGAATGTCTGTAGTTCATGAATTCTAACGGTAAAATTCTGCTCAAAAAGTAGCATCCCACAGAAAACCTCTCCTAATCCTACCTTTGGTGAGAGGGCTGTGAGTCCACCTAGCACCAAAAGAACTACAGGCAGTATTGGAAAAAAAAAATCCAAACCTAAAAAATGCCACAAAAAAACCCCCAAAAAACAAAACAAAACAAAAAAACTAACAGAAATTTAAATATGGAGAAAAAAAATAAGGCCTACAAAGTAGGACAGGCTCCCTGTGGCAAACTTTCTGTCTTACACCGAAAGATGCTGCCTATGAACAATTGCTGGAGCTGAGGTGTTGGCATTCTGCTTTCATACAGGCAGCCACTTGCCCATTCCTTCAAGACACAGACCCTCATGGTTTCAGCACCACATCCAGGCAGGCAGCTCCCAAGTCTTTTCCCTCCCCAGTTAGAAATGTGCTGGTTAGATTTTTCAACTTGAGATTAAAAAATAACGTGAAGGAAATAAGTTCCAGGGCAGTTTGTGGTCACTCCTTTCCTGTGGTAAAATAAAGGCCCATATCTAATTTCACCAGAATTCTGTTTTCATTGTAAACAAAGTTGTAGTAGCGGGTGATGGCTACAACTACTAATAGTAGAGCACTGCCAAATTCCTGAAAGAAAGGAAGAATAAAGGCATTGTGTTGGCAGTCGTGTGCTCAGCTCACTGCCTGTGACCGTGGAGTAGAAGAGGCTGTAGGAGAGCATCTCTGTGAAATAATATAGCTCATCCCACTGAGAGCTGTGAAATGACAACAGCCAGAGTTAGCTCCACAAAGGCTGACTTTGTGGCTCAGAGGGGCTGTCTCCTGCTTGCAAGAACTGCTTCTGCCAGATCCAAGCAGGGAATCTTTTCTGTCAATGGTCCCAAGTTTCTGTCCTTCCTGTTTATATGATGCAGAAGCAATTTCAGGCTATTTTCACAAGCTCCCTCTTTGATCTCCAGTAGCTGAGGAGGTTAAGCGGTGATGCCACCATCCTGTAAGGAGACACTGCACCTCCATGTCCCTCAGTGACTTCTTGAGAAACATTTATGCTGTGTACATCAAAAGCTGTCTCAAGGAGTTGATTTAAAACTACAGGTGAATTGAATGTCTAGCAGAAAAATGGGGTGAGAACTCACCATGGCTGGTGAGTAACAACAACATCTGCTACAGACTGCATGAGCAGGTTGTTCAATCATCTCACTTTGTTTAATCTATTTGAAAAATGTTTTGGGATCCATAATACACTTGAAAGGCATTACATGTGAACAATTTCTTTAGGTATCTTGTGACCATTATATCACATCTATTTTCTTCACTTCTGCTACACCTAAGTACTCCACTCCTCTCCTGAGCATGGCACGAGTTCCAGGGTCACACACTCACACATACAACTCCCCTTTGCCATACTTTCTTCCTAGGGCATCAACAGTTTCAGCCCATAATCCTAAAACTACTCTGTCTATTGACTCACTCTTGTACAAATCATAAAAGGTCTCCATTTCCAATTTCGACATGAAATCTTTAACAGTACACAGAAAAAAAAGCAGAATGTTTCTACTAATGGTTATAAGATTTTGGCCATTGGTCTGTGGATAACCTGACCCAAGATGAATGAAAATAAAAGCAGAGATAATGAGAAAGAAAACAGAAGAGAATAAAGACCCACCTGTCATGGTACTTCCAGAAGCTGTATTTCTGAGTATTCTTCATACATAACAAGTTTTGAGAAACAATTATCAAGAAGGCTGGGAGCATACAAACAGTGCTGGTAGATTTAGTAGACTTCAGGGTCACTGAACATTAATAAATGTTATTTTTCAGCAGTGACCTATTAGGGAGACAGCTTTCTAGATGAAACTGAGAGACCTTCATCTAGAAGCAATAAGCTCTCAAGGTGGAAGACATAACAGTTAATTAACATTTTAGAAGCCCCCACAAAATTTCATGGACAGCTCGGCTTTACTGACCTAGATTTCAATCCTGGATCTAAGGAATTTTTACATCTGCCTACACACAGGTGCTTTGCATAGCAGAGGGGAGCAGACACTCCAGTGTTGGGAGCAGCAGCTGTGCACACACACAGCAGAAGATGGTTTTGACAGCACTGTAAAGGCCTTGTATAAGCACAGCAGCACTTCTGCTCTGTGAATTTCTTACCATCTTTGATTTCATCAGGGTCATAAGCCCCCTGCACCGTGCTCTCCCGCAGCCAAATGGGTCTCTCTCTGGCTGGCTTTCCTTCACTTGCAGACCGGTTCAGATCCTCCTGGTCCTCCATGCTGATGACGACATTCTGGGTATACAAGTCCTCGTATGATGGTCCCTTTGTAGTCCATGCTTCCCGATGGTGTCCACCTGCAAGGCCAGCTGCTGCCCCTGAACCGGCACCGGCCGCACGCTCCTTGCTACATGAAAGTTAAAGAGAAAAACAGCTCTCAGAACAAGCCCCTCCTTAGACAAAAGTACTTAAATGATGATTAGTTATCTCTCATGATCTGCACTGAGAACTTTCATTCTCAGTTCTAACACATGCTGCCAGGAATTTCTGTGCCAGCTTGCTGCCTTGGGAAACTTGTGGATCTCTAGTGGGAAACCCTACATGGGGCCATAACAACATCCACCACAGACACTGAAAAGAAGAGGCAGCACTAGAGATGCAAATGCACTTAGATTAAAACAAGCATAACACCCCAGAATTCCTTGAAACAAAAGCCACAGCAGCAAAACACAGTCAAGCAGTAGTCTTGTATTTGGAAAAGCCTTCACACAGCAGCCAAATACTGCAACAAAAAAGCACTGAAGTTAACTAAGGTAGATAGTAGGCCCAGGGACTCAGCATGCTCAGAGCTGTGAACTGTTATTAATCACAGGACTCCTGAAGGAGTTAACTCACCATGAAAAACACAATTCAGACCTTTGCTTGAATTGTGAGTGACAATGCACATGAGAAGTCACCTCTCCTGTGTTACACAGGAGATCTGTACTATCCACAGACACAGCCTTGGTAGGACTAGGGAGTCCAGGCAGAGAAGAATGAAGAGAGAGCACCTTCAAACCAGAGGACTAGGGCTGGACAAAAGGCTTTGTGTGCTGAGGGAGTGCAGGAGGAGACAGAAGAACTGTCTTCACTGTGGACCCATGTGAAGGGTTATGGCAGTCAAAGCCCAGCCCTCCTTTGGTCTCTGCACATTTCCCTGCAGGGCCTTCTAGCTCAGGAGACTGATGGAGAAAAAAATTCCTGCTTGGATCTGATCAAAACAGGATATCAGGGTGAAATATTTTCTGCACACTGATGATGGTAACGAGCCTAAAATACACCCTGGCCTGGGCTGCTACGTATGCAGAGTGGGGAAAGCCAAACGTGACTGTTCTTCTACTTCAGAATGAGATTTCATCTTTTCAGAGAAACAAATCCACTGCAGATTGTACCCGCCCTCAGCCATATAATTTCAGTCATCTGATTGCCAGCGGTAACTACAGCTTTTCATGAGGAACAGCCCTGCCCTGCCTTGACTCCTTCTCTTGTCCAGATTAAATCCATCAGGGATACTCCAGGATGCCAGCCGAGCTGACAGTTGTCATCAGTGAGCATGGTTCAGTTGCTGCTGTCTACCCAATGACCTTTTCTCCAACCAAGAAGCTTAAAATAAAGTTGTACTTAGAGAAGACCAGAGTAATATGAGGGTTTTTTTACTTCAGAGCAAGGACATTACCACTGTTTGATGAACTAATTCTGCTGGATTTTTAGGGGTAAACAGTGAGGAGATATTGCACAGGTAGGTGAACACTGCTCTTCCCCAAATAAAAAATATTGGTGTGTTCAGCCACAGTGTTGATTGAGAGCCACTCACAGGCTCTCAGTAGTGGAATGGCTGGGACCTGTTAACAAAATACTTCACAGCATCCTTGTTAGCATGTCTCATGTCCTTAGTAATCCTGCAGCCAGCTCTGCTAGGAGAGCTTCACAGCAGTCTTGAATTTTGGGGCAGAAGGCTCATGCGCATGTATTGCTTATGTAACCTAAGGAACCACACAGAGACCTTCTCCCCAGCGTGTTATTTCAAGTGTTGGTACCTTTCAGCTCTCCAAGACAGGCATGTGTTCTGTGAAAAGCACCACTCTGCTTCCCACACAATAGAAATCTCTAACTAGCGTTTCCCTGACAATTTTATGTAATCCACTTTCCCCACAGGATGCACAATGCAGCTCTCCCCCAAGCTCTCCCTCCCCATGACTACAGCATGACACTAAACCCTCAGTAGTGCCAGGAACTACCTAATAATACTTTTGCATAGAAGCCTCTGTGAGTGTGCCTGAAATTGACTTTTTTCCTACACAGAACTATTTAGCAGCAAAACACTTATTCCATGACGTCAGGAACGTTTCAAAAATGAAAGTTACACTTCTGAGAGACACCTACAGTACTAATTACTTCTCGTGATCTACTGCAATGTCCTACACTGAGCTGGAGCCAGACAGACACTTTCTGTCTAATTTTTGGACACCAGTGAGCTTTGCAAGTGTGCCTCAATTGATGTCTCTTTATCTTCTGTGACACTGTTGGTAGGTGTGAGCACCACCCCAAGACTACCTGAACAGGGGAACACTTCATTCTGCAAGAAGAGAACTTACTGTTGAGCAACCTATTCCAAAGTACAGGATTAGACACCATGGACTAGGCACCAACAAAAGGCCAGGTGTGGGAGCTGCCTTTCAGGCAGCACAGAGCAGATGAAGGGATCTCTTAAACCTCTCTTTCTCTCTTAGATCCATGAACTACTTTTTCCCCACCTTTCTCTAGACTTCACATGGCCACCCTGCAGGCAGGATCTGTGGCAGCTCAGTGGCCCAGATGTGGCTACATTTAGTCTGTTTTATTCACCTCGATGGAAATCCTTTAATAAGTGGTTTAGCTGCCTTTTAAGGCAACATAAATAGCCCTTGACAGAGCTGAGGTATGGCCCACAGAAACCACACTGTGCAGTAGGCAAACAACTTGAAATTTTCATCTCAATCCTGCCCAAACTATTAAGAAAGGTCTTGGATAATGGGGATAAGTCTCTTTTTTTGCCACATTTGAGATAAAACAAAACACATTTTCATTGTGCTGCTCTGAAGAGTTGCAACTTCACAACAGACAACCCATGGTTCTTGACAGCATGATCACAGAAAATTAATTCTGTGAAGATTTTTTGTTAATTGAAATCATGCTATTTTGACACAAGGAAATAGAAGAGTTATTAAAATCCATAATTTTTCAAAAACTACAGAGAAGGGCTTCAGTAAAACAGGTTTATTTTGAAACCTGTGGGGCTAATTCATGCTCTCCCACGATTAAGAAAATTAACAGCCTCTTAGGAAAACATAAATGAAGATCTACCCAGTTTCCCAGGGCAGGTGAATGACAGTTATGCACTGCCAGTGGGGCCACTTAGAGCTGTAACTCTCCTGAAAACACGTGGAGTTGCCCAAGTTACTGCAAAGAGAAGATGCAGGCATTTTGTGACCTTTTCGGTTTGTTTCAGAATCACCAAATGTCAGTTTTGTCAATGATTTCAGACACTCAAGACTCCATAAAAACAGAGAAGAGAAATAACCCAGGGTTTGGCACTTTAAAAAAATCTCACAGCAGTGCTTTCATGGAATTAACTGCTTTGAATTAATAAGAGTTAATAAATAATTAAATCACTGTATGTGCTGAAGCAAGTTGTGTTCAAGTAAGCATTTAAAAAGCTGCCTATTTATTTTGTCATTCCTTGCACAGAGTAATTAATCATTTACAATGTTTTTTAAGTATTTAAGAGTCAAGTAAGTGGGCGCTGCTATTTAATCATGGGACTGCACCAGGCCTCTGCTGTGATAATTTCCTGTACACAAAGGGAAGACTAAAAAATTACTCTCTTTTTGGTAGGGTTATCCCAGTTCTACTACTTAAACTACTGAAAAGGGATTTTAAAGCAAAGTCTAGTGATTCAGCTTGGGTATAAAGGCTTCAAAGAATTCCCTATATCATCACAGACACGTTGAGTGACCTTGGAAAAATCTTTTCTGCTCTTTATATTTCTTCTGTTTTTCTGTCAGAATGATGAGGAAAAATAGCTACCTTCTTGGCTAGAAAAAGACTATGAATAGACAAAGAATTTTTATTATATTAATTAGAAACTGTCTAGCATGAATATATGAGGAACATTCTTTCTCAAGGTTAGCCTGAGAGAAAAAAAAGAGTATCTTGCTTGCTCTCCTATTAACTAAAGCCAAGCACCCCAAGGCACTGTGGGAATGCCTCCCCTCACGGTACAGCTCTTTTCCCTCGTGTGTATAATTAATTTTTTTTTAAATACAGAGAAGTGCATCACATTTCACCACAGCTGACAAAACTGACAGCTCCCCACATCTTTTTGCATTATTTAAACATCATCTGTTTTTGTAAAGCTAGGAATGTTCTGAAAGAAAGTGTCATTTCCCATGGGTAAGAACATTTTAACGAGTTTTTGATTTCAAAAAGGAGTTTTTTGATTTCTCCTGAAAAGAAGAGGTGTGTAACAAGTTGGACAAAATCAGAAGAAAAAAACTGTTTATTACAAGTAATGTCTTCTAACTAGAATGCTGTAATATGAGGATAAATACAAGGTGTGGATTACAGATAGCTTCGTTTCAAAAGCTGGGTAGAAGCAAAAGGAACAGATGACAGATAAGTATTTGAGAGATGGAAGACAGCATAGGTGGTACCTTCAGAGCTTTGTCAAAGCTGCATTTTTAAACTATTGGGCCAAGGGCTTGGTGTGCATACCAGCTGCAGCATGGCAAGCAGCAGGCTACTCAAGCATCCCACCTCATAGAAAAATACATGCAGAGGGCTGACCAGAAGAACAGTTATTTGCCTTGTTTAGTAGAAATGGTTACAGCCCTCTGTGTCCTTGTAAACCACACATCCCTGGGGCAATCTGTCAGTTGTTTGCATGGTTGGTGCTGTACAAGTAAGTCCTGCACAAGGTTTGGGAAAGCCCCACAGAGCAGAGGAACACTCTACAAGGAAGCAGGGCAATGAGGAAAGACCAGACACGCTCCCACCTCTGCTTCAGGGCAGGAATCTCTGTGGGTTCTGGCTCCAGGATTTCATAGGCTAAGTTAACGTCTTCTGTCTCACGAAGCAGCGCGTAGATGGGCTCAATCTGCTCGTTGAATCTTGCAACGAGTGTCCTTGCATCCTTTTTGGGCATTGCCGACTCATCTTCTTCCACTTCAGTCTCACAGAATGTACAGCGAAAAGTTCCTAAAACGAGAGAAGTTTCTCAGCGTTGGAAGGAAAGCAGCAGGCCCGGCTCCTCATGCAGCCTTCCCAACAGCAGTGCCTTGCTGTTCCCTTAGCTGGATGCTAAGGAGTTTTTCTGCCCCGAAAATCCCTTCCCACACACGGTGTACCTGGTGGTTATTCAAGCAGACAACAAAGGAAGTATTTTGATACCAGCCAGGGATACCCAGCTGGGTACAGTTTCTTGCCCTGAAAAGCCCAGATGGGCTGCAATACCTCTACTAAGACATCTCCTAATCTCCCTCCCTCCTTACTGCGCATTTTAAATGTCAGCTATGACTGGGTTGTGATAAAAAGCTACACAGCATCCTCGAAGGAGTTCAAATATCTTCTGTTTCAGGTGCCTGCGCCGCTATCTCCCAGGCCACACCAATAGGCTGATTTCACAATAAAACAGTGCAGTTTTACACTGCACCAACCAGCCTGCAGTAACTGCTAATCTAACTGTTGTCACTTTGCAGCTACTGCAAAAAAGACATGGCTTCTCCTTCTGTTTCAGGGCCAAACCAGGCAAAAAAGTCATTACTGCAGAGCAACCAATGCAAAAACCTATCCCACCCAACTCCCATATTAGCTTCTTAAAATTACGAATGGTAAGATAAGAATCATGTGAATAGCAGTTAAAAATAAGTTTGTTTTGCAGACCTCGTCAGGATCTATAAAAACAGGTCAGACTGAAATGGCTACATGGCAAAGCAGCTACAAAAAACCCACTGAACTCCTGCACAGCAGCTTTTGGGTTTCATCACTCCATCTGTGAGCAGGACCCTTGAGGCGGTACGTACACAGTGGGACCTTTCCATCTGGTCTGCTAGGAGGGAGCAGAACACTGTAATGGCTTCGTCTTGCAAGTGCTGGACTGAGAACATACCCCTGCCACCTGAGAACATGACATCCAGAGTGATGCTCACAGGCTTTTTGATTTCTCTTGCCCCTGGGTGATATTTTTTATTTATCCATTCTGTGATGCCCACGCACATCTAACCTCATCTCTCAACACCCAATGAAGAAATTACAAGATCTTTTTACCAATAAGAAGCCTGAGGATAGGTCCTGCCACAGAAATGATAATCTTATGTATAAAAATCAGAATTACAATCAGTATTGGAAGTCCACTATGTCACCAATGCTAGGGACAAACATAGTCAAAAGAACAGGGTTTGCCCAGGGCACTTGGGCATGATGTAATGACACAGGCTGGCAAGCCAGGGCTTCTGGTACCTCGGTTTGCTGCTTACACAGATTTGCTAGTGTTGTCACTTCATTTTTCAGCAGACCTCCTTCCCGGCCTGTAATACAGCGATAAAAACAGACCTAACTTCTTCAGCGCTGGTTGTGAGGGCTAGACAACGCTCGCACTCGTCTCAGCAAACACAAAAAGCACTGTTTATGACAGAAGGGAGATCTGTTGCCTCTCACCAGTCTGTAGAGATGCAGGTTTCTACGCTGGCACCATCTGAAGCAGTTTTTGCTCATTGTTACTCAGAAATTAATGCATGCTGTGTACGTGGCCTGCAATATGGACACATTTCCTGCAATAAATCCTCTCTTTAGAAAGTTTGTCTTATTGACATGCAAAAGCCAGAGCAGCCAACAACAGCACTATGCAAAGTAAAATACAAGCGGATAAAGTGCTCTTCTCTCCTATCCAAGCACGAAACACTTTGCTTATTTTTTTCCAGGCTGTAAAAACTGTCCCTAGTGATTCAAAACTGTTCATTATATAAGCTGCCAGCCCAGCAAAAACTGAACCAAACATTTGGTCTCCTTATCCCACATCTGAGGCTATCGGTGTGACATGAGTTGAATCAATTAAAAATAATTAGCACATCTCAGTTCCCATAATGGACCACAGAACAAACACAGGTTAATGAAGAACACTCCCCTATTTTTACACACCCCCCAAGTCCTGTTACATGTTCCTGAGACAGCTCAGACTTTTCACACTTCCATCTGTGAACCCCATGAGTATCTGCAAAAGATTAAGATCATAGGGAGAATGGTTCCAATTCAGAATACCAAAAAATCAGAAAATAAATACAGCTCTAATGAAACAGAACTCCTAAAGCTATCATGGATTTGCTGCAACTTCCACCCCTCAGGGTTCATAATAAGCAAAAAAATTTAACAGATGAATTATGTAAAGAATTTGGGAATGAGTGAAACGACAAGCTTCCTCCATTAATATGCTGGTTTTTTTCAAGGTGATGCAGCATTTCACAAGAGGCATATGTAATTAGAGAACTGGGAAGCTGCCTTGCCATGGTAGATGGCATTTACAAGTTGCAAACCTCTTTCGTTAGTTTTTAGGAGGTCAGAAAATGTCACCAAAGCTTTTATGACATGGCACATCACATCAGCAGTGACACACGCTCCTTTCAGATATGAATTGCATGTGACAAACATGAAGTGGAGGCCATCCAAAGGCTGAAAACGGCAACGTTTCCACTCCAACGATGTGATTTTTTCCTTCAGCCTTTACACAACAGAGTTTTTCACTTCCAAAATGCTGCATAAACCAGGACTAACAGATATCCTGGAGCAAAGAGACATGAGGCTTTTCTGCATCTTGGAAATGCTAACAGAGAGCACATACATCCCCTTCTTTGAACACATGCTCAGGGACTCAACAGACCTCTCTGGATGCATGTTAAAAACCAGCCATCTGAAAGACATCTCCTCGTATGCTCCCAGACTCTGGGGGACAGATATGCTGGTAATCTGGCTCCCCAAGGCTTACTAAGATTAAAGCAGCTGAAGCTCTGAAGTATGGGGCCAGAATATTTAGAGATAATTCCTAATGACTTGATTTCACTTGAGAGAAGGAAAAGGTCAACCACCCACACGCACTGAAGGCAGGATGTCCAAGCGTGCAAGCAGCATCTGCTACACTTAACACATTTAACTGGCTATGGACTCCTGAGTCTGAGCCCAGGCCCTGCTTACACCCTTGTCAAAGGGTTCAAGCCTCACCTCCAGCCCAACAAGGGGTCTTCCACTCTGTCCTTTGGGATGCTGCCCAAGACTCTCACTACTCTTCTTAGAAAACTATTTGATTTTCAACCTCAACTTAATTCCCATTCATCTCAGACCTAATGATTGTTTTGCCAAGAACTGTACCTCATCTCATCGGGTTTCCATCTTGCTGTTAATCCTTCAGGTCTGTTTACAAACTGCTGTCTTATTCATCCCTCAGTCTTCAATTTGCAAGGCCATATATTCTCCTTTACCTTTTAAAACTGGCCACCCATTCCTCTGCCCTTGCTAACAGCCTCACTGGCCCCTTCTCCAGTTTGCTCTCATCTTTCTGCTGTGAAGATGGAAGTATAGACAAGTGTCCAGATGAGCTCTCCCAAAATCTCAAAGGCATTAGTACTTCTCTGATAGCCATTGAGACCTTTTAAGATCACATTGTAAGACACCATGAAAGTGATGCCTCAATTATTACAAGACCCAGCAACGTTCCTAGATCTTTCTTTTCCTTTGTATCTTTCCTTCTCCTTTGTAGTCTCCAGGTGATGAACTCCATGTTTATAGCAGACATAGCATAGATGGTAGGTGCATGACACTACTGCATAGTATAATCTTTCAGCTCCTTTATATTCCTCCAGCTTTCACCCTCCATCCACTTCTTTTTTTCTTGACTGCATCACAAAACATTAAGCTAATTTATTTTCAAAATCTCCCACAACCTTCTTTTAGAAGTAGCATTATTACCATTACATAGTGAGTGAGCTGAGGCACAGATGGCATAATTTCAGAAGTATCTGCTGATTTGAGCAGTACTTGATTTGAGATGCTTTTCTGAAACTTCTTTTTCAGAACAGAACATGCAGTATTCTTATCACTCTTCTTGCAGGCTCTAGGATTGGGCATCTCCAATGACTTAGATACAATGGCTAATGACAGCCTCTGAAAAGCTTCAAATGTCTAGTTCAACATCACACAAACTGAGATGGCCTGGAGGATCAGATCATGTTCCTATAGCTTCTACAGCCACTTTCTTCAAGTAATTCCCTAACTCTTACACTGCATTTTTCCTTTTTCTGCAGCAAGCCAGACAAAAAGTGCATTCTATAAGCATAGCTCTTCTCTTTCATTGAGCAAAGCATGTTTTGGCAGAGGGGGGAATTACGTCACAGAAAAGAAGTTACAGGATGCAGAAGCAGCTTTAGTTCAGCACTCTTCAACCCCGAGTCCTTCACCTGATGTTAGAATGAGAGTGTGAAGACCCTGAGGAAAGGACAGGAGTTTCCTAGGTCCCTACCACCAAGAAGGCAGATAAATGCCTTCCAACCATGGGACGCTGTGCCAGCAGCCATATGGTTCATCTGCAGACCTGGAGCCCTCAGTTCCGCACAGGCCTCTGCCACTTGACTCGCCAAAGGCAAGATAACAACCTGCTAGTGCTGCAGGGGAGCAGGATGCTGTGCCAGCCTGCTTCCTGAAACAAAGGGAGGATGAGAAGGAAACACCTTGGGTGCTGTTCTAGCTTCTTGAAAGAGAGGTGCATTGGTGCTTTGTGGGAATCTGCTATTCTACCTGTAGGCCCATGACTAAAGTTTCCTATCCAGCTCTTCCCATCTGCTTCCCATCCCATTTCTGGGCTTTTCCTTCACTGATGGTCCTATTCTCCTTGCTGTCCTGCTTTTTCAGCCTGGGCTTCACTCACTTCTCAGGCTTCTCTATTCATTCTTCTTTTCCTGGACCTCTTTTTCCAATTTCAGCCTCTCCTCATTCCTGTGCCTCTCTGCCCCACACTCTTAGATCAACTAATTCTGCCTCTTGATTTGAGCCCTGGTCATCAAATTAATTTCCTGTTTCAAACCAGAGAGATGGAAGATCTTTTCACTGCACCACCTGTCATTCAGAACAATATTACATAGGCAAAAGAATATACACTTTTCTGGTTTCCCCTTCCATTTTCTCATCAGCCCATTCTTCAATACTGCCAAACTGTTTTTAATTAAATTTTCCTAAGCAATTTGAACACAGTCAGATGCATAGAATGGGAAAAACTCAGCATACAGTAAGTGTTTGACAAAGTCTTGAACAGAACAAAAATCACAGAACAATTCCTATGCCTGCCCTCCACCAACGAGCCAATCTCATGTAATGAAAATACTAAGCAACCTAAGTAATATATAGTGGTGTCAGTACAAATTATAATTTATAATTAAGTTCCTTTCATTTATCATTGATATTTGAGATTTAGAGGACTGTTTACAGCAGCACCTAAAGGCATATCTCTGCTGAATCATTAAAAACACAAATAGTAGGCCAAGTTGCTACAAGAGACCTGGATCATCAGTTACCATAACATACTCTACATTAGGCTATAAGGACACTCAACCTACTAGAAGTGGCAACCTGAGGGGTTAAATGAAAGCAAAGAGAGTTTTAATGACCTTAATGGACTGATCTGGTAACAGAGCTAATTGTTAAAACAGTTGATTTTTAACTGGATTAATCATAATGCAGATTAGACTGTGGCAGCTGTTGTCCTTTAGTGACTCCCAAACTTAAACAGACTTCTTCCTCATCAAACTGTTCTCACCTTCCCAACAAGAAAGCAATCCAGTGTGTCTGAGTGGGAAATGCACTCCTGCCACACAGAAAGACAAGTCTGCTGTCAATTTCATCAGGCAGCCTTCTCTGGCCCATCACTCTTTTCTCACTGTACTGGAAACCCATAGTCCCTAGTACATTCCTATGCACATGTGAGCTCCAAAAATGCAGCTGCTTTAGGTAAAAACAAGAGAAACCCACCAACAAAAGCTGTCTCCTGAACACCACAGCAATACACCATTCTCTCTTGCAAGTAATTCAGTGATTCTACACATGCAATGAAAGAGCACAGTGTGTTACATAAAATGTAATGCCACATCTCGTCTTTCTGAGACAGGTTTCATGGTCCACTGGATCTTAAGCTCCTGGGGCCACTCCACAGCCCAGGGCTGATTGCAGTACTCTCTCTTGAAATGTGACACAGAAAGTTTAATTTCTTATATTAGTCCTGTTTGGGATAGCCCAGAACAGACCCTGTTGTCAGAACTCACGGCATGAAAACAAACACTGGGCCATGTGTAGAAAATGTCAGCATTTTGGGAAGATTCACTGACCCACTTCTGTAATAAAACATCCAGCTTTGCCATTTGCCAAATCCAAAACACATTAAGCTTCAACCAATTTGTAATTTCTAACTATAAAAAAGATATGGGATATTGCAATTGAGATGAGTAGCCTTGGTCAGAGACGGTGTCAGGGCAAATCCAGAAGATGTGGGTGATACGTGAAAGCAGAAAACTGAAAGGTTCATGGGCAGTGCTGCCCAGAGAAGCTCAGTGCAGTGGCTGCAGCTGGAGCCAAGCACACAGCACCCCTTGAACAGCACTGCACCCAAATCCCAATGCTCGCTGCATGAGGCCCGAGCAGATGCAGACTGCTAAACACAGATCCTGCCCCCAAAACTGACAGCTCTCCTAGTAGCAGCCTCATAAACTACAGCATCTTCTCTATCCCCCTACTCTTTTTCTGAAGACCTAATACCAGGTATATACAATTACCATTATGGGTAGGAGGCACAGCAACAACAAATATACAGTGCTGGACATATCCAGTTGTCAGATCCTAGACAGAAATTTGCTAAAGCATCTTTTCTATCACAGTTCTGCCTCAGATGAGTGAGGAAGCATGTGGAGTGCACATTAGAAAATGTCAAGCGTGGTACTTTAGCTAAAAATGGGGCTAGGAACAAATAATGTAACTAATACTATTATCTGAAGAAAGATTTTAATTTCTTTATTAATTTTTCCACAATATCTGAATTATTAAGAAAGTTGTGTAATCTACTGTTTACAAATGGGATCAAGACTCCACAATGAAGCAAAAAAACCCCTTCCTTTTAACTTTATGTGCCCCAAATCTTGATTCAGTCCTTCTCAAGTCTGTACATATTCTAGCATAATCCTACTGAGTCAACAGCTGTGAGACCGATTCTTCTCAGTATCAGACCGAAAGGTTTTAAGATAGGTTTCTGTGAATTAGAGAATGAGTAATGATTTTTCACCTTCCAACAGCTCGTATTCACTGACCTGCTGTTCAATATGAAATGGTACTGTATACTGAAGACAGGAGAGTAAAATCCAGGTTCCTGAAACAGCATTCAACTCCCCAGCCCACAGGTTTTGGAAGTTGTCATATATACTCCTACCCTCCAAATCAGCCTTTGAAAACGGGTGATTGAAAAGGGCTTATTCTATGAATTTAGTAAGTGGAAAACCCAGTGTTTCACCATACAATCCAACACCATTTCATAATACATGCATACCAAGATACAGCTTTGACTTTTGAGCCTTAATAATGCTTCTTAAACATTTTAATATTAAACATGTTTAATATAGATTCAGAGTATTGAATTCCCACCAGGTATTAAAGAGAGAGTAAACATTTCATTTGGGATAAATGTCAATCAGTTTCCTTTCAAAACTTCTATTCTTGTAATATAGATGTAGCAGCCACCTCATTTAAGGGCACTCATGCAGTAGCACTATTTCTGATTTAGATGAGGTAATTCTGCCAGAAATGCGTTCAGAAGATTTCAAATCTGCAACTCACTAAGATATGAAAAATGATCAATTTGTTTAAAAAATAAAAACAAGATGGTAACTTAAAACAACAACAACAAAAAAGATAAAGGCATACTCTTCAACACACAGCAGGAACAGCAAAAGATGAAAGAAACATATTTTATAATTGCCATTAAACAGTGCCTCACTATAATCAGAAGGAAATTTCACTTAGCCAATGCATATGTTCATGTATTATTTATTCTTCCAGAGAGCAGTGTGTAAATGTATAAAAATTGAGGGACTGGCAGTCCTGGAAACAGAAGGTCCCTCTGTTAAGCTGCGGAGTGGATTTTACTACGGCAGTTACATTATCCTAGGCATAATTTGGAAGAATGGTGGTGCTAGAATGTTATTACAGATGGCTAAGAATAGTGTCCAGCACTCATTCCAGACCCTCTCAGCACAAAACGAACCCTGCTGTTAACAATAGAAGGAGGAATTGCCAAGATAAGACACCCTTGGCAACACCTTCAAATATCTAAGGGCAGCGTTTTTCTTCCTTGAAAATCTCTAGTGTTAGGGGACAGGACAGCAGAAGGTTTCAGAGGCTTCTTCCAGATTACCCTGTTACGGGTAATGGCAAATATTAAATACTTTCCCCATGCCTGACATCCACTTGTTAAACTACACCAGCACTTCTATTTTCTGAGAGACATCTTTTCTTCCATGTTCACTGACACTACCAAATCCCTTTAGTGTCATACAACACATTTCCTGAGCAGAGAGACCCAGAACTCTGGCACACCTACTATGTTACTTATAGTCCAAAAGGGCTTCAAATTGCTTCCACTGCTCAGAAATCGCATCAACTTAAATCCTTTACTTACGAATTCTCCCCAGAGAATTCAGAATCAGAGTTCATGTGTAGCAAGAAAAATCTCCCACATCAGCACCCAGAGCCACCAACAGAGAACAATACAGATTAATAGAAAAAATGTAAAATGTCATTTTTTGCCTTATTATAATAAACTCCAGTTAAAAAGAAGGGCACCCAAGGGAACACACAGTGGATGCTGGGACTTTGCATTTCATACAAATCTGCTCGTGTACATACCAGTAATCTATTTAAGAACAAAGAACGAGAACAAAATCCTTAAAGCATGGTCCCAAGGCAGTATTTGAAAGGCTAACGGGGCAAATATCAGGAGCGTGCATTTCCATACCAGTGCTTGGGATGGCAGCAGCTGGAAATAGCAAGAGAGAGGAATTAAAGCAGGACTCCAAGCCTGCATGTTGTTTCCAGCCTTAGTTTCAATAGCATCACATAATGGAAAGGGCCAACGCCAAGAGGACAAGCTCCTCTCGAGTCCACTTTTCACTTTCTGTTCTCCAAGATGTTTTGGAGGCCCTTCACAACAAACAAAGCAGGTTTTTCCGATGTTGGTTACTTAAGAATAACGACAGACTATTACCAGAACAGACATCACACTACCCTCCTTCCTCCAGGTCTGAAATAATTTATGGGCAATATTGACCAACTATTTACTGGTGGAAGAGATCATGTTCCTAGCCTGCAGCTTTTGAAGGTGCCCCAGCACTGCAAAAATATACATCAATATGTGACAAGAATGAATGCTGCTTTTCAGCTGGCTTTCTGCTGGTAATGTGAAGGATGATGCAAGGCAGCATTTTCTACTCAACTAACTTGGATTCTCAGCCATACATATAAGGTAACAGATCTCCTTAAGAAACTTCTGCACACACCCTTTGCCTGAATTGCCACCTTTTGACTGCTGCTTTACACGGTATTTTTGTCAATCTATTGATCCATTCTGTATTTCTCACATTTAGCACATGAAGCCTCACTTCTTATCTGCCATCAAGGAAACTGAAATATCCATGAATTCTTTTCTGTTCCTTCAGACTTTCTTCTGGATAGTCAAGCCACCCACTGTTCTGTTTTCTCCTTAATGTTATGCCTTTTAGAAACTCCTTTGTGCAGAAGTTCTTTGTTCTTTACTCTCAAAGGAAATACCTTTCCCCTGCTCCCTGTGAAAACTACATGCCACATGAAACCAGTCCCAGTAGCGATCCATGAAGGGCCACCTCTCCTGGCTGGAGAAGGATTACAGCCGAGCCAGCTCCCACTTGCAGAACTGCCTGCACATAACCTGGGCCTCAGGCCAGAGCTGGCAGAAGAGAGCGAAGAGAAGTCCAAAGAAGGGTGATGGAAAAGCTTCCTCCAAAGACAGCACTTAGTGCTTAACCATCCTTCCTCCCTCTGTCCATGCAGAGCCATTAGAGTAATGGGAGCAGCCCTGAAAGCTTGGGCAGTGCTTCCCAGAGGCTACCAGGGAGGACCCCATTTTCCCATGAAATGTAAGGGAGAATAAATGCAAAGAGAGGCTCCTCGGGACTGAGCTGAGCTCCAAACTGCAGGACCGTGCCAGAATTGCCATGGACAGAAATAAGTTGGCAGTTTCTAAGTGGAAGAACTGCACAGATGCCAGGAGGGAACCTGAAGCATAAAGGGAAACTAACACAGAGCAGGACTACAAAAATGTGGAAAAAAGAAATTAGGAAGGAATAACAGGGCACCAGGTGAAACATGCAGGAGAAATTGCTGAGGCTGCTCAAGTGCTGGCCCATTATACTGGGCACAATCTCTTGTGAAGTCTGGACTGAGGTCTGGGTACCTCTCTCCCACACTGCCTCAGGGAAAGAAAGAACAGAGGATGTGTATTTTTTACCTTCTCTATCCTTTTCTTTTGACTCGTGCATTGGGAGCCACATGGGCCTACACAGGTGAGAGGGACTAAAACAACAGTGTGGTCTGGTGAAACAGTCACAGGTGCCACAGGCTTGTGTTAATAAACAGAATTTCTGCTAACAACACTTCAAAGACCAAATTCCCAGCACTCTCACTTCTACTACCTGCTTGGAAAGAAGGTGCATTTTTCAATTACTCTTCTTCTTAGAGGAGAAATATCTCTACAGCTAAGGGCGATTTTTGCCTTCTGTACTGCAGTCTCTCATCACGGGTTTCATGGTAAAACTGAGTAATGCTCACCCATGGAGCCAGGCGCCTCCGCACTGCAGGGTTTGTACAAAACCTCACCTTACCAGCATCCAAGCACTTAAAATAATTTAAAGAGCAAGCCACCTCATGTGCACACAACTTTCTTTAAACCATCCTCTCATTCCAGCAACATGCATACCAAAAGTAGCAGTTTGGAAGGGCGAGGGCAATGAAATAAACAGGTTCCTAAGATTATTTCACTTAGTAAAAAAAAATAAATAACAAAGGACATTTCAGGTGCTACAGATGCCAAATAGTAAGAACCTGACCTTCCTGCAGCAGCACACAGGAGAATTGACCAGAAACAAAGCCAGTGAGACTAGTTTTCCAGTTCAATCTGACTTATGCACAACAAGAAATACTCCAGTAAAAAAAAAAAAAAAATCATCATTTTCTACATCAAGCAAGAGAAAATGACTTATTAGCATCAGGAATATTTTAACAGGGTTCCTGATCTACAGATTACTGCTGTTGCTGATAACTCACCAGTGATCTGCCATCTCACTGATGGAACTGTTAAAGACAGAGGCTGATGAAGCTCATAGTAATGCCAGAAAAAACAACCGAAAGTCTGACACCTGCAAATCTTTAGTACAGAGGCACCACCTCTCTTTAGCCATTCTATCTTATTTTTAACATATCAAATTAATTAGACCACCTGAAAAGGAAAAAAGCTGAAGCAGCTGAATTCAGCCTTGCCTTAACACTCTCTGTAACATACAGACAGAGCCCTCAGATTATGGTATAACCTAAAACAGCACTACCTTCTTAATAGAAAGTACAAAAGAAGAACAGATGAAGAATGTAAAGAAATAGCAAATTTCATCCAAATTTTTGTATTTTTTACTGTATATTTGTGGAGAATGTGCTATTTCAGATAGAGTGTACAGACCTGACAGTCTTAGATAAAAAATACTTAGCATATCACCTTCCAAACCAAAGCATAAATTTTCCACAAATTACACCCCAGCAAAACATATCTTTGGACATCAGCTTGCGTGGACTCTGAAAGGAGATACCATGACATAGCCTGGACAGCAGAAGCTGAATACACAAAATAAGAAATTTGGTTTAACACATGTTAGTAGCTTAACAAAACAGACTGACAGGTTATCTAAGTGGACTAAGTGATTAAAAATTACCATTATTTTTTATTACAAAACAATAATCAAGAATTTACTTTCTGTTTGATCCATCACTGCTAATTCTTAAACCATTTCATTAACCTCTTCAGTGAAAAAGAAGGTAACAGGGATAAACTACCCTTCAGATTGCTAAAGCATCAGAACTGATACTGCCTTTCAGCTCAGTGGGTTGACTCAGCTTTTGCCTCGTCTGTTTTGTGAGTGTAGCGATTTGACATTTGTCAAGTTTTTTGAGCACAGCAAGTGTCAAATCCTTTCCTCTGACACTGATCATAAATCCGAAACAGGTGCATTCATGGATAACATTTCATACTAGCAATAGAGATAGTGCTTGTAAGGGTCCTATAAACCTCTTAAATCTTTTTATTTCAGATTATCTACAATTCCAGTGAAACAAATGCAAGAAGAAAGTTTTCACAGTCGCTTTTCAGAAGCAAAGCATATCTGCAGATATATAAAAGTGTTAGTACATTAAAAAAAACCAAATCCTAAAAACATTCCTGTTTTGCTTATTAGAATCTTCTCTCCATCAGAAATTTTTGTATCTTCAAACAAGTGCTCTTCCAACATTTTACAGAGCTGTTTCTCTGCTCTTTCTTCCCTTTTTCAGGGAGAGCAGTGGCTTCACTGATCTTGTGCCACAACAGCTTCTGATTAATTCTGATAGACAACCAGCAGTTAGCTGGCACATCATCATCATCACCCTAGGATGAACAATAATCTGCCTCACCATCTGCTCCCAAATTTATTTTTAACCAGTCCCTGCTCCCTCCAGTGCGGAGAGCGTGGCAGGAAGGGCAGCCTTCCCCTGAAGTGCTGTGCTGGGAGGTGGTGTCAGGGGCCAAGTTCAGTCACACACCCCTGAGCACCGCCATGGATGGGAAACAGATGAATAAACGCAGCATCCCAGGAAGCAAAAAGGGCTTCTGCACCAGAGGGGCTGGCAACTGCCTGTTCTCCTCCAGCAGACAGGGAAGACCTGCTGGTTTTTCAGTTCCATCGGCAAGCTAGAGAAGGTTAAATGAACAGGCCAAGGTGGTAGGAGAACTAGGGAAAGTGATGGATGTGGATCAGTTACCGATGGGAACATGCATGCCTACTTTTTCTGAGGTCCACCCAAAATTGCAACATAAGAGTTTTTTTGATCGCTTCAGTTCACCTCTGAAAGTTGAAACTATGCAGCATTCACTGACAGACACTGGCCCAAGTGAGTTGTGCTGCTGTGCCAGTTAGTGTAGGAGATCCCTGGCGTAGCACAGACTAGATTCAATAATTTCCTTTGAGAAGGAGCACCAAGATGTTACATCTCATGGGGAAGGAAGCTGGGGTGGTGGGAGAAAGACAGGCTTGATGAAGGCACAGGGCAGTGAGGAGGTTCATTCCGTAACTGCATGGCCCTGCTCGCCACCTTCAGGTACAGAAGCACAGTCCAGAAGGTGGCAATTACAGGGTCCCTGTGGCTGGGTCACTGCTCACAATTGTTGCTGTCACCAGCAAACTGCCCGTAGACAACATCGTATGTGGGAACCGATATGATGTAATGGAGAAAAGAAGGAAATCAGGTGGAACCTAACGCTTTGTACAGCTGGTAAAACATGTTACACATCTCCGAAACACCATCAGCAAGATCTGACAATGATTTCCCCAGAGAAAACAGGGAATTGTTAAAAGCAGGCTCTGGGATACAAAGAACTATCAAAATCTCAGAAGAACAAACATGAAGAGTAAAAAGATTAGATCTAAGGAAGAAAGGAAACATAGATGGACCTTAGCATGTCTCCAGTCCAGCCTCTTGCACAAATGAGGGGAATCAGACCTGACTGCTCATGACTGTATCTACTAATGTCTTGAACACTCCCAAGGGTGGAGACTGCACAACATCTCTGGGAACTCTTGCTCAAAGTGAAAAGGTCATATATAAGTTTAGACCCTCTTGTCCTCCAACCTGGCATCACTCTGAATATCCTAGCTTTGTCTTCCTGGAGATCTCATAATTACAAACGCTGAAGAACAGGAATACAGGTATTAGGCGATGCAAACTGATGCTGGACTGTCCTGGAAAACATCCTCACCAGGGAGAAAGGTTACAATGAAAATAAGAAGGATGCACAACTGAAAAACAGTCTCAATATTCTCAGTGAGTAGGCATTAGTAATGCGGTATCAGGCGGCAATGAAGCGAGGCTCTGATCACAGTATTTTCTAGTGAGTGTCAGGTAACTAAATTTTGTGAATTTAGCTCACAATTTAAAGAGTAGGGCTCATCAATGCTTTAGGAGACAGGACTGCCAATCCAAATGGAGAAATGCTTGAAATAAGTATAAAGAAATCCCGTAGATATTGGTAGAAAATATAGCATTTGGGTTAGAAAAAATAAAAAAAAGAGAAAATAAAAAAGAAGAAGGTGGATGACCAGAAGGGGGTAATTGTTTTGTTTTGGCAGCACACTGCAAAGAACCTCAGCTTTATGACAGAGGAGAAAGCCAGGAACCAAACTTGTTGTGCTGTAAGGAAAGTAAGAGAAAATCTGTCTGCTGGGTATATTAATAACTATGTTGTGCATGACTATGACTGTTACCCTCCACAGTATGTTACCCTGCTTTATTCTTCCCTATGAGTATCTCCTCCTGATAAACCAGGTGCAACTTCAGATTCCATACTCGTAGTTAGGGACCAACTGTAAAAATTCCAAATGAACAAAATGACACAGCTTAATACATGTTTCATTAGGGAAAAATTGGAAAGACAGACTTGCTTAGTTTTAAGAAGGTGGTGGTAGAGAACAGCAAATTTTGGGTATTACAGTAATGCAAACAGTGACAAACTGTTCTTTCCTTTCACACATACATAAAAAGATTACTCACAGCTTTAATTCGGGGTAAAAAACCCCTTTAGGTTAGGGTATTATGAAAAACTGAGGATAAGAAGCCTGGAATAGGCCAGCCATGAAGGTTAAATTTACCCTGCTTCAGAGAAGGATGATGACATGGCTATCTCTTCTAGCCCTGCACTGTATCTGAAAATAACCTTCAGCATATTCTGAAATGCAGATAATTTTACTGTATCCTCATTCCCAATTTTGTATCTACTTTTCAAAGCAGAGACACACATGTTTTTAAAGCCACAAACATAAAATTAACAACCAAGTATGAAAAATTGAAACAGAACTTCCCTCCCACCACTGAGGGCTGTTTAATAAATAGAATTGTTAACAACATCTTTCCTTGGAAAATTTGATTCTGCATCAACATTCTGGTTCACAAATGCTGTATCTCTTGTTTCAGGCTTTCTCCTGTACATTTTAATCAACAGATTGCCAGTTTTAGACTATGTTTTTCCACTATGTTTATGCTGGAAGCCAGTGAGCCAGGGTCACAGTAATTGAAAGGTACCAGAAAGCACAACCCCTCTGGAGGCCTGTATGATTACCCATTCTCCCTTGCCTTCTTGTTAGTTCCAATAACTGATATTTTAATCAATACCCCACAGAGCCTGAATGCCTTTCTTGCTGGGACTGTAGCAAACACTTCCACCAGTGCCTTACACATGGATTGACAGACCATCTGCTAACCTGTTCAAGTGAAAGTCCCAGCTGTGTGTTTTACTTTAACAGGTTATTTTATGTCTGACTTGGCATTGAACATCTCTTGATGCTCTTGTCCTGTTTTCCCAGTCTTCAACACATGTAGGCTGAAAGAAGAGTAAAAAATTGCAGGTTGATTCCTATGACAAATTCTCAATCCTCAAATTTCTTTTCTCTTGCTCCTAGCACGCTCCCTTGCAAGGTATACTGTGAGGCACACACTTTCCCTTTGGGAGACTGGATAGAGTGAACCCGCCAATTTCAAAGCTGGAAGGGAGCTTAATCCAACTTGAATTCATTTAAACAATGACCACTAAAAACCCCAAACACGTGACATGCTTGAACCTTTGCACTTTAAAATTATTTCAGAGGCCAAAAGAACAAAGTACACATGAGGAATTTTACCTTCATACTTGAAACACTGTACAGAATCTGAGCCATGATATTTATGATCTGTTTGCTGTTTGTGGTTTTAGCGAATCAAAATATAAAGCACAGCCGAATGATAACAACTAGCACAAAACTATCCTGAGGGATAGACTTTGATTTCACAAACAAGAAGTTTTATTAGTGAACAGCTTTCTTGAAGAAAACTAAACCCTGTTATTTTTGTAGCACAGCTCAGTATCTCTTCTGAATTGGGTTGTTCTACACAGAAGTTATACACCAGACCGTATGTGAGCTTAGTTTTAGCTTGTGCCAGTTTAATAGGTGTTCCAGAGTCACAAAATGAAACTGGCATTCCTACGGTGCACACGACAGGCAGAAAGAACTTCCACTGAACTTAGGGCACTTAAAACCAGACAAGAACATAGGGGCTACTGGTCTGCAGGGCTCCCTTCACTGGCAGCAGACAGAAAGATGGATGCTCTGTTTGCAGTTTTCTTCTGCCTCAAGTGTCCATGTCTGTTCTGTAAATGCCTAAAATTAGGAAGATTAATACCTTGTCTAGTGTCAGTACCCATGCTTGGGAAGACTCTCTTTCCCTCTCTTCCATTTACTGAAGTGCATTACTGGAACATTTTCTAATGTTCTGCAAGTAATCTTTTTTTAAACAAAAGCATTGTTGATGCTAATTTTGGCTTCCTTCCAAAGTATTCAAAAGAATACAAGAGTTATCTGCATCAGTTTTCTGAGCTGCATTTTCCTTTTACTTTAGCAGAATTAACTAATGAATAGTGCCACTCTAAATATCATATTTTGAAGCACAGGCAGATGAAAGGTTCTACAGTTCCAGACCGTGGCATCAGAAAGAAAATAACAATATCCCAGCCTTTCAAGTTTTCTCTGAGGATGATAATTTAGAAGTCTGAACTCAGAGTCTCTTTCTAGGTTTGTCACCAAGTTGTTTCCAATTAGGAACACATCATACATCTACCCATGCAAATTATTTACATTTATATATACTTTCACAAGACCTCACTGTAACACTGTCAATTACTGCCATCAGAGAAGAACATTACTGACACAATTATTAGTTCTTTTTAATTAATTAATTTAGCTGCTAAGAGTGCCAGCATATTTTAACATTATACATGAAAAAGCAGCTTAGTGCAAGCATATACTATCTGATACAGCATACAAGGCAGAAAACTCATTTGCAGAAAAACAGTATCTGGCATTTCTTCTGAGAAGAAAGGGCATATGCAAATTGTGTCAAATGCTTATGTACAGAAGAAATAAAGTTGAAAATCTACCTTAACAATGCTTATTTCCTGATTTTTTTTAATATCAGTTTTTCACTCTTCTTAAACCCAAGCCAGAAAACTCTGTTTATATATTTCATGCTCATCACTGCAGTAACTTCTAGAGTCCAATGTCAATAGACTTTTTATTCTGCCTTGCATCCTGAATAAATTTTTGCACGTATACATTTTTGAAAAATCTAAGAAACAGTATTCTGAGGACTTCTCTATTCCTATATTAAACACACTTTTTTGCAGAGAGGGTTTCCATCAAATATTATCTACCCACACAGAGAAGCATCTTTCCCTACTTACACAATCCAAGATCCTATCACTTTTGATGGCTTTTCTTTTAACAAAAAGCTCCAACTTTATTAAATGTTTCCAAAATAATTTTGCCTCCCTCACAACAACCTGAGGAATGAAGCAATTTTTTCTGGTTCCATTTGAACACACAGGGATGTTTTTCCTTAGAGCTATGACAAAGTAAGGTAAGAGAGGATAACAACAAAAGCAAAACCTCAAACCACATAACCTTGCTCAGCTGCAACCTGCAACATTAAGAAGAGAAGAGCATTTAATGGGAAGCAGGCACAAAAGCAAACACTTGTTATCACTGCAATCCCAAACTGGAATAGTGTCAATTCTCCTTGGGCAGAAGATGTAGAACAGCACTACAAAGTCAGTAGCAACCTCTTCTGCATGCTCCAAGGACTACCTTTCAGGTTGTTCATCATGTAAGAGTCACAGCAATCCTTTTTATGTGATGCACATCCAAAGGGATGCACAGAAACACGTGAGACAGGTTAAAGATGCCAGAGAAACCTCAATTTCACAACAGCGTATTCAGTGCATATAAGGAGTTTATTTCAGGGTCAAGGAAAGCCAGACAAAAGATTCCAGTGGAAGGAAGAAAAAATATCCAGATTTTTGACAAAAGCAGTCAGTAAAAGATCAAGGTGCTTTATTAAAATCCATGAAAGTCTTCTCGAGAGCATAAAACAACACCTTTCAAAGTTATAAACAAACCAAGAGTCTGATTTAACCCTCAAATAACAAAATCGTAATGCTCTGGATTTAAAAAAAAAAATTAAAAAACTTCCATAATAAGATCCTGACATGGGCAAGGGACTGGAAGTTGTTTTTGGAAGAGAAAAGAGGAAACCTGAAGCTCCAGATCACTTTTTTTGGTTGCACAACCCATCAGTAAAAAAAACTTTTGAGCAAACTATAAGAATATTTACTTATAAATTACATACATAGTTCTGCAATAATATGCTATATATTATAAAGCATACACAAAAATAGAATTAGGAACAAGATTAAGACGAAAAACTGTTTTAGAAGATTTTTATTGATGTTATAAAAAATATTTTCTTAGTATTCCTCCCACCTTGATGGATTGTTTTGCGTGCATCCCACTTCGGAGACTGCTGCAGATGGCCTTTTCTCCTCCTTCCTACTTCCAAAGACATTAGATAATCTCTTGCAGCTCAGTGAGGAATAGCGTTTACCTTGAGTTAATGCAGAGAAAAATAACAACTATGATGGCAGAGATTCAGTGACTGGAATTCAGGACTGGGGAAGGGTGGAGGACAGCTGAGACCCAGCCCATTTTGTTAGGGGCTATACTCCATAGCACATTCAGGAAAACTGGATATTGGTGGAGGCTAAAGCCTGGAAGAGAATTTACCCATAAGGAGGGAAGTGATGAGGAGTATGAATTATAAGAGGAAAAAAAAAGTGAGCCAAATTTTAAGTTTTAGAGAAGGATAATGAGATAAGATAAAGGATAATGAGAAAAACAGGAAGCAATCTATTTTGGTTGGGAGAAGAGACGATCTTCAACTGTTCTAGATGCTTATCAGCAAACTAAAGAAACATCGTCCAGATAAATTAATCACAAAATGATTGCACACCTGGTGGAGAACACCACTTTTAGAAAAAAAGTGCTTACTGTTAGTCTTAGAGGGCATTTCAAGAGTCTATCCTGGTTCACTTCAATTTCATCCTTTCTCCTGAACATTTTGAATGTAGACTCTTAGGTGCATATGCTATGCACAAGCAAGACAAAATTGGAAAAGGTGGCAAATCCTCGGTAGAAGATACAACTGGAATGAAAAACTGTCTTTATGAATTATACAAGTTGCTATTAATCAACAAGATGCTGTTTAGCAAAGTCCAAAGCATCCATTTATTTTTCCATTATTTTTTCCATACCTGCACTTTACTTTCTATACTGCTTACAGATGATGGCTGCGAGCCTTAAAAAGGCGCCTTTGGATTGGCAGAATAGGTATCAAAACAGCATCTTCTACCACCATTCAGACTCTGCAATACTGAGGCACCTACCAAGACTGATGCGAACAATCCAGATGAGTGTCTATGCCTGCAACTGTATCACACAGGATATTCTCAAAACAAAGTAACTTCTGACTAAGAGATCGATTCCAAGCTTTAACTGCTGCAACCTAAAAGGTGTATCACAAACGATATTAAAGGACTTCGCATCACAGCTGACAGCAGATCTTAAATGAAGAGTCATCTCAAGTTGAGGAATCAATGTTTTGACACCATGAAATTGTACAACATACCTGTAAGCAAACACTGTCATTACATTAAAGTAAGTGACTTTTTATAGCCTGAATAAAAAAATCCGTGAATACATATTAAAAATGTTTCATTGCACAAATTCTGATACAGGCAGCCATATGAGAAGCAAAGAAACAACAACTACATGAATTAATTCTCAGATTTCCAAACCCGATTTCCTGTCTTTCAGCATTCAGTAGCTTACAGGGTCTTAATGCTCTTTCAAAACTGATTATAAACAAACATACGGACATTAATTGCAAATCTTTGAGCCCTCGCGGGGAGTTTCAAAGAGCAAGCCTGCTGTGTTGTTTACTTGCATTTGCTTTCCCTCTCCTTAAGCACGCACTCATGCTTGGTGCCACAAATGCTTCCATCAGAGCAAGCAGAACTGGCACAACTCCAAGGCAAATTGTCATCTTGCTATTAGAAATGTACCAGAGATGATAGAAGTGAGCTAATAAACTAAAATTCAAATAAAAATGGGTTAAGAGAAGCAAGCTCTTATTCCTTTCTTTCAGAGGCGCAAGAGCAGCAGTGCTCCAATGAACTTGAATCTGAGATATACAGGGAGAAGCAGGGTATAAATGATTCATTTAAAAAGGTAACAAAGTCTCTTTCAATCCAGGAGAGCAGCAAAAGACAGAAGAACCTCAGAAATTTGTAAACATTTGTTTATAATTTTGCTATCTAGTTAAATATAAACATAAAATTTCAGAACAGTGCTGAAGACCAGCAGAGACTCATTGGTATTCATGAGGTATTGTTCCAACTCACAGGGATACAGAAGTTCAGAACTGCACAGAACTGGTATCCTGCAAAAAAATATTTGGTAGAAAAAGTTTTGCTTCAAAAACTGTCAGTCTAACCAGGCAAATCAAGCAAGTGTGAGGAAAAAGTGTTATACATTTCCCATTTGGAAGACAAAGAACCTAAATAATAAGTGATAAAGCCATGTAAGGATGTGATAGAGGGGGGATCTCTGGAGCTCATGCCCAGTCTAAGCTGTGGTATCTAAACAACACAGTGACCCAAGAAGCATTTAGGAGGAGCTAAAAGCTGCATGCTGATGGGCATAGGTCAAACTCAGGCTCAGTCACATCTTCTCTGGTCCCACCACAGTAGCTGTTTTTCCTTTACTAGACTGTAACCACTGCAGTCCGGTGAACACACAAGGTGGCAGATCCTTAACACTCCAAATCCTGAATGAGTACTACAGATTCGGATGATGACCAGGATCATGTTTTGGAAGCAAATACTAAACTGCTGAGAAGCACAGCAGCCTTCATTGCCTGAAAGCAGCAAGTTCCTGTCAGCTTTACAAGTTACTGCTTTTGTGGGTCATTAACTTCCAGCTCCAGGCAGATTAAGATGAATCACCAAAGCATTTACCAGTGGCAAGACCCTTGGCCGAGAGGGAGGACCACAGGCAGGACTGAGGAACTCAATCCTCAACAAAAACACTCCAGCCTAGACATGTGATGCTCAGTTACAAATAAAAATAGTTGGGTGATACTAAGCAGCTCAACTGTGTGTTGAGAACGCAAAGATTTCCTTGAGTTAAATTCTCTAAAATACAAAAAAGGATCAAATCAAGCACAGAACCAGCCCAAAGCTTCAGCTGATAAAGCATCGTATACAGCAGGCGAGAATAATTGCCTCTTCCTTAATCAGCTTCTCTGACATTTTTAAGATTTTTAACAGACCAGCCAACTTAATTACAGCTCTTATTGTCTTCTCATACAAAAAGAGTGTTCAGATGTGTTTTGTTGGGTTTTGTTTGTTTTTAAAATTGATGTGCCCTGTTCTAACAATAGTCATATATTCATGTGATCTTGTTCACAGAGCAGGAAGAACCACTGAGACTGCCATCTCTCCATTTCAGCTTGAGTGAAGATTCACAAATCACCTAATCTTTTGTCTTTTATGGTCAAGTTACATCCTTGTCCTCACCGCTTTTTAGGCTTCAGGGTAGATAAACAAACCCCTTTTTAATCCGTTTCAGTAGCTCAGTGCAATTATTATGGAAATTAAAAAGGTATCTCTTCTTTCAGCTCCACTGAATAACATTCAGAAGTTGCTAATCTCTTTGCAACTTAAAACTACAGTATTCAAGTATTCCCATAATCATGGACACTAGGAGTTTATATACTCCAGTCATGCAGTAAAACTACTAAAGGCATTTATCTACTTGTCAACAGGATTGTTTTCAGAAGCAGGGTGGTTTAACTCTTTTCCCCAGTCTGAAGTCAGCAAACTGGATCATACTGTTTCAGACTAACAGCAAAAGGAATCCAGAAAAAGACAGCCTGCCTTAGCTCCACCTGTAAGCACAACCTAAGAACGTGATTATTAGCCAGTTGTGTTAATTCATATTAAGTCCCCAAGAAGAAACAAGAAAGTAAGAATAAAACTATTAAACAGCCCAAGAGGAAGAAAAATTTTGACTGTGAAAAGAGAAAATGCTTCCATGCAATTTTAGACTGGCATTTTGAGAACAGATTTGTATTATTGAGCTTTCTCCTTTTCCATCAAAGCAGCTGCCTGTTCCCTTCTGACACCCAGATTTCTTTTAATCAATGAAGACAGGATGCTGTGTTCTGATGAAATGCCCTTCCTGGCCATCCCTGGTAGAGAGAATTAAAAGCCTTGCCAATCCTTTTGAAGTGCAAATCTTCACCAAGTAGGTTTCATGCCTCTTGTTATTGTTGCCTCTCTCAGGACAGCACAGTTGAGGTGGAACACTGAACACTGGACTGTTTACTTATCTTCTAAAGTGCATCTTGCCTTGCACTTGAGATCCCATGATCTCTGTCTGCACTTCCACTCTCCTCTTTCTGCACTCCCAAATCTTACATTGTTCAAGCAAAAAAACCTTGATAACTCTAGATTGCAAAAAAGTTCATTCCTCAAGTGGCAGAATCATTTACCTGAACATGGATCGACAGTTTTTCTTTCTTCAAGCTCCATGCCTGACCTGCAATGTGCTCTGGAAAACACATATCGGTACAGGATGGGCACACTTGAGCCTCCACCTTGTATCCTGACATCACTTTGGGAGAAAACACACCCAGCTGTATCACTCTGATCTTAAACTGAAAGCCAAAAAGACATCAGCTTTTTTTCTGGCTAAGAACCAAGTACAGCTATACAAAGACAGTCCAGGGGCCCAGTCAGCAGTTTAAAATACATTTCTCTAGAGCACTGTAAAGGATACAAGTTAATAAGCTCTGCCAGGAGGCCACAGCAGGTTATCAGTGGAGAATGAGGCATGCAAGGTGCTCTAAGGGCAAAGCAGTGCTGTAACTCAGCTGTGAAATAGCACCTTGATCACAGATTGCAATGTGTATATGGAACTGCCTCTATATGTACCTATTTCTTGACCATAATTTAGGCAGTAAACTTGAGAAAATTTAAGGTAACAACCAAATTTCTTTCAGCATTTCACAACGACTTTAACCTATACTTCATGCTACAGTTTCCCCTTCCTGATGAGCTGAATTTCTAATTTGCAATTAGAAAAGGGAAACAATTTAACCTTTAATGTTTAAAAAAAAAGCAGTACTTTAAGAACAACTTTATATTACCTAGAGGAACACCACGTTGCTCATTCATCTCAGTGCGCAGATCATTTTTAGCTCAACTAAATTAAAATTACTGTAACACAATTTTTAAGCAAAGACCTTTCTCTTGAAAAGGTAAATTAAACATTCAAAAATTGGACTGCATGAGACACACATCAAATTATTGTTAATTCAGAAGCATCAGATGATTTAATATGTATTCACTATAAACTGGAAGAAAGGAATCCTTTCCTCTTCTCCGGTAACGAATTCTCTTGCAGCTCATATGCACAACCTCAGCAGCTCTGAGCTGACAGAGTTCTTCCTTTGGTCCTACTGTGGATAAATTAAGCCAGACATAAAGCCAAGAAAAAACAACTGGACAGAGGGATTATCCAGAGGAAGTCCAGGGGAAACCACAGATAGGTAGTTTTTCTTTCAGTCAAGAAGACTACACCAAATTACCAATTGAGCCAACATACTCTACAACATCCAATAGCAGATAGACTGCAATACCCGTTACAGGATTCTCCATGAGCTCTTGAGCTGACTTACGGATGCTCATGCCTAAAAGAGTAACACCCTTCGCAGACAATATTACCAAGGATGCAGTTTCGAAAGAACAAGTCACTAGAATAAATAAAGGAATGCTGCAGTTCAGCTTTCATCACTGTAAATGGCTTAGCAATATTCACAGATTTCACAGAGATCTTGCTGCAATCTATTTCAATTTGCAAAGCTAAAAGAAGTTAAAGTGATAACCTTTACTTGAAGGGCAATTACTTCTTGTACTTCAAATAATAAAATGCCCTTCACAGATAAAACAAAAAAAAAAAAAAAAAGAAAAGAAAAGGCATCAATATTGTAAGTCAGGGCATGCATTTATCAGATAAGTTTTTTAATCTAAGAGCCACAAGCATTCCAGCCAGACGTGGAATACAGGGAAGTGATCAGCTAGCATTCTACAAGCAGCAGCTTATCCTCTTGGCTGTTGTTCTGCATAGCACAAGTTTCAAACCTACCTTCACCTATTCCCCCATCAAGCTGAGAGGTCCATGGTTACATCAGCTGGTTATTTTCCAGACAGGGTGCCCAACCCAGAGGGAATGGGTTCAATTTACAGATGCAACCTTTAAGTCACTCTACAGAGTATTCTTACTTTGAGGAAAACATGCATTAATTCTGATATGTTTTTCTCAGTTTTCCTTTCCCTGTGGCTCCAAGCCTTATCAAGCTGAAGCAGAGTGAAGCTGACAAGAATACTCTTGGAGATTTTGCCAGGAATTGGAATAGAAATAGAAAAACTAAGCAGAGCATGGACACTTTCCTTCTGCTGGTGTTTGCCAAAAGCTCTCAGTGGCAGCACAGACAAACAAAATGTGCTTGTAGAGTCAAGGAAAATCACACTGATGGGTTTTTATGCACTTGGAAAGCTAACAATGATAACAAAACCACACAACTTCACAGAACTCGCAGTTGTTCAAAGCAGAACTGTTCTGAATCCTTTCTTTTTCAAGGGAAGTTTTAGTATGCCTGTTTACATTAAGACTTGCCAAGTCTTCATTTTGGCTGGTTAAAAGCTGTAAATTGTTGTAGTAGTAGCATCACCTACTAGCACATACATGGCACTACATGGCAGAAGAAGCTACCAGAATGTCTGAAAATCATTGAACTCAAAGGACAAGAAACAACAGCATAAAGATCAAACAGGACTGGCTGTGTTGTGTGAATATATAGAATAAATAGCTCCATGTGATTTATTTTTTTCTAGTGGCTGGAAGGGACAGACTACAAAAAGAGATGTACTAGAAATTGACACAAGAGCTCCCCAAGAAAGGGTAACGCAAAGAAAGCAGGGAAAAGGGGAAGCATAATAAAAAATTAACAAAATAGATAGGACAGGCTCAAAAGTAATTTGAATCAGATGAGGAAGTTTTGAAGCTAACGTAGAACTTGCCTGAGGAAGTGGGAATTCAAAAGAAGATGAGACGACAGATGTGCTCTGAGCAGCTCACTGGGGATGAAGTGAGGAGCTGAGCACTCAGGAGAAAAGGCAGTAGCTCCAGAGGTCAGCACACAAGACCAAAGCAAAAAAATAAAAGACTAGTCAAATTTCTAATCTCAGAAATGGGGCCCAAACCATACAAGTGCTCAGCTGCACACAGGCTGCCTGAATATGATATTAAGTTCCTTGTGACAGGTACACAAAACCAGCCTCTGAATGTGTTATGTGCAATTCTGTTAGGAAGTACACAAAGGACATGTGAGAGGCTGACAGTAAAACAAGCGGGTTAAAATGATATTCAAGGTGTTGTCTTTCCTTCTATGAAATTGGTATTGTCACCTTCAATTTGTTCTTCCCAAATTAAATTTCTTATCAGTACACAGAATAAGAAAGGCATACAGATATACAGTATGTTACCATTACAGTGCATTTATAGGAACAGCTAGACATCCTCACAAAATCATTCACCAAACCAAGAGCAAACCGTGGGAGGATGAAGAGCAGACAAGTAATTAACTGCTGTGATTTCAAAAAGCAACAAAATACTTTGGTGATTACAACTGTGATTAAAAACATCCCAACCAGCATCACCTTTCTGATTCCCATTACCCACTTGTCTTGCATCCTTTTCTTTCCACTACTATTCACACCTTATCTAACTGAATATTATGGTGAGGACACAATGTATAGATGGACACAAGAGATCAACTGTCATTACAACATACTGGTAACATCAAGGTTTTTCTTCACAGTAACAGGAGTGAAAGAAACACAAGACTGGATAAAAATTATATTGCAAAGGTGAAAGAGAGCAGTGGAAAACCTACTTCATCTAGCCTTACACTTCTCAATATCAAATTCACTAGCTGCCCTGGTGAGTATCCTAACATAGTTTGGTATTTAGAATACCTAGGAAAATCCAGGGCTGAATACCAGTGTGATGCACTGCAGAATCTCATTTCTGCCACTCCTTCAGTTCCACCTCACTCTCCCTTTTGCAGTTTCTAGTCACATACTTTCTTTCAAACTGACCTTGAATTTGACAGAACTCCAACACTACACTAGATTTACAAATATGATTAAGGTATGAGAATAGGATACATTAGAGACCTTCTACAGCCAGATCCAATTAATCATGCTACAGAAACACACATCCATGAACATAATTTCCAGTGTTGTGATATTCCATAGATTAGCAAGCCAAGCCTATCTGTACAGAGCAAAGACAGAGCCCTCTACCAGGTGAGAAACGCAGCTCCTGTCGTCCTTTCCCCGCACTCCACTGAACGCACGTGGGCGGATTCAATTCTCCAAACATTCAGTCCACAAAATAGTATCGAGTTGTTTAGGTTGATCTGTGATTCAAGGGATTGGCCTGCAGAGCCCAAATTTCTGCAGTTTCTACATTAAAAGCACAGAGAAGAACATTCTCCCCATAGGTTTAAGAGACTAATGTAACATCTTGTCTCTAGGCGAAACAGGAAAACCCAGTGTTCCCTTACACCAGTGTCCACTGTCAGCCCAGGTCTGGCAGTAGATCGAGCTCAGCAGCGTTATTCACATCACACATCTCACAGATGGCTTTTCTTACTGCTCCTCAACTAAACTCTTTCCTTGTACACCCCCTGCCTCAAGAGACAGCCCTTATCTTTTTATGGAGAATAGCTGAAACTTTCCACCTCCATAAGAGTTCATCACAGTGGCAGCTGAAAACTACTGCTCATCTGCAGAATGAGGAATGATGAAATACCAGAGTACAGTCAGACAGCAGGTGATGGCACAAGGGAAAGGCAAGGATCAAGTGCTCATACTAGGACATTCCATAAAAACAATAATCTTTTTTGTTTCTCAGTCACCCTATCTGAAAAACAAAACTAGAAGTTAACACTTTTCGTTCATCAGCATTATTGTTTTCCCAGCTGTAGATTACAAAACAGTCACAGAAGTGGCTGCTTAGCCTGTAACAACCCAGTCTGCACCAATTCCCATAGATAGGCATACTCTTCAATCAGAAAGCTCTTCTAAGGTTTGCTACAAGTTTCCATTGCAAACTTTTGCACAATAAAATCATGCTGCGTTCAGCTGTTTGCCTCTAAAAGCAGGGGTTACTGATATAGCTTCTTTGGAGGCAACAGTAAAAAATGCCACTGAGGAGAAAGTGTGACAGCTAGAGGATCTGCTCAAGCTCCTCGGGTAGAACAGATGGGGCTAAACCTCCTGACCTGGGCATGCCCATGCCATGCTCAGAGTGAACATGCACTCACTCACTGGTCATCCAACCAAGTAACTCCTTCAACACAGAATGCATTTCTTTTCACTTTCCAGAAAATCTCCTTGTGAGTCAAAGCAGCAGAAAAACTCCAGTTTTTGGCATCATCTTGACTTTCACTGTCTCAGATCCTGTCCTTGAACTTCCTTCAAGTACCAGGTAAGAGTTGTTCAACCTTTGACAACATAGAAAGTCTTTGAAGCTTTTTTTAGGGTTGAGACATTTAATGGCAGAAGGGACGGAGAAAAAAAATCCTATAATGCTTTTAAAAACAGAGGGAACACACTCTCAAAGTAATATTTCTACTATTTAAAATCTATATTTAAAATTACTGTAGTGGCAAACATGCTACTCTGTTCAAAATATTTTTTCCCAGTTAACTGAACAGCAGTCAAAGCACATCTGTACCTACACGTCCTGAAAACACACTCCTCACATAATCAATTATTTTTTCTCAGCAGACTTGTGTCAACCCTCCAAAGCTATCAATAAATCACATTTTCTGACAAAAAAATAAACACTTCGGTTTATTTCTACATTATTCAGAGAGGGAGTAAAGAAGAGAGCCAAAAGAGAGCTACTTGACCCGTAAGAAACAAAGGTCTGCTAAACCCAAGAGGTAGATGTAGATGCTGTGGTAAAAATTAAAGAGCTCTACAGATCCAAATTATGAACAGGCTCTTCATAAGCACTCTTAATCCACAAATTCCAGTATAATGACCACAGTAATGAAGTGGTTCTGGAAACCTCTTCACCCACGCTAATAAGGAAGTGTAAGAGCAACTCTTCCAATTCTACAACAATTGCTCAGAGTTTGCATTTGAGTTGTAGATAGGAAAGAGGAAAGCAAAGCAGAAGAAAACACAGGACATCTAAATCACACCCCTGTCTGAATGACAAGGACAAAAGGCAAGCAGTGAAAGAGGGTATATTTTAATAAAAAAGCTCTCAATTTAAGTGCAGCTTGGTCCAGAGTAGTGCAGAGAATGCCTTCCATGTCCTACCTGCTTCATAGATTAACAGATTTTGGTCCTGCAGGCCTTTTAATTCACAAAGTTTTATCAACATAGCTGCAGTCTAAGAGCAGCTCAGGTCAGCTGTGACTGAAGCTATGTGGTTTTTAGCTACCCTTCAACAGTTGTACTGCCACAACTTTCCATGAGTGGGAGAGGTTTATCTTTAGCACTGACAGGAGCTAAGGACATTCTTGGGAAAGCATGGCTCTTCACTGCCTAATAAACCTCGTTTCTCTGCATGCCTTGACCTCTCAAGCTTCCTCTGTGAAAGACCATGGGGTCTTTCAGGTCTTTTCTAATATAGAATTCGGAGCAGCAGGAAACATGGAGACAGCACATTCCACTGCAATATGAAGCAGACATACAACAGTATCATTGTGCACAATCTAGATAAAACTATCAGTGACTTAAAAATAATATAAAGAGAAACAGAATATACATAAATTCTAGGCAGGTATGTTTTTACTGAAAGTAAGTGGAGGTAAACTGACCATCTTGTTATTTGCACAAATACTGACAGAACTCATAGGAATTGCTGAGAAAACAGCACTCAGCATTTTCCTCCATCAGAACATAAAACACTCCATGTGCCAGTGAAGGATTTCACATTGTGGACACAGCCAGTGTCTGTACTGCAGGCAGACCCTTGGTTGACCTTATCAGTTCCTGGAGCACAGGCCTTGGTATCAAAGCCAAATCCCAGCATTATTATTTTCAGCACCTCCTTGACAGGCAGTTCTCTGCTCTCAGAACTCGCTGCCCACACAGGCTGGGAGGAAATGGCCACAGGCCTTTGCTAAGTGCTACAGATCCCCTTGGGATCAGTGTCTCACACTGTCCACTGCGTGTGTTCTCTGCACAGGTTCTCTACTCTTTCCTTACCAATGCAAACTGCAAAAGCACCATTTCCCTTCAGCCAACACAAACAACCATAGACACCACAGATCATTATTAAACGTGGAGGGCACGTAGAGTTTCTACACTCAGTGGTGAGCACAGAAATTCTGTGCTGGCACTGCTGGTTTGGTGCTCTACAAGGAAGCAATTTCTACTCAGTGAGCTGCACTGGATTTCATCAACAACCGTTAGTTGACCTAGTGGATTCTGCTTCTCTAGTACTAAGTAATGTCTTCATGGTTGCTCAAGTAAAAGAAGTTTGACAGCCTTTTAACTTTGGAGGCAGGAAAAATGGAAAATGAGAGGCTGAACTTTTCTTGGGTGTTTGCACTTAGCAGATTAAACACCAGTAACTCTAGATTAAAAGCTTCAATGTTGTTAAACAGTCAAATTTACAGTTTCTCATTATGTTAACTGACACAAAACATCATACTTCAACGTATCTGAGAGCTCTCCTAACTTCTGTCCTCTTGCTTCTCTGAAAAAGTAAAATCAGGACACAGAATTCCAAAGAAAAAAACTAAAAAGTAAACTAACACCTAACCTCCCTGCCTTCCCCCCACAATAATCCCAGATTAGACTAGCAAAACAGAGTCTCATTGGGTGCAGGTGTTCTTCCTTTTTTATTCCCTGGCACAGAAGCAGAAAGTAGACAATGACACCCAAGAAAGACTTTCATTTCATATGCATGAGACAGATACACGCTTCCACTGAGACTTATACATGAATAAGAATCTTGTTTACTCCCAACCACAGACAAGACCATAATTAATTTCTTTTAACTTGTGTGAGACTGCCTTGCACCGGGAAACAAGGTTGTGCAGTACAATGCACTAGGCTAGAGAATATTAAACAGTAACAACTCACTTCTTGCATGACCAAATAAAATCAGCTCTACATATGCCCTCTCTGCTAACTATCTGAAAGTCTTAAAGTTTACTGGCGAGACCAGGTTATACTGAAAAGCCATCAGCTTCCAACAAGGACAGATTGCCTTATTCACCCTTGCAATAAGACTTCCGTGTCTCTACTGCTTGTCACTCAAAAGCATTTCACCAAGATTCCTCTTTGTCTGTATAAATCTGTATACACTCCTTCTGTATTTTGCTCAAACATTTATCACCTGCAGAAACAGAGTGCCCTCTAGCTCTGGCCAAACTCAAAGAGAATTTTCCTAAGGCTCTGTCTCCTTAAAATCCAGCATTTAGAACCACAGCAAGAGCACTCTGCTAGCCGTACCCTTACCTGTCCTGGGGTCAAACAGCTGGTTGGCCTCCAAATCTGTGAAAGTGCTGAAGCAGATGGGGCATTTGAAAGAGGCGCGGTTGGTGGAGTCTCTCTCGTCGGTCTCGATCCTGCGGCGCATGTGGTCCAGCTTGTACTTGACCACGTTGACAAGCAGGCGGTAGTTGATGAAGTAATAGTTATGGCGCGTGGTCTTGCCATCGGGAGCGGTCTCGACCCTCATCCTGCATTTGATGAACTTGTCACCCTTGAGGGTGTTGAGGACAGCCCTCAGCTGCTTCCTGTCAAACTTCAGGAGCTCCAGCATGTCCTCCTCCTTCACGCAGGGGTTCCTGATGAGGATGTCCAGAGCCAAAGCATGCTCGATTCCATAAAAGCCACGCACCACATATTTGGCAAGGCGCTTGAGAGCTGCTGGGACCTCAGTGAGGACGTCTGGGTCAGTCATAGCAGGTCCAGATCATGAGCTTCATGTATACTGCAAGGAAAAAAAGGCAGATGGATTCTTAGCTAGTCTTTTAAATTCTGAAGTTCCTATTTATCTTACTTATAGGTAAGAAAAGGGATGGGGTTTTTTCCATTTCCCTTTCCCAAGCCTTGTACTGTCTCCTTAGGTGTCATTAATGCTACAGAAATAGGAAATGGTACCTCTCATTCAAAACAAAGTAAAACTTTTTTAAAAGCACGCAAGAAATTAGTACCAAAATGTACAGCAGATTTCATTTGTATTCAGTCACAGCCAACACAGCTTGAGTAAGAAAGCTGTCCTCTAGAAGACAGCTCTGGGATAGCTGAGACCTGTAACTTGGAAAAAACAGAAAATGGCTACAGCAAGAAAGGTCCTAAGACAGCCCAAGAGTGGAGTCTGAGGGCCTGAGCTGACATCACTTGATGCCATTGTAAGCAGCCCTGTCTGGTTTAACACCTCAGCCACCCCTGGGCAGAGATGCACTATGAGGACAGCTTGCTGTACAGGCTGGTATGCATTCAAGCAAAAGTTCCCAGCTGCACCATGAGAACAGATCCCTGCTCATGAACAGATCTCAGTCAACTATCTGCAGCATGAAAACCATTAGCACTACCAATTCCTACATCACAAACTGCTTCAGCCTTGTTCTTGTATGAGCACAGAGGTCCTTACAAAGGACTGAATCTTCATTTGAAGTCCCACATTCAGGCCTTAAAAGCCCATGAATAATATAGCATAATAAATGAAGCAAAAGTCAAGACATACCAAATATGAAGTGATGATGTGTTTAAAGAAGAAAGTATTCCATGAAGTATCCTTTGAGTTACTCGCCACCATTTACCAGGCTGCCTGTGGCAAGACAATAATTTCTAAGTATTCTATTTTCACTTCACTTTTCTTCACCATAATATCAAATGGCACAAATGGTCATGACTATGGCATACATGGCAACATACATAAAATCACATGCAAGGAATTCCTCACATTGTCACCCCTGCCAGATTCAGCTCAGACAACACCAGTGATTCAAGAGAAGAACAAAGTATTAGAGGTGCTTTTGAAACAGCCATTCAGAAGGTTGCACTTCCAGCTAACATCAGATAAGACTCTGAATTTCAATCGTTTTAGGTAGGAGTTTTCCATGCTAGTTTAGGACATGAGGAACCATTTCATGAGCAAAAGGTTCCTTCCACTGAAGAAACTTCCCCCTCACCCTAATTTATGTTTTTTTATCACTGCTATGCAATTTTTATCTGTGAACTAATAAATTAAATTGTAAAACTCTGCCAATCCTAAATTTCACTTCCATTAGACGCTTCACACACTGTATATTTATCTCCCCAGTACAAATAAAGCAGAAAGTGACAGCAGAAGAAAGGATCTGGATGAGTATCCTATTTTTTTCATCACTGTCATAAAACCACTGATAGGCCTTTTCACACACACCATTACACAACTTTTGTCCGTTCCCCACACTAAGACATCCCTCTGAGATCACCAACTCAGTATGTAAGCAAGCAGCTGCTGACTCATTTCCATCAGCTAAGACTTCTCAAAGATCTGTGATCATTTATCACAGTAGTCTTCTTGGATTTTTTTTTCTTACGATAAACAGTGTCCTTTCAAAAAAGTGCAGCATTACCCACTGAAGCTTTACTTCTCTTCCACCCCTACCCTCTGCTGCCACTGAGGAGGGATGTTCCTCTCAAGGGTTATGGCCAGTACCACTGCAAAGCAATTAGGCTGTGGAATGTGAAGCTTCTCAGCAACTAAATTAAGATCATCCTGTCTTTTCTGCCTGCTGGATAAGAAAAACACCACCTTCATGGTTTTCTTTTAGAACACTTCCCTGCTTAAGTGTTCTTTTAGAACACTTCCCTTTCTTTTCCTCTAACTTAGAGCCAAATGGTATTTGCAGTGCTTAAATTGAAATTAACTGAATGACATTTGTTGACTACTGGTGTGCAGGCTGAGAACAGCTCCCAGCAAACAATGCCTGGATGTCCAGCTACAGCTTCCCTTTAAGGAAATTCAATTAAAACACATCTATCACATCACGAATTAACCATGAAACAAGTACTTCTAGAGTCAGCCAGGTTTCTCTTGCACGCCAGAGACACAGCGACTCATCTCACACAAAGGAGAGATTCACAGAGCTTTGCATTGAAGGTAAAAGTGTTTGCAATGATGCCCTACCAAGAGTTAGCCATGCAGTATTTTGGAATCTCTAAGTCAGACTAAATCCAAATACTGTCACAGGATATTGTCTCTGAAGATCAACATCATTCTATTGGTATTTTTTCAGTCTTTCAGTCACCTAAAGACAAATCTTGGTTTTGAATGTATCTGTCAGCAACATACTGACACTATAAAACAATGCCAATGCAGAAGATGGAGGGAAGCCTTGATTTATTCAAATTGATTAAATCTTACTCAGAGTTAAAGCACAGTAAAGAATAAATGTACAGATCAATTTTAAATAAAACTTGGCACCCCAGGATAGTTAAAAAGTCAATTTTTTAAAGTCAAAAGCTTGTTAAGTGCTGATTTGAAGAGCAGACAACTTTCTCTCCTCAACACTTTCCCTACAACTTCCTTGCAGAAAACTTGGTGATGCAACTTGCAGGGGCACAGTGACCTTCAGATATCAATTGAAATAAAAAAAAGGAGAGAAGTGCTTTTAAATAAGCACATCTTACTCTGGACACCTCATCTGAGAGCTGATGGAAAGCACTTTCTCTACTCTGATAAGACAGCTGCAGATTTCCACAGATACTTCCAAAACAGGTTTAAAGTACAATTTCCTGAATAATGCACTCAAACAGCTTAAACAGAGACCTACAAGGGACCAATAAATAAAACCAAATCTTAGGGTTTTCAGCAACATTCAGAGATGCAATAATATTTCTTAGTGTCAATCACTAGAAAATATTCTTTTTCATCTAATGGGAGTAGGAGTTTTAACACAGTTTCTTCTGCTGGAGATTTTGAGTGATGTCCAAATGTTCTGTGTCCTCAGGCAATAGAGGGCATCTTGACTGTGATACTGTTTTCTTCCAGGTGGGGATATATGGAAATACAATATGGAAAGCATTCTGAAAACACAAGAAACCATTCTTTCCTGTTATCCTCCACTTCAAAAGGTGGATTAACACACTTTAGGTTCTAAATCCTGCAGAAGACAGTCTTTGGGTGCAACAAAAAAACTGACCAGCGCCATCTCTGAAGGAAAAAAAAACCAAAAGCAAGTGCATACCACTGCCAGATCTCACCAGGCCAAGCTGATGTGTGGTCCATGAAGAATCCAAGGCTTTTAATCTCTGAACTGTAAATTCTTACCATCTTTCACCAGGCAAAAAGGACACAGATTCAGCTCACAAAACTCAAACCCAGGGGACTTTACCACTGCATCCTTTAGCAATGATTTCACCTTCCCCTGGAGCAGTAAGTCAAACCTGAATTAATTACATGTGCAAAGAAATATGGTAACAGCTTTAACAAGGTTTTAATGGACGTGCATCTGTTTCACAATAATGTCTGAACTGACCTTAATAATTTATGAACATCAAGGAACATTTTCAGGGGAAAAAAAAATACAATAGCCAACATTCTCAGCTATGCCAGTAAGCACCTACAGCATCAATAATAAGGCACACTGGACAGCATCATATTCAGAAACAGCCAAAAGAAGAATTTCCAAATTTAAACATGGACTTTATTAAAAGAGACAGTTGGTGGGGAATTGTTCTGGGTAATCACATTAATACAATTCAGTATTATGGGTACAGGAGGAAAGCAGACCTGTCTGTGTTAACACAGTAGGACAGCAAACCTAAATACACATCTGTTGCGTTTTTAAAATTGCTGTAATTGAAAGAATTAATATTGATGTGTCTATAAAAGGCAATGCTGGAAAAAAAGACTTACAGTTACACAACACAATCAGAACTGCTAGGTGAAGAAAATAAGGATACCTTCTGCAAGACTGTACCTAAGGCATAGTAAAATGTATGAGGCCTTCAGCATAACCAGAGATGGCAGAAAGGATGTCAGGGGGAGAACACGTGACTGCAAAAAACCCTTCAGTATGATGGGATCAGAGACCACACAGAAGCCAGAAATTGAACTGAGCAAACACCTCCACTTTCAGGTCTTTCCTGATACAACATCAAAGCAACTGAATTGTTCTTTTCAACATACAACAATTTCAAGAGTTTTCAATTCCAATGAACTCTAACAGGAATTATGCTAATGAAGTTAGATCTGTTTTCCTTCGTGCTTTTCCTGACTCAAACTGAGGAAAAAAGTGCTAGAAGGGTGGTAACCTAGAAGCCACAATGTAGATGAAAATAGTTATAGAAAATATGAAAACCTACATCAGCCAGTGAATTAATATGAATTTTTATCCAATACTGCAAATGTTGATCATCGTGTTTCAACATGTGACTTCTGAGACTTACATTAATTTTACCCAGGAAATTCAATGGTGTCACTATTCATATATTTGACAGAGGACCTTTAAAAGCAGGATCTTTAAAAAGGAAGCAGACTACCCTTCACATTCATATAGATATACAAAGCTTTTGTAACACCCCAGATCTTTTCTGGAGGAAAACTTGGAGTTGCACATTTGGCTGTGAACCTAGGCTATCAGACACACTTGCACAGGTGCTCCTATTTTTCCCCACATCTATTTAATTAGTGCTCTTTCCCACTAAATCTTTGAAACCAGCTTAGAAAATACTTCTGCAAGCTTCTGACACAACATTTTTAAGAAAGGGGGAAAAAACATTACTTGCTTATACCACTGACATAGCTTCTTCAGGTAAAATCAAAATCAGGTTATAGTAAGAGAAACCCCTCTCCCGTGAATGTGGCAGGTACAACAGGCTTCCTGGAGCCAGCGCATGCCATATCCTGCTGCTGCTGTCACTTGCAAACACCAGACCCCAGTTTTGCAGTCTCTCACTCTAAGCAGATTTAAAATTCTGCTTTTCAGAAGATGATGAGGTTAAGCTAAGACAAGCAATCCTGAATCTTCCTGAGAACAGGAAGGGAAGGCATAAGTTTCAGAACTACAGTGGGAAAACATGTCATCAAGATTTTCAATGTCTGTACAACGTAACCTCAGACACTATTCATCCCTTCCAGAAAAGGGCACAGAATCTTCCACTTTCAAGTCCTGTTTTCACTTGCATTTCTCTGTAGTGAGCCCAGAACTGCCTTTATCCCACATCAGTTGCAAAATAAAATCTTCTGACATTTTATCAAGAGCTCACTGGGTTTCATTCCCTGGAGAGTTCATGAACACTGCTGCTCAGCCTTCCTCCTGCACTACACCTTGATGAGACATAAGTGTATATTCATTGCAAGACCTGCCTTGAAGTATGAGGGCAGAAAAGAACAATCTGCCTTCACTGAAATCCCATCTTCTTGTTGGGTTTCCATAAACTGAAATCAGGAGGCCACAGGTATCAAAGGGTTTTCTTCACTCAGGATGAGAAGTTGTGCTGCAGCTGCACACAGAAAGGCTGAGGGGCCTGGCTGAAATGAGGGCGTTTTCCCCTAATTTCACAAGTAAAAATACACAGAGCCAGATGTAATAAGGCCACAAGGTTTGACCACACCAGGCAGAAATTGAACAATTCAGGCTCAGGATGTAATTCTCAATCACTTTTATAATCTTAATGCGGCATAAACAATAGCAAGGTGTCAGGAAATTAAAGGACCACCTGTGTGCACGTACGCAAATGGATGAAATTTCCTGTTGCAGCTTACGTCAAATTACATCTTCCCTCCCCTAAGGAAGTCTTTCTTTTCCTTCCTTGCCTTTAGCCACAAGGCCCACCCTTCTGTCCTAATTCTGGCAGTTCATTATTCATGTAGCAACAACAATCAATTGATAAAAAGTGAAAAACTAACATGCCAAAAAAAAAAAAAAGTGGGGCATTTCAGAGAGATCAAAGGGGAAAAGTTCAAGAATTGAATCATTTATGTTACCAGACTAGAGCCAACACAAAACAGAGAAAAGAATCCATGGCTAAGGATGTAGGGGAGCTTTGCCCACATGGCAGCAAATTAACCTAACTGTAATGTGATACTATTAGGAAATTTTAATTATGGATATCAGAACTTCTAACAATTTACACTCTGATCTGAACCTACCAGGAGAATACGTGTTATTTTGGAGATGCATAAGCATCAGCCCTCACATAGTGTAGTTGTAAGGTTTTGAGGGCTTCTTTGAAGGGAAGAAAGTAAAATAATTTCTCTCACATATCAAGCCTAGGAAGTCATGATTACACCAAAGCACAGGGAACATTCCTTTCTACATTTCTGACAGGAAAAAAGTAACAATTGCTTTTTCACATTGTGGATTCAATAAGACCTGGAACACCACACTTTTCATCATGATAGGTCAGATGAGCAATATTGCCTCTTGGGTATTGTATTGCAGAAAGACAACGAAAAATTATGGAAGTATTGGGTTCAGTACAGTTTTGTGCATCAGAGTGCAAGTAAGTGAGTATATACTGTGGATAAAAATAATAAAGAAACAAAGAAACTAAGTAACAAGACACCAGATTAGCTTTAATTAACACAGTTTCTTGTTCAGAAGAATCCCTTAAAGCATCCTGTGAGAAAGTGAGCTGTATGTCACAGGAAGTGAAAGGCAGGAATGCAATTCCCATCAAGCCTCATTCCTGCCTGAAAGGATGTGCTACTCCTCCCAGGCACATGGCTCTGCCCTTACAACACCATCTTGTGCACCAAACTGATCACTTTGTTTTTTCCCTTTTTGTTATGTTTTTCAACAGTTGAATGAGTTGGTGGCGACCTCTGACGAGCAACAGAACCAGCACACAAGAGAGGATGCCACTGAACTGGAAAAGATGAAAGAAAAAACTCCACCTTTTGTGGATGAAAAATATTAAGCTACCTAGACTTCAGGAAAATGCATCTTAGCTGTGCATAGCTGAACACCCTTTCCAGAATGCTGATCCTCCTTGTTCATTGTGAGCTGCTTGGAATGGCACAGGCCTAACAGCTAGACCCATTTAACAACAGCTCGGTGCCACTATGAGATGTGATGTTCGCCTCCTTCTTGGGGAACCAGCACGCTCCTGAGGCCAGAAGAAACGTAATACACACAAAAAGAAGGAAAAAAAGAAAAAAAGAAAAAAAAAATCCCCACAAAACAACGAAAAAGAAGGAAAAAAACCTCACCTCGCTGACCTGGAACACTGAATGGTGACACAGCTGGCTGGTTGGCTCAAACCCGGCAAACAGGAATGAGCTCGCTTTGCCAGTCAGCTCCTCCTCAGATGCCCACAACCCTGCAATCCCCCTCCAAATCACAGCCGACACAGACCTCCCGGACTGCAGCAGCACAGGGAGCCTGGACGCCAGTCAGAGGGGAGAATCCCTGGGCCGCCTGCACAGCTTCCCATTCCCTACCCCTTTTATGTGTTGAGGTTTAAACACCGAACTGTGGAGGATTCTGTAGGACAAGAGGAGGTCAGCAGAACCTCTTGGGGAAAAAAAAAAAAAAAGACAAAACAAAACAAAGAAGAAGCCTCAACAAACACCGCAGGAGGAACAGCAAACGGTGGGAAAGAGCCAAGGCGAGGAAGGGGCCCAGACGGGCACAACGTGCGGGAAGAGCCCCGCGGGCCGCTCTGCGGCACCCAAGCGCCGGGCCGGGGGCCTCCGCGGGCCGCAGGCACCACCCCGCTCCCCGGGGCCGGCACTGACCTGGCGCCGCTTCCAGCTCTTCCCGGCTCCGGGCGGCGCTTCCAGCGGCTCCGCCACCCGCGTCACCGCCGCGCGCGCGCCTCTGCCGTCACCGCCGGCGCGTGCGCCGCACCGCCCCCCTCCCTGCCCGCGCGCCGCCCGGCGGGCCGAGCGACACGGAAACGAGCCAATCGCCTGCCCGCACAGAACAGCGCCTTCCCGCCCTCACCGGGGTCAAGCCAATCAGAAGTGAGAACCGCGCAGGCCGCCGGAGCAGACAGCCAATAGGTTGAGAGGAGCGGGAAGAACACGTGCCGCGATTGGCGGGAGCCCCGGTACCGGGCGTTGTTGCTACGCAGGGCAAAGATGGCGGCTCTGGACAGGGTCAAGGTGCTGGTGCTGGGCGACTCCGGTGAGTCCGCGTCCCCAGGCCGTGTGTCCTGGGGCCTCTCCTTGGCGATCTGCTCCTCGCCTTCCTCCCCGTTACCCGCTGAGGGGCCGGGGCTGCCTGCGTTCGCTCAGTGCTGCTCCCGGCCTCGCCACCTGTAGCCCTGGCACCGCCTCCCAGGAGTTGTTCTCTCTCTCTGTGCACTTGCAGGTGTCGGGAAATCGTCCCTCGTTCACCTCTTGTGCCACAACCAGGTGCTGGGAAACCCGTCCTGGACAGTGGGCTGCTCCGTGGATGTGCGAGTAGGTGACGTGCACGGCCTCTTGGTGGCCCTGAGCCTGACGTGTAAGGGAAGGCCCTTGAATCTTTATTGTAATTACTTACCGCCCCAGAAAGAGGTGTACTTTGATCATGTGTTTTGCTGAGGGCTTAATCTTCTGATGCAAGTAGCGTCAAATGTGAGCCAAGCACTTTTGCAAGCAAGTTTTGACCTTCCAAGGTTGTCACAATCAGAGAAGACATTTGTCACTCGTAGCTCTGCTCCCTGCTGCAGCGGCCACTGGCGTGTTACAAGTCACAGGGTGGCCGGTTCCTTGGGAAACAGACAAGGAACAGCCAAATTGTCAGCCAAACACAGTGGTGAAAAGTAGTTCACTCATTTAGGTTGCCGGGAGCACAGGAAAGCTCTGGATGATGCTCATGTGTTAGAAAAACAAATTAAAATTTAGGGCCTGGCGTGCTTCAGTGCTCTTGGACATGGGTAAGGAAATTGACAAGAGAAATTTATTGTTGAGACCTGGACACCAAGAATGCAGAATTCATAAATCACAAAGATATGTTACAGGAAGCAGAGTTGAATAAGAAACTAACAAAGACAATTAATAAGACTGCCCCTACCTGGGAAAAAGATAATTAAAAAGGCTGAAAATGTGGGCTACTTAGCATGGAAAGTGAGAAATCAGTAACCAATAGAAGATTGAATACTAATTAATGAAGAGAACTGCATCACTTGTAAGCCAGTGAGCACTAATTCCTTTGTTTGCCAAAATGTATAAACAGTTGTAAGTTTTGGTTACTGATGCACATGTTTGGTGAAGTGCTGCTCATGTACCTCAGTGCTGAATAAATTCGTGATGATTTCCTAACCTAAGTGGGTTAGAGAGTTTATTTCGTGGTTTTTGGGGACAGTTGTGACCAGCAGGTTGCTGCTCCTCCTGACTACTTGCTGCAGGACCTGCTTTGAGAAGAATGAGGATGCCCATCCAGCAGTTCTTTGGCCCAGGCTACAGCCCTCATGGGACATTGATAAATGCTTGTTTCCTTCATCACTCTTTGCTGCATTCTCCTTGAAATGCCTTGCCCTAAGTTAGTAATGTATTTCCAAAATCTGAGGAGACGTACATAGCAGTCCTGTTTGATTGTGGAGCAAAACTACTCAGCAGATCTGAGGGCAGAAGTTGTTGATTAATTCAGCTGAGATGTCAGAGTTTGGGTAGGAAAAAGATGAGGTCAACTGGAATCCAGGTCTGTCATCTGTGTTAATATTCTTGCAGTGCTGCCGTGTGGTTTTTAACAACTGTAAGAAGTCAAGACCTTAATTTTTCCGTTTGCTTTGGCAAAACTCTGTGTCTGAGCACATCATGAGATGTTGGGTTTGTTAACACAGAGATGCTCCCCGTTTACTCACCAGGCTCCCTCTCACATGAGATGGTAATCTCCATCTCTGTGGTGTCCAGTGGCTGCTGCTTGACTCGTTCCATCTCTCTTCCACTTGAGAGGTCTGAAATAGTGTCACCATGAGAATTTCCAAATTTCTATCGAGGTGCAATAATCCATCTGAAAGTGTAAGTGCCACGCAGATTAACTCCTGTGACATGGTGCTGTGGTTATGTACGATGTGAATTTTTTATCAGATCCATGACTACAAAGAGGGAACCCCGGAGGAGAAGACCTATTACATTGAGCTGTGGGATGTTGGAGGTTCTGTGGGCAGTGCCACCAGTGTGAAAAGCACACGAGCTGTGTTCTATAATTTGCTGAATGGTAAGTTTGCTTGGTGTAAATGTGGTTTTACTACTGTTTCTGTAAGGAGCTGTCCCTTGCTTCTGGAGCAGAGTTCCAGGCAGCCTGCCTGAGGGCTACATTGTTCTCCTTTCTGATTTATACAGGAACAAACCTGATACCATTTGTAGGCAGAATTTTATGGATTCAGTTGTGAACAGCAGGTATTTCAGGCAAACCTGTGCAGATGAGCTCTATCAGCCTTTCCCTTCAGTCTTGTGCAGCTGGCACAGAAGGGAGGCTTTGAAGGTGCAGTGGTTGCCTTCACTTTTCTGGGTCTGATATACTGCAGAAATATGATTTAAATTTTTAAAGATTTTTTTATGTTTTAAATTTTCTTGTCTGTTCAGTTGTAAAACTTACAGCAGAAAAATGATTGTTTCAGTTTTTATGAACTTTGGTAGTTACATCCTACTGTGGCGAATCTGAACTGTGTCCCATTAAATTCACATTTGCTGATAACCATCTTGGCTCTGCTCATTTAGCTTACCAACTTATTTTTAAGAGTTGAATCTTGCAACTTGCTGCATGTAGAAAGTAGTATTTTGTGCCTTCTCTTGAGATACTGTATTTAAGGCCTATTAGTTCATCTGTGTCTCTAACAAGAGCAAATAAGAGATTATAAACATAACAGTACAGTATTTCAATTGTTACTTTTTGTCGTCCCAGGTTCACTAAAAGTAGAGGTGTATCAGACTAAGAACTGCTTCTAAAAATCTGGCTCTAGTGTTCTGTTTGATTCTCTTTGCTTATTCCCACTCATTTGAAGACTTTTCAATGAGATGTTAAGCCACACAATAAACATTTTTGGCCTGTGAATAACTAGTTATTTCTTCCTCCTTTCTCAGGGGGAAAACTCTGTTAGGTACCTCTTGCTTATACTGTTAACCAGATTTCTGTGTAGAGAATTGAGTTGAGTTGTGCCCTCAAAGCAAGCCTCTTTGGTATATGAAAAAAAAATTGATTTCTTTTTTTTTGAAACCAAATCTACAGTGTGCCAAGGAGTATGGGTCAGACTTGGAAATACCTTAGAACAGCCCATTAGGAAATGAAGTGTTGGACTTGTGCATCTGAATTATAATTGATGACATTAAAATGGAGTTATTTATCTCCACTGCCCAAAAGATACTAATTAGACAGCTTGCATATGAAGAGTGTTGACTTTGGTAGTTAACCTTGGGTCTTGTTTCTTTCATTAGAATAATTTCTCCATTAGAGCTTGTCTCACAAATTGCCTCTGCTGGACCTGATTTAAGAAGAGAAGATGAATGCATTCCTTCTGCCTGACTGCTTGTGCTTTCTGGGCTTGCAGTGGTCTGAAAGCCGGTCAGTGTGTGGTTCTGGCAGCAGCTGTGCAGGCTGCCGGGTTGTTGACCAAGCTGGTACAGTTTGGTTTTGGATTATCCACAGATGACCTTTGCTGACTCTCCACCTGGTGTGGGGACTGTGATAGCTGAGGACAGTGACTGGGCTGTAAGGCTTTGGCTTGCAGACCTTGTTGTGGGAGGAGCATTTCTTTGAGTAGTCGTTGGTCCTGCCGGCTCTTTTTGGATGTTGGCAGTCTTTTTCTGCTGGTGCAGCTAACTGTGCAGGTTTTAGGTTAAGCAGATAAGAAAACTGACCAATCAAAGACATAACTGAGGGAGAGTGTGTGGAGGCGGAGAGTGTTTCTCACAGGCTGTGCAGCAGTACCTCTGGATCTGTTGCTGTAGGCCAAGTTATGTTGTATCAGGCATTTTCTCTCTACACTGGGGGTGGACACGCAGCAGAGTTGCCTTTTTATAATGTTACTGAGATAAATGCTTTGAAATAGGGCTATAGCTGTGATTTGCCGGGAACTCTCGTGGGAGAGTCTGTGCACAGTCATGTGGGGTAGTGGAAAATGTTTGTGGAAATGTGGTTCGTTCATAGCAGTGGGTGGCACCTCTGGAAGTTATGGTGAAAGACTAAATTAGTGAGTTTTTTCCACCTGTAGGCTGTGAAGTGTTTTGAGAATGAATCCTAATGCAGATAAGGGATATCATCCATTTTGTCCCTGAATTGATGATAGTTTGAAGTCTGGAGGAAGTGGGAACATTCCACATATTGCAGAAGGTGTGAATAAATAGAAGAAATTTGCTAGTAGGAGTTGGTAATTGAGTTAGGAACTGTGGTTATCAGAAGTGGGTGTCTGTTAATAGCACAGCTAGGAAGCTTGACTCTGTCTCAGAATTTACATTTTGAAGGCTCATGGTAATGAAAAATGCTAGAAACCTAATCTTAAGTACAATAAGTCTTACTAATTCATGCTTTTACCAGCCATTTAGTGGACTATGAAATTTTGTTCGTATCTGTTTCCCCTTTGGATACCTCCCCAAATATATAGCATCAATTCTTGAAAATGCAGGAAAGCAGTAGTTCTCTCTGAACTCTTTTGAAACAAAGAAAAAGCCTTCAGACTTTAGAGATTGTGTGATAAAAAATAATTATGTTTACCAGAGAAAGGCTAAATTTTCTGCTGCAGTAATATTGAATTTCAGTATCATGAGAAGTAGACGGAATCAGTGAATGCCTGCAAGCCTTTTGCAGATTAAAGCCTGAGATGGTTGTTTGTTTCCTGCTTTCATGTGATTTTTCTCTTAGCTCTTATCCAGTTCTTGATAAGCAGCTTTAAAAAACCTGTTGCATACTGATATTTTCAGCCTTACTTATTCACTGTAACTGAACTGGTTATACATCCCTTCGTTCTCAGATATCTGGGAACATGTGGGTGTCATTTTGGTAAGATAAGGAAGAGAATATGTATCTTTAAATGGCATCTTGCTGTCTTGTCTTTCACTCTAGGGATAATTTTAGTGCATGACTTGACCAACAAGAAATCATCCCAGAATTTGTATCGCTGGTCTTTGGAAGCACTCAACAGAGATGTTGCTCCAACAGGAGTTCTCGTGACAAATGGGTGAGTGAAAAACAAACATGCAGAGCTCAGACGTGGTAATTTCAAGCAGTTGTAGAAGTTTTTGTTCCTAAGGATACTTGGTCTCCACAGGAAAGTAGATGTGGTTAAACTTGGGAGAAGGAAAAAAAGAAAAAAATGAGGAATATCAAAGAAAGTTGACTGTTGGTTTCTTTCTTTTATACTGCCAGGCAATATCAGGCAATTCTGACAGCAGATTCCCAAACTGGGTAGCAGAGACCTTGCTCTAAGGGAAAAGATGTTTACTGCATCCTTTATTTGTCTGAGGCCACTGTGAGAGTGGGTCCAGTCCCAGTTACAAGACTTCTCTGTCTGTACTGAGAGATGCCACTGTACAGGAAATGTCATGGAATAATGCGTCTGAGCAAAGAGGCATTCCCTCCATGCACCAAAACTGAGGAAGTTCACTTCATCCATCTTTCGTTTGGGTGATGGGGGAATTATTTTAGGAGCGTGGCTGAAAGAGATTAGAAAACTCTGCTTAAACAGCATGTTCATAATTAGCTCTCCAGCACCTTGTCAAGGATTTCCTCCTGTACCTCTGTGCTCCTGTCACCCATCTAGTCAAAGAGGTTTTAAAATTATTGCTAAACCTCATGAGCAGGAAGGCAATAATAAGGAGTAGCTTTTTGTGGGAAAAATATCAATTGTTTATCTGTCTGTTCTGGTACACAGAACAGTTCTGTAGAAATGTAGGAGATGGGAAAGAGGATTTACATTGCATAAACTGCAAAATTCTCCAGTGTCTCCACAGACAGGTTCTTCACAACGGTTTTAATTTTCAGAAATTTAACTTCTGTCAAGGACAGATGTTCAGCCACTAGCAGTTCCTTGCTCAAGTTGTTGCTGTTGGTTGTAATATTACTTGCTAGAAAGATTGGTTTAGGTAAAAATGACAGGCAAGTGATTATCCTAGCTAAGGAGAGTGATTGAAGCTTGGATTCCTATCTAGTGACTTAGATGCAGGAGCCCTTCATTAATTTAAAGATGTTGCACATTTTAACTTAGATTAAATGACTGTTAATAAATAAATTACTGGTTTTTGAGAGGCACAGGGGAGGTGATGTTGTGCTTGTGCCCACTTATATGGCCATTGCCTCATTCAGGATTGTCTTTCTTTCCCTCATCAGTGACTATGACCGTGAACAGTTTGGTGATAACCAGATCCCACTGCTGGTAATAGGAACGAAACTGGATCAGATCCCAGAAACTAAGAGGAATGAAGTTTTGACCAGAACAGCATTCTTGGCTGAGGATTTCAATGCTGAAGAGATAAATTTGGTTAGTATCCTTGTAATCACTGTTGTTTTTCTTTCATATGGGAGTGAGTCCAATTTTTAGTAAGTAAAGATGTAGAAACAAAACTTGGGCTTTTGGAGATTTTTCTGGTAGTGCCAGTCATTCACGTTTCTGTTGGCTCTGCCCCTTGCTTGATGAACCAGATATCTTTGTTTCACTCTAGGCTGATGTAAGGGGTATTAGATAAAGTCCCTTAAGCTTTGAATTGTTGGCTGGGAGTTAAATTTTCTTTTTCTTGTTCATAGCTCTGACATAGACTGTCTTTGAATTAAACATGAAGATGACTTTATATAGATCTATGGGTATAAAAATATACGTGTGCTGTATGAATGCTTGTACACACTCCCAATCTCAAGTGTAGCCTGTACAAATCCCTGCCTGACTGTATAGCTGGTGATGGAAGTAATATGTGGAGCATATGGGGGGTTGCTTAGAATTCTGCAGTAGATTCACAGAGCAGTTGGTCTTTTCTCTGAAGTGACTGTGGAGCAGAAATCAGTAGATCCATTGTTTTCCCTTGTTGATGGTGTGTGTCAAGGGAAAGGGTATGTTCATTTCCTTGTATTTGGCTTCTTTGCACTGATTTCCTTGTGCTTGGTTTGTTGTTGTCTTTTGGGTGTTCTAGGACTGCACCAATCCTCGTTATCTGGCTGCAGGTTCATCCAATGCTGTCAAACTAAGCAGGTTTTTTGATAAGGTAAGTCAATGAAATGATGTTTTATTGTCCTCTGCATCAAGTGCTGGGATTTGAGCATGAGCAACAGTTTAAGCTGCTCCTTTCACATTCCACTCTCTTGAGTTGCTTCAAGCCAGGTGTGGGAGGGCCAAAGATTGATCTGCTTATGGAACCCTACAGGACTTAGCTGATCTGCTTGAAGATTTAGTTCCTGATCTGCTTAGAGCAGTGAAAAAGAACTCACAAATGTGCAAAGACACTCTGCTTAATGCATTTGAAGTTGTCTGGCAGGCCAGAGGGGTTGCAGCTTTCTGAGGTAGTAACGTGGGGAGATGCAAGACTGGTTAGCTCTGTTGATCCTAGTTAAAGCAACCTTTAGGAATTAAGAAATTAATTAAAAATATTATTCTCCCTTCCTGAAAAAGAGACCATTAAGGTCCTGTGCAAATGAGAGAAGAAATGTTCTGTTTTAAGCATCCTCTGGGCAAAATAGTGTAGTGGGGCTACTGTGCAGTAGTAGGAACCAGTATCCCTGCAGAGGGAATGGGAGTAACTGAGTCTGAAGTGGGAGACACACAAACCATCACCTCCATTACCCAGGAGGGCTGTGTTGAGGATGATTAGACAGCTTAGACAGCTTGTCTAAGAGTGGCTGTAGGTGGCAACTGCTGTTGTGTGCTAGATCATTGCACTACGGCAGTAGGACTGGAGCAGAGATGTGGGGTCAGACCTTGTCCCAGTTAGCCCTGAGTTTCAGTGCTCACGTGTGAAGTGTTGGTTGCAGTCCGAGGTTATGCATGTGCTGTGCAAGCTAAGATCATTCTCTGTTGTTCCCAGGTCATAGAGAAGAGATACTTCTCAAGAGATGGCAATCAGGTTTGTCACTTTTCCTTCTCTTTTGTTTCATTTCTCCCTGTGTAATGGGAACTGCTGACATAGTCCTCTTTAAAACACAAGTTTCATGCAACCTAAATGACAATCTGTGCTGGTAATTTAATTCTTGTATCTGTGGGAGCACAGCTGTTAAGGCTAGACAGAAGAATGGCTGACTTTTGTCAGCTGAAGTATTTGTCTGGAAAGTGATTGGCAGTGAAATACTTAAGCGTGCTAACATAGTAGAAATTGGAAGAATGAGGCAAAATGGGCAAATATGAATTTCTTACAGCTCTGTCAGCTTCAGGCTGCTTGGTTGCAGATTAAGGCCATAGATGCTATCTTGAAGGTCAATGAAAGAATTTTTTTGTTCATCTGGAATGAGATTTTACATTTAATACAGGTAGTTTCCAGAGACTCAGTGGAGCCACAAGGAAAATGGCAGTATGATATCTGCTTGTAATTCATTCCTAAAGACTGAATTGACTGTTTTCAGCCAGTTGGGGAAGTACTAGCAAAATTACTTCTGGTTTGGGCAGGCCACTTCAGCTTTTGTGCCCCCCACCTCCCCGCGTGCAGTCTGCCATGCAGGGAGTGGTGAAGTTGCATTTACCGTATGTAAAGGTGTTGCAAATTACCATGAAAAGCATCTCTGAAGTACAGTCACACTTGTACGTTGTTAGAGGTAGCTGTGCTGAAAGCCCCTGGGGTGTGGGGGGGAAATAGTCACAGATTACAAAATGCTTCCTTTCTTTGAGCGCTGGTGTAGTGCCTTTTGAAAATAAATTTGCTTTTGCCTCTTTTGGTTCTGCATGATACGTTTTTTCCTTCCCCCTCTCCCCCAGTCCTCCCCATGTTCTGATGAAAGGAAGTTTCCCTTTCATGGGAATAATATCTTAATGCAGAAACCTGCTTGTGTGCTGGTTGTCTTTGATGCATGATGTAAGATTTTTATTTTTATCATTTGATCCTATTTAGTGGCTAGCCAGGGATTAACTATACGTTCCTTTTGGCTGTGTGCCAAAGATTGCAGCCTGCTGATGACTGTCTACTTCCCTGACAGGAGCTCAAAAGCTCAACAAATCTTAAACAGCAAACAGTCATGTTTAAAGAGGCAAAATCCAAATTGGAAATGGAGACTTCAATACAACCTCTTAATATTATCATTTGAACTTGTCTACTAAATGTAACTCTTACCAATGTGTTTGTGGGTTTTCTACAATAGGTCGCTACGATCATTCGTGTTTTGAGGTATTTCTGTTAAAAACTTCTTGAGGATGAAAAGAATGATAAGTTTCAAATTGTTCATAGCTATGACTTCAATCAGATATGTGATAAATAAATAATTTTTACTCTTAATTAGTGACTTTGATGTAAAAAATGCTAAAGCAGATAACTTTTTACCTTTGGTGTTCAGGTACTTTTTCGTTATAATGATTGCATTTTTCCTCTTTAAATTCCCGAAGCAGTTTTCATGAGGTGAACCTTTGTACAAAATCTGCCTGATTTCATCCTTAGAGATGATTGCTTTTCAGAAATTAATAAACCACTACCTTAGTGAATACCTTGCATATTTGAGTTTTGGGCCTGAAAACCCCAAGTGAATTTAATTTGTGGAGGTTTTAGTGGACTTTTATTTTGGGAAAGCTCTTCAGCTTGCTGCTTACCAGTGAAGTGTGTAACCTGAGCAATCTGCTGTGAATTGTAGATTATGTTTTTGTCCCACACTATCCATACATGCCCATGTTCTTCTGGCATGATTTGTAGGGCTTGGTTGACTCCCTCCATTTTAATAGACTATTTCCTATGAATGTATGGAATTGTTCTGGGAGGATGTGTCTACAGGGTGTGCTGCTTCTGCTTGTTTGTAGTGAGTAAGGTAAAAGTTATTCTGGCCTGTTTTATGATGCCAATAAGGCAGATATGCAATATCAGAAAGTAGTACATCACTTTCCTTTGGGGATTCACAGTTGCATTGGATTGAAAATCTGTCTGAAATGCTGTTAAGGCCAGAGAAGCTTCTGATGGCTTCAAGTCGATTTTCTTTGTAAGCATCAATTGTCACTGTGTAAGCAGTGTCTGCAGATGGGCTGCAAAAGCAGGAGTGCTAATCCTTTGTATTGTTGCAGCCATTTCTATCCCAATGATTTTCTTTAAGCTTTCATTGATAAAACTGTACTTTCAACTGCCACTGAAGTGCTGCTGCCTGGCTTTGAAGGCATAAAGCCTCAACAGCTCTTTGATAGGACTTGGTTTATATTGTTTTATAGTTTTAAAAATGAATGGAGGAGAAATTCTTGAATGCACTTGAATCTGCTTTGAAATCTGTCTTTGAAATCTGTCATTAACTGTGTTAGGATTGAGGCTTTCAATTTCTCTTGCCAAAAAGTTTTAAGGAGGCCCCCAGAACAGATGAGCCATAGTTTAGTTGTGCAGTGTTTAGTTAGAGGTGCTCCTCTAGCAGTCAGCTGAAGCACTGTGGCCCTGATTCTGGAGATGGCGTGGAAGATGCTGCAGTTGGTTTGGTAACAGTGTGGGCTAGAGGGAGTTCCTGCTGATTCTGACATGGCAACTTGTCTTCCCTGCCTCTAGATTCCTGGCTTCTCTGAAAGGAAGAGGTTTGGAGGAGGAACACTGAAGAGCCTTCATTATGACTGAGCACTGAAGAAGTGGAAGACAACTTCTCCGAGTTCCTAAAGACATTCCCGTTCCCATTGGATGCTCAAAGACAGTAATGCTTCTGTCAAGCAGAGTAAAATGATATTCATCCTGCTGAAGCTTCTGTTGTTGGAAAAGACTTGGGAAAGGTTTTCCAAAAACCTAATCGGGAGCCTAGAGTATTGCTTAGGATGGCAGACCATCTGGATCTATGGGAACATCTTGGGAAAGTGTGCAATAAGTTAAATGCCTCTCACTGCTGTGGGAAACTTCATCATACACAGCATGTATATGTGACATCCTTGTCTCCATTTGGAAAACTTATGGACAGTCTTTGCAATGATTTGCATTCATTTTACCTCTAAAGGAAAGATGACTTTGAGTGAGCCTCTCATCTAGAGTAAAGTGACCGAAACAAGTGAGCAAAATATAACGATGTGTAAGGAGTGGTCTGGAAAACAATGGAATGCCTTCATTAAATGAATGGAGTGTTATTTCACCTAGAGCACACTGTTCATCCCTATCCAAAAGGGATAAAAGCAATGGGCAAGATACGAAAAAAAGATTTGAAGCCTTAAAAAGAAAATCATTAGTAGAAAACAACTGGTGTTAGTTCTGCTGCTTAAATTAAAATTGTTTACTTTGGAGGGGACAAAGTAAATCAGGTTCTCCTGTTTATCTTTTCATAATTGATTGTGGTCTTGTTTTTTATATTAAATTAAAAAGCAATTAATTGAAAACTGATGGAAAAAGTATGTTTTTATACAGTGCTTATTTGGAACAAATGTGACGTGGTCCTACTGATCCTGAGGACTTAGTGGATTCAGAAAACATGGAATGTAAGAACATCCTCTGAATTAGAATGGATAGAAATTTAGAAGGGATATAAAGCAGTGTAAAAAGTAGGAACTGAGAATGATTGGGAGGAAAGTTCTGTGATACAGATGTTTCCTTTACATAGTTAGCACTAAGGATAAAGGAGACTTGATCTGCTCTGATCTCCTGTACAGGGTCTTGTTTTTCTAAATAGCCCAAGCTTTGCACGGTTTCTCACCTTGCTGGAATTCCATGGAGTGGTAAAAGCCTGATCCATGGCAGTTCCTTCTTTCCACACCTTCCTCACAGTCACCTCGAATGGTTAAGCCTCTGGCAAAGGCTAACTAAGAGCTGGAGTTAGATGTAAATAGAGATTAATAATAAATGGGGATAGAAGAAAGTAAAATGCTGGTGTGAAATTGACAGGGAGCAGAGTTCTGCAGTCTCTGGATTACGTCTGCCTGCAGCTGTTCTGGCAGCTGCTTGGAAATAAATGGAAACCTGCCTACTGCCACTAATCAGGCACAAAAGTGACAGCTGGGGGCACCAGTCAAACTTACTAAAAAGACGGACACTTTGCTTTTCCTTTTCCTTAGGCCATTTCCAGAAAGGTCTGGGAGCAGTTCTAAAGGTGAGTGCAGTAAGTTTTTAGGTGCTTGTGTGAAATAGGTTGTTAGTTTACAACTAGAAGAAACAAGGCACCAAAATACTCATAATAAAGAACACATGTCTGAGCTGCGCAGCTCCTGACAGCACCGGTGTCTGTCTCTGATCCTTTGACAATGAAAGCTGGAATTGTTTTCTCAAGGTCAGGTGCAGTCTTAGGGTAACAGATCTGCACTCCCTCAGGTTCCTAAGGAACTGCAGAGCAGAACAAGCAAGCTGTAGTGCTATTCCCTCCTTCACCTTTAGTGGCCAAACCCCTAGTTGCAGCTCACCTGTCTGCATGTTTTAAAGTAGGCTTCTAGCCCAGAATGAGTATCTTGTTTGTTTAGGTCTCAGCAGGTAACCACAATTAGGTATATTTTTTCCTTCTTAGGACAAGGTGATGTGTAATGGAGTTGTGCATGGGGATGATGTTGCATTTATTTGTGCAGGGAGTTCCAGCTTCTTGTCAGAACCAGGAGTATGTGAGCAGCTGGAGTTAGTTACGTTGCTTTTTCACCTTACCTGTTTCAGCTGTCCAAAAATGGTTCACTTGCAAGCTTAGGGATGTGACACCAGACAAATTTTCTATGTCACACTTGTTTCATGTGATTCACCTTCCTTTTCTCTGCACACACAAACACCTCTTCCATGCCCTGTGACCCTTCTGTCTGTCTTGCCTCTGTCTGCCACAAATACTATCCCTCTTTCTCTCCCCATTTGCCCCATTTGTCTGACCCCTCTGTATCACAAGTCACAAGACTCCTCTTTGTGTTTCCTGCTCGGCTCTCTGGTTTCCCTTTTTTTCCCATTTTTCTCTCTGTTTCTCTGTGCCATGCATTGTCTCTCTTGCTGTACCACTGAAATGCTGTTTCTCTGTTTTCCTTCATCTCTGGTCCTGTCTGTCTGTGGTTTGTATCACAGGCACACACATTTCACATCAAAACATTGTTACCCAGTCCCTTTAGATTCAAGCTACTCCGTGTCTCTGTATTATTTCCCAGGCAGAAATACGTGCCCAGCTGCTGTGTTCCAGAGGTGTCAGTGAAGGTGGCTGGTGCAGGTACACGTGAGATGTGTTGGACCTCCCATGCACATGCAGGTGAAATGTAGAGCAAATAAACCATGAGCCTTCCCTGTTCCCAAGGGGCTTGGCAGAGCTTTCTGGTTGATCTATGACCAACCACTTTGCTGGCTGGGGGGATCATCAGAATGAATGTGAGTATGTCCTTAACATGGAAAACTTAGCAAGGATGCCACTGGCTTATTAAGCGTGTGAAACCTATCCAGTAAGGGGATTTTGGGTGCAACCTCAATACAATTTTCATTATTGATTATTTTTGCAGAGGCAGCTGCAATATGCTCCATTTGTCAAAAATGAGAGATGAACTGCTGTGTCGTAGCCTGCAGTCAGTATCAGTCAGCTAGGGTGAAGTCAGGGTTTGAATTCTCATTTCTCAGTGGATAACAAGGTGACAGTTTTCACTGATTGAAAACCTGCTTCTGCTTTTCAGCAAAGGGAGCTTAATCCTTCTATTCCTTTTGTTAGTCAGTTCCTCTTGTTAGAAGTCATGTTTCTGTCTCACTGTCCTTACGAGGGTGCTGGTTACTTTGATTCCTTTGTAGGGTTGAGCAAGTGTGTGGCTTAGTGCACCAGTTTGCTTCGACAAAAAGCCATTATCATTATTGATGAACCTGTCACTGGCTGGCAAGTTACCAGGAAGTGTGCAGAGGTAAAGCTTTCCTTAGGGTGTGCTTTGCTGCAGCACTCTGTGTTAGGTCCTCAGACACACAGGGATTTTAGGAAAAAAAACATCACATCGTTTTCAGGTGGAAGAGGGGAAGAAAATTAAAGCAGTTCCAGTCTTTAATTTCAAGTAGCAAAGGCAAAGCTCTCCCATCTAGTGAGGGCCTGTGACATGAAGCTAAAAGTATTATTCTTAGTATTTATTATCCCCTTGTGCCACTGTTTTTATTCTGACATCTGATCAGTAAGTGTGGAAAATATATTTCTTTATGGTACATGAGGCCACCAAGGAGAAATTAGGAAGCGTCTCTGTCACTAACAGTGGCCATGTGAGCAGCATAAGGGATTTCCAGTTGTGCAGGCAAAGCTGCAATGAACAGCAATGCTCAGGATATGACTCTAAATGGATCTTGAAATGAGATGCAGCTCCCTAACAGTGAGAGTGATGATGCCTGAAAGAGTTAGGAGAAAAAAAAAGCGGATTTGTCAATGTTTAGAGTTTTTCAGAGTAGCATTAGTTGCTTTGGGAAAGGCATGCTTTAGCACAGCTTTGAGGACAAGTCCCCGGCATGCTTGTAAGGAAGGTAGTTTAGATATTCAGAGCTCTCTGTGGCAGCAAAGAGACTGTGAAATCTAACTTTGGCAGTTCAGCTGTCTAGCCAACACCTGCTGCAAATACCATCAAATACAGAAATGTGTTTTCTTTTTCCTACTTTGGCATTGTATTGCTGAGGTACAGCTTGTTGGGCCCCTTGGCCTTACCCGTGCCCAGAAATGCTGGTTCCATACCTACTGAAATTGCACAGGGAGGTTTATTCTCAGCATACCACCACGGACTTCTCTCAAAAAGATGTTGAACACAAGACAAGTTCATAAATAAAAACATACGCTCTTTCTTGACTAGATCAAAATGCAGTCTGCACTGTGTGAGCAAACCAACTTAAAATTCAATCCTATTTTTGAATAGGAGGAGCATGAAGGGAAACAGTGGGTGATTAACCCATGCACATCTACGTTCCCTTTGACCTGAAAGTTAATGTTTACACAGTGGAAATGCACTGCTGGCTTTGGGTTAAAAATTGTTTAAAGGACAAGGATGCCCAGTAGCTGTGAAGGCTATGACTGTGGTCAGAGCTTCTATCTTTCTGTCTGATACCATCTGCTTTTCCTGAGGCTTGTTCTGCTGTGGCTTGTTCTGCTGCTTGGTTTGATGGACTGTCCTGTCCTACCCTTGCTGAATAAAAGGTCAGATCACAAATTCAGTGGCTGTCCAAAATTAGCACCAGAGTGGGGAAGGACAGAACAAAGCAATGTGACTAAATTTCTGCTGACTTCTAAGAGTGGTGGTTCTAGCTTGCAGGCAGAAACATCACAGCAACGTGAGCAGGTGGCTCCTCCAGCTTCTATTCATGCAGCATCTGCTTTTTGGCAACAAGGAGTGTGTGCTTTCTGCTGCAGACAACTTTTATGATCTTTCCTGCACAAATAAATGATAATAATTAACCTGTCTGGCATCTCCTGCTGAACAGTCCCAGAAAAATGACAAGGACATATTTCATAAGAGCCACTCTACAGGAAAGTACATGTTATTAAAAAGAGACTTTTTTAACACAATGCTGTTGGCAGTGATAAAAAAAAGTATAAACATTATTGCTTTATTTTGCTATATTGTGATGAAAGGTTCAAAAAAGAGATTAATTCTCCTGGTACTAAGTAGTACACTATCAGATAAACAAAGACAGCTGCTCTAAAGAGCTCCTGTCCAATATAGCACTGTTTAAAGGGTTAACAAGCAAAGAACAAATGCAAGCTGGGCAAGGTGGGATCACAGAGACAGAAGTGAATGAGGATATTTATTAATTGGTACATCACTGATGCATTTTAGCTGATGAACATAGGAGGAGAAATTGGTCAATTTAGAAGCAGGGTGCATCACTGTGAAAAGCAACAGGTTGTTGCAACAGGAGGGGCACAAATACATCAGAAAGGATCTGCCTCAGTCACCCGTGACGTCTTTTGCTCACAGGAGAGAAGAGCTTGACTCTTGGGACCGGACAATGCCTTGCTGCAGGACACAGTGGTGAGCTGTAATCCAATAATAGTTCACACCGTGGCCCCACTATCTGAATCAGCAGGAAACAAAATGCCTTTTAATGCATATGCTGTGAATTCAAATTTTTTTAGTCCCCTTTTTCTGTTGGATGAAATACAAGCTGCTTCAACTTCTCATTGAAAGGAAATATTTTCCATTTTCCTTCTCATCTTTCATTCATCACCAGGATGTTGAACACTAGCTGCTAAATTTTCAAGCAAATCCCTTGGTATTTTCACGCTGCCTCTCTGAAGTAGAAGAGCTCTTTGAACACCTCTTCAGATGCCTCTGAGAACAGTTCATGAGTAAAAAGCTGCTGGTATGCAGGTACCATCCAGCTGTACATGCATCATGTAGCAAATACAGTGGTATGGATGTCTTTTGCTTTTTGACATTTCTTTTGGTTCTTGTTATGTCTTTCAGCTGGAATCTCCTTGGAGTAAAGGCCAGGTAAAGACATGCACTGGGTAACGTCATGAACCCAGAAAGGTAGCTGAGAAAACACTGAATGCTTTTAATGCTCATTCTTCCAGGCTTAATTCATTGTCTTTATGCCCCATGTTTATTGTCCTGGTTTAGAGCAAGTTTGGGAGGAAGTCACCCTAGGACCTTTATGCAAAAACAATTCATCGTGTTTCCATGTTTCATAGTTACATGACAATGAATACAGTTGCTAAAATATTAATGAAGTACATCTATACTTCATGTTACATAAGATTTATAGTCAAGATTTATACTGCAACTAAAGAAGTTGTTTAGGCTAAATCACAGAATCACTGAGCCTGGACGGGCCTTTGGAGATATCTCATCCAACCCCCTGCTCAAGGAGGGTCAGCTGGAGCAGGTTGCCTAGGACCCTATCCAGATGGATTTTGAATGTTTTCACTGGTGGAGAATGCACAACCTCTCTGTGCAATCTATTCCCGTGTTTGACCACCACTTAATATTCACATTTATGGGTAAGAAGTGACGTCCACAGAGCTACTGGCCAGTCAGCCTCACCTGCATCCATCAGAAGGGATGCTTCAAGGCAACTAAGCCTGGAAGACATTGTCACACACATGAAGAACATAAAGATGATTTGGAGTGATCAGCATGGATTTATTATTTCCCTCTTGAATTGTATGGGCTAGAACAGAAACACAACATGTGTTAAGATTTTTTTTTTCTGTATTTCATATAATTTGGGGATCAATAAATTAAGTGGCGTTTCAACAGAATCTTAATAATGTTTTTCGTGGAATGAAATGGAATGGAATGACAAGATTAGGCAGACTAATCAGCTATAAAACATGACATGGCCATCAAGTGAGTAAAGTGACAACACCTTGTCTGTTTTTAGGGAACAAAAACAACCAGGAAATAGGCCTACAGATAATCAGAAAGCAACGCCTTTATTTTTACTGTCCCATGAGAAGAAAACAAGGGAACGGAGCATGTAAGGAGATGTGAGCAAGGTGAAATGTAGGCTCCCAAAGGGAAATGTAAGCTAAAATGTGATGTTCTCTCTCCTGCTGTGTGTCTCAGTAAAAGAGAATCTTGGAAACCCCGAAACTCTGCAACTGCAGTTCGCTAAACTGTAGTCAAATGTGTAATTTTTCACTGTCAGAAAATAAGTGAGGTGAACTTTTTACTCTTAAATCTTGTCTGGTAGAAAAGGAGTCTCAAGGGTAGGTGACAGGTGCCAGGTACTTCATTTCTTTGGCAATGATGAATCACTGCCCAAGGTGAGCTAACATATTTGCCATCTCTGCCTTGTCCTGGAGAATTCCTCTCTGCTGGAACGATTTTTTATGGCAAAGCTGGGAGAGATCAGGGTATGGAGAGAGCCTTCCTGGTGTGCAGAAACAGAGACCTGAAGAAGACTTATAACTTGGTGATCACTCAGTCTATATTCTTCTAGAGCCAAGGAAAAGTCTCTCTCCCTCTCCCCCATCCAGAACCACTGTCTCTTCATACAGCCCATCTTCTCCCTCGGGGCAGCCAGCCCATTTTGCCAGCTCCTAAAAGTAGCAGCTCTCAGTGGCTGCAATGTGTTACTCAGAGTGGTATGAGGAGCTACCAGTTTTCAGGGAAGCAACAGTGATTTAGGACCTACCCCTCCTGCAGCCCAAGCTCAGTGACTGCTGTGGGGTCACAGGGGCTGGTAACTCTCTGGGGAGGGAAGGCTCCCAGGATGCTCTAGGAAAGAAAGGGACATTAATTCAGGGTCACATTCAAATTTCAGTGGGTGCCTCCTAGAAATTTCCTCCTGGCAGGGCATATTAGCAGAGCAGGTGATGGAAATGGAAAAAAATGCTGCTTTTTCTTTTATTTATTTTTTAAGGGAGGTTGAGTATTCAAAGTAAAAAAAAAAAAAAAAATCAAATTAAATCAATTGTGTTTTTCCCCCTGCAACTTCTGGAGTGCAGAGCTACTTTCATTAGTATTCTGTAGCTAAATTCTTGCTGCCACTTCTTCCCCAGCAACAGCTTTCTTGAAGAATATTAATATTTCAGAATTTGTAAGTTCCCCTTACTAGCTCTAACAACAGGAATACAAAATCCTCCCTTTCTTTTGGCCCCAAAATGCTGTGTAATGTTGCCACACAGTGTTTCCCAAATATCACTGCCTTCACCACGATGAAGATGTGATCTCTGCTATCCCCAATGTAACACAGCTCAGAAGAATTAATGAACAAATATTTGTTACACATTTAGAGGGTTGTGTCTGAAAGTTGCTAGAGGTACAATTTACAAAAGAAGCTTATAAAACAGTTGCGAAATGGCTTTTCTTGGTTCTAAACACCTTGTTCTTTCCCCCTCCCCATGTCTGGGAGCTATGACCCCTTTTTTAACATCTAAGGGAGAACAGGGGCGATGAGGAAACCCAGTCCCCCTCACCCCCTGTTTATTCAGATCGATCCTGGGGTTGGTTCTGCAGAGAAGGGCGTTTGGTTAAACACAGACTGGGCTGAGCAAACAGGTTGAAAATTCCCTTGGACTTTCTCACTCTCAGCACTGTCAGCCTGCCTCCAGCCCAGCTCAGTTGATCAGTGAGCAGGCTTTGCTTGCCAGGCTGCTTTGGCCAGATACCTGCTCGGGGTTTGTGTCTGCTCCAAGAGGAGGATAATCAGGAGGAGGATGACGGGCCTGCAGGTAAGAGGTCGGGTGCCTGGAACCCACCAGTACTTTCTGTGGAAACCCCTTCTCTGCTCACACTAATTTTTCGGGGCTCTGTTTCATTTTATTGTGCCCCTCTTTTGTGTGTCAAGGTGTGCTTTTAAAGCTTTCTTGGGATGAAGTATTTTGCTGTGTTTCATCTATAAATAGGCATTTCTCTCCCTCTTCATCTCCTTTGGAAATCATTCTTGGTCAGGACCTCTTCATGGTGGGAGTTGTCCTTTCCCCACCCTTGGCATGCGCCCCTCCTCCCGTCCTGGCTGCCAGGGGGTGTTTCCCCCTCAGCCTATGAAATCTGGCTGGCAACATCTGCCCAGATGTTGCAACCCTGGCTGCCATCTTCCCTGGCAGCCCCAGGGAACAGCTCCATTCAGGGCTGTTTCTCAGTACTCCTTGCAGGGCACCCTGGAGCAGCAAGGCTGCGGCCATGCCCTCCTCTCCAAGCTCCAGCAGGGCAGCTGGCAGGAGCTTTCCCTGCGCCATTTGCCAGAGCACGGGGGAGCTTTGGGGGAAAGGTGTGATAGGGTGGGTTTGTGGCTCAAGCATAGGAACACAAGACTTGCAACCCTGAATCTCATCAGCACCTCACCACAGTATTGGGGGCCACTGCCCCAGGGCCACTGGGGTGCATGAGCTGCTGCAGCATGCAGGAGTGGCAAGGCTTCACCCCAGGACATGGTGAGTCTCAAGAGCTTGTGCAGCATCATCGTATTTCTCCCTGGACTTTCAGGATGTTATTGTCACTAAGCCTGTTCCTAGTCCTGGAGATAGATGTGTGTGCTCCTTCACCACCTTCTGTAATGCTCATTATTTTACACAGTGCTCTTATAGGTCTTTCACCTCTGAGGAGTCCTGTCTCCTCAAACAGATTTCAATGTGCTTCTTCCCTGCCTGTCCATGACACTTCCCAGCTCTCACTAGGCTCCTTCAGCAGCAGGGCAGCCTTGTCCCTGTACCATTCCCGGTGAGGATCCAGCTGGTTCATGTCCATCTTTGACTCACTCCTGGCAGCCCCAACGCCTTGTTGGCCATTGTGGCTGCGGGTGCAGGCTGAGCATGTGTCTACCCGGGGCTGCTCATGGGAACAGGCTGCTCTGCCAGCAGCTCCTCTTTGGGACGTCACATGTGTCCCTACCACGTCATCACCTCACCTGCCTCACCTTCTCTTGGCACCTCTCCTCCAAAACTGTTGGTTTAGCCTTCCTCTCCTTTCCCCTGGCATCCATCCCTCTCTTCTGTTGTCTGCAGAGTGTCATGTTCTGGCCTAGACCTGAGCAGGTCCCTTCAGGAAAGGTCTGGCTCTGGACCGTCTCCAGCACTTGTGGAGCACAGGGATGTTGAAATGTCAGGGGAGGTGGCAGTTTCTTCTGGGGATATTGGCCCTGCAGCACCAGGGCAGAGCTCTGGTTCGTGTGCTTTGGCTTCAGCCTGCAAAGAGGCTGCGGAGCCCCACTCAAAGGGTGAGAGGCCTGCTCTGCTCACTGCCCCAAATGCTCATGTCAGTGTTTCTGCATTTATGTGAAACACCCCAGGGCTGACTGGACTGAGCTGATAAAAAGTGCCATGCGTCTTATCGAGAGAGGAATGTTGTTTCCCTGTGTCCTGCAGCAGGAGCTGATGAAGAAATATATTATGCAGTGTTTGAAGGGTCTTAATTATTTTGCAGACTATGTGTTCAGACTTCAAATACATTTTTCCCATGCCTGCTGTCTAATCTGGAGAACAAAAGGTTATGGTTTATAGGTCAGAGCACAACACCCATTGCGAGCACTCTGCTTTACATCCCAGTTATACCAATCAATGAGCTACGCTGAATTTTTTATGCTGTGCTGGGCTTTTATCTCTCTCATTTTATCGAAAAACTACAAAACAAAAACCAAAGCGGAGTCAGATGAATACCCAAGGTCCTGTTGGCATAAAAATCTACAGGATCTTGAACAAAATAACAACAGTAGTTAAAAGCAGGACTGAAAACAAAGAGCCACAGAGACTATTTTGTGTAACAGCAAAACCAGCTGCTCAATTACAACAGTACCCATCAACTTACCCAACCTGGAGATTTCTAAAACTTCTCTAGGAACTGTAGAGTCCAGGCAGAGACCTAGGGGGAAGTGCTCTTGGACTCAAATCATGGTGCCACTTCACAGAGAAGGGTTGGGTTCCATTTTCACTGATATTTCAGCCCAGGAAGGATGCTGTGCTGCTGGGCAAGCAGAAGGAGGTAATTTCCCTTGGTTTGGGGGCACCTTATGCAACACAAACTGGGAAGTGGGAGGTGGGTTTGTAGGGTTGGAAGGAGGAAAAGCTATGATGTGCCTGGCCCTTTCACTGCTACTCCCACCCAAACTGTATCAGCAGGGTCCCTGCATGGTGCCCCAGAGCCCTGGAGCATCACGATTCCAAGGCATGCAGGGAGCACATGCGGCACAGCTTTTTGGGAGCCGAGATAACGTTTGACACCAACCCTCTATGGGCATGTAGAGGAGAGAAGCCTCCCTGAGGTATGCCCCAGGGAAAGAGAAAATGAAACAGGGAATAGGAAAAGCCATATCCAATCTCTAGGCAAAAGTCTTGGAGCCACACTCAGGGTGATAAATCACCAGCGAGGCGTCTCCCCTCCAGTGGCTGCAGTCCTGCCAATGCCTTTTTTTTTCCTTTTTTTTTTTCTTTTTTTTTTAAATTCTTGGCAAGAAAGAATTTATTTGACCAAACAATGATGCAGCAGCTTCTTCTGCTGTCGCTCTCGAGGCAGCGGGGCAGTGCCACTCCCTGCAGCCCCTGGTGCAGCTGGGGAAGGCAGCAAAGGCAGCAGCTCCGCATCCAGCCCAGCGGGAAAGTGTCCCCTGCATTGCTGCGCTCGGGCAAGGTGCGCTGCAGCACCAGCGCGGGCACAAGCTGCTCGCTGCCGAGTTGGTTTTGTTTCCTCTGGCCCAGCAGAGGCAAAGGAACTTTTGGGGATGTGGATGGACAGTTCAGATGTGCAGGTCTCCAGCTTTTTAGCCTGAAGGACAAGGGATGGAGATGTCACATCAAAATCTCTGCGCCTCCTTTCCCCCTCACCCCAGCAGCGTGGCACGGGGCTGCCGGGGAGCACACGATGCCTGCCCGGCACACAAACCCTCCGAAGAGCCGCTGCCTGTCCCCTCCCAGCCCTCCATCAGCATTCAGCACAGCCTGTCCAATCCTGCTGGCTACGCTTCCAGGAAATCAGCTTGTTCCTTCTTCGTCCTCTTCTCTCTTTCCTCCCCTTTTCACCAGGGCTGCCCCGAAGGCGAATGCCCGGACAACCTTTCTTTTACTTGGTAAAGGAGGGAGCAGTGTGGAAGCCTCAGTTAATTCTGGAACTGCTGCAGTCCCATCAGATATTCGGATATTGCTGCATTTCCGTTTAAAAGAAGGGAGGGGGGAAGAAAAACAGGCCGGGGAGGGGTGTGGGGAGGGAATGGGGAGGAATGTTCCAATACAATACATTTGCCAAGGCTGCTTAGGTGACCTACTGCTTTGCATATCAATATGCTTCTTGCAGAACCCAGCGGAGAGCAGCTCCTAGCGATGTATATTCATTTACAAGACGACAGAAATATCCTCCCTGAACCGAGGGAAACCAGGATGTTTTCAGGTTCAGGCTGAGCAGAGCTTCCAGCCAGCCTGGGCCCCCTGGGAATGGTCTTCTCTTACAGGTCGCTGAAAAGAGCCTGAGGAAAACACATTTCCAGGAGGATTTCTCAGGAGGTTTCTGGCTTGCTCTCTGAGTGTCTGCCACACTGGGAAAATTATAAGGGGGCTGCAAATTGCCCAAGGTTGAGCACCCCTGGGGGGAAATAATCCAGGCGCTGTAATACTATATGTAAAATAAACCAAGTTATAGGGGCTTCCATAACCAGGTTGTAGGGGCTTTGTCTGTCCACTTTAGTCTCAGACCTGTGCCTCCCAGGGGTCATACCATGCTGAGGATGGTCCCTGTGCCTGACAGGGCTGCTCAGTGCTGGTGACAGCCGGGATGTGTGACAGCCAAGCCTTAGGGCTCCTGGGCTTTGCCATCCTGGCACCGCTGTCTGAAGGCTGATGAGCAGCCCCGCTACTCTTGCAGTTGTTAGAGAGCCACATTAATATTTAACTCCATCCCCAGGCCACGGGGCTGAACCACCGGTCGCCGCCAAGAAACACCTCTGCGTTCACGCAGAGTTCAACAGAGCTGCTTTGTGGCTTCCTGTAGCATCTGAAGGGACTGTATTTACATTTCTGACAGTGCAAAGCTAAGGTCTCTGTTATTCCTGCTTCCCTTATGTGTCTCAGGCTTGCTGCAGAGCTTTTCCCCGTGCCGCAAAGCTGGGATCTGCATCCACTCTATCCTGTGGCTTTTAGTTACGCTCAGACCATGACAGCTGCAGGTAGGGCAGGATGTGTAGGTCTGTTCCATCTGTGGGTCTCTTGGGAATTCACTGCTCTGGAGACCCAGACAATCACCCAGTAATGGATTAATTCTTGCTTACTACCATGGTGGACAGTTCATGCCCAACAGGACAACACTTCTTTAGGGCAGATCAGTGACACAGTTTAACTTGGCTGTGTTTCCCTTCATCCCTGATCTCATCTACATCCTGACCTTTTCTTTGATCATGGGGATTTATCACAAGGCATGCCAACCAAATGGCTCCCAGTTTCATTCTCTAAGAATCTGAAGATGCAGTGAACAAATTTGCAAGGCAGTCTGGAGACTTCGGAACACCCATGATTGAAGCAAAGTCAGATTGAACGTGAATGGTGCTAGCACACATCCATAACGTTGGTGCTCAGTTCTTCCTATCCATCACCATGTTGTCCTTGAGTCTGACAGTATATGTGATAATTGGGGTATTTCTCAAGTACCTTGATGGAGCAGAATGCAGTCAAAATAGACATGCAGTCTTAGGAGAGCAATTCCTGTCTGTGCTTCCCAGCCCACCACACGGTTAGCTAATGAAGCAAGAGCTGTGAAAATGGTCTGTGGCAACATGCAAGCAGATCACTTGAGAAAGTCTTAATGCATACAAAGAGCCTGGAAAAGGTCTTAACGCATACAAAGGGGATGGGAAAGCAGTGGGTGGGTTGTTTGGAGAGGTTTCGATTGTGTTTTCAAAACTGTGTGGTTTATTTTACAGTACATGTCAGGATTTGGAAATGAACATGCTTCTGAGGATCCACGCTGTCCAGGAGCTTTACCGGAGGGACAGGTACTGAGCTTTTTTTAGGTGCTTTATCAAAATGCACTCTTGAGTGAGTATCTAATCCTTTGGCTTATTTTCATCTTAACATGTTTCCTTTCTCTCTGTCTCCATGAAAATCTCCAGGAGCCTTCTTTATACAAGACTGGAATAATAAGATGGTGGCAGAAGTCAGAAATAAAGATTTCCATTCATACTTTCTATTTTAAAGTTATTTGTGAGCTTCCAAGTTTCACCTTTGGTGTTAAGACTTGCTTAAATTACCTCTGCTCAGCAACAGGGTTTTTTTTCCTAAAGGAAAAAAATGCAAGTGGCTCAGCCACACTGAGAAGGAAGCCACCAGCTCTGGATTAAGCCAGAACACAAATTTGAAGATTGGCAGAGAGATATGCTCATGCAGGAGAGGCAGATTTCACAACTTCTGTAGGAATGGGGTTCAGTGAAGCTGACATACAAGTCTTTGGCAGGGGAGAACCTTCTTTGTAGGAAGGGGACATGAGCACCTGTAGTGATAAACTGACAGATTCATTTTTAAAAGTAACTTCTGAACATGTTTTATGAAAATAAGTTATATGGGGTTGTCACTGTGACATTTTAATGAAAATCCTTTGCTAGGATTTTTTTTTCTCCTGAGAAGCTGAGAAGCCTCAGGAAAGAAATGTAAACAATAACTATCTGCTGCTGTGGAATGCAACAGGTGCTTCTTTGATTGGTCCATGTTAAGTGTTTCTACTTAATAACCAAAGATCCAGCTGCGTCAGACTCTTTGAGCAGTCACAAGATTTTGTAATTCATTCCATTCTATTCCTTTCCAGCCTTCTGATGAATCCTTTTTTTCTCAATTCTTTTAGCATAGTTTTAATATAATATATATCATAATATAATAAATCAGCCTTCTAATAAATAAAGTCAAGATTCTCATCTCTTCCCTCGTCAGAGTTGCCTGCAAATCACACATGGGGTCATTCTGTTTTAAGGGAAGGAATTGCAACCCATGTGGTGCTATTCTCTCGGTGCCCAAAGGCAAGAATGACACCCTAAAGAATTAAGCCTCTCTCGCCTCCTTTTGTGCTGGTCTCCTTTACACCAGCACACACTCTGAGGCTGCCTGTGGCTTCCCTTGGATCTCCTGTAATCTTTGGACTCGGATGGCAGCACATCTGCTAGGAAGACAGCCTTAGAGGGTTGGGGCTGTTCAGCCTGGAGAAGAGAAGGCTCCCGGGAGATTTTGTAGCACCTTCCAGTACCTAAATGGGGCTACAAGGGATCTGCAGGGGGGCTTTTCACAAGGGCATGTAGTGGATAGGACAAGGAAGAATGGCTTTAACCCAATAGAAGGCAGGCTTAGATTAGATATGAAGAAGAAATTCTTTGCTGTGAGAATGGTGCAACACTGGCACAGATTGCCCAGAGACGCTGTGGATAGCCCATCCCTGGAATGTTCTAGATCAGGTTGGATAGGGGCTTTAAAGAACCTGGTCAAGTGGCAAGTGACCCTGTCCATGGCAGGTTGGTTTAGGGTCCCTTCCAATCCAAATCATTCTAGGATTCTATGACTTGGTGCTAAGCCAGTTTCATCCCTTGGGGCTCCTCTTCTCCATCTATGCAGAGAGGCCAGTAGAATTAAGGTCAAAATTCCTTTTCAACCTTTTCAGGTTGAAAAGACCTTTTCAACTTTTGCTTATCCTGAGTTTCCTGGATTTCCCCAGTTCTGATATTTTGCATGTTGTGTGCCAGTGAGGACACTAACACACAACACAGGGACATGTTAAATGCAAATGTCCCCTAGGTCTGCATGGCAGCCCACAGTGTGCTCACAAGAAAGACAAACGGCTGGGCTGGTTCAGGCTAGTAGTTTGGCTGGTGCAGTGTCTTGTTACTGAGGCTGGCTAGAAAAAAAATGTAAGCTAGAAGCACTTAAAACTCGAAGATCAATAATAGTGGCTGCTGGTCTAAAAAGGCAGTGGGACGTGGTGGATGTGCTCTTTGAGGATTTCCACAGCAGCACCACTTTCCAGAGCAGACTCCTCCAGCTCCTAGCTGAGGTGCTCTCATCTGGACAGAGTGTGGACTCTGTATCAAGAGTTAATAGAAAAATCTGAAAACAAGAAAGATTTTCAGTCCTAGGAGTGGATCCTTTCTCAGATGCAGTATTTCTAAGACTGGCATCTGCAGTAGTGCTGGCTAAGTTAAAAATTCCAAGGGTTATTGATCTCCCTGCTTCACTGCATACCCGTACTGACAAGATGGAGGAGCTGGAGGGCTGGAAGATACATGCTCTCAGAGAGCTTTAGCTCTCCTCTCTGCCCACCTCTCAGGGCAGGGTTTGATACTGTATGGATGGCTGGTCTGCTCAGCAGCAGGATACAGGATGCTATAGCAGACCTTGCAGGAGGGAGATGGGATAGCAAATGGTGTATGACTGTCCCACTGGGGTGTTTCCTGCAGCTCTCGGATGTCTTTGCTTCTTGCTGATCTCAAACAAATAGATGGTGGCCTACTTAGATCAAAATGCTTCGTTTCTGTTCTCTGAAAAGGAGGAATCTGTCTTCCAGTTATGAACTCATAAGGGTTGTTAAAACATGTGCTAGTTGTACCCACAGCCTTGCAAAGGGGGAAATGCCCCCTTTGTACTCCAAAGGAGGACTCTCACTGTGCAGAAACCCTGCAGGAAAGCAAAGGCTCCTACACAGGTCACTGATGCTTTTGGGCAGCCAGCAGCACTGTCAGGAGGAAGCAGTATGACACCAAAATGCCTGCTCTGGGCACTGGTTCCATAGGCTGAGGGCAGGAGAAGGGAGAATTTGGTGCATTCAGCTTCTGTGTCTTAATTAGCCTTTTGGAAAGGCAGCCAGCCATGATGCTCTGGGGTAACCCCTCTGAACACTTGGTCTGAGAAAAGTTTGTGCTCAACACCAGTGTGCTTTTCAGTCTGTATTCGCTGGGAATTATTTCCTTTTTCCCTGATAATCCTGTTTCTAACCCCGTGCAGCACTGCTCTTTGCAGCTTACTCTATTGCTGCCTCAGTGGCTGTGTTGACTCCCTAGGGCACTTTTGTGGCATGTGGGAATGGTGTTTGGGGTCTGGCTGGTGCCTCAGAGGAGCAAGAACACGAGTACTGGAGCTGAAGCACGGCCTCAGGAGAGCACAGCACCCTAGAGCATCGGGGGGCTGGGTGCCCCAGGTCAGTGCTCTGATGGGGGCTTCAGAGCCAAGTTCCATGCCACTGCCTCTCACTCCTTCTTTGTCCTTCTCCTCCCATGCAGAATAACCCCCAGGTGTGCCCGTACGGCCTGTACGCGGAACAGCTCTCGGGCTCTGCCTTCACCTGTCCCCGGCCCACCAACAGGCGAAGGTACCGTGACCCCTGGCACTGGCGGGGGATGTGGCACTTGGGGTGAGCACTGGGGGGCGGTGGACAGGCTGCCTCAGTGCCACCAGTGTTTTCTGCAAGCCCAGAAAGGTAAAAAACCTCTGCTGTGCACTGGGAAAGGGACAAGGACAGAAGACCACAGGAGAGAAAAGGCTTTGGTGGGGCAAGTGAGTTAAAAAAGTGCTGAGAAACGAGTGATTGGGGTGGGAAACAAACTGGTTTTATGAGCAAGATGACAAGGGAGGGGGATGCTCACAGGGACCACGGAGTACTGAATGGGTTATATGTGCTGCGTGAAACAACCTCAGGGTTCCAGCCCTGCTGCTTCTATGGAAAGATCACCCCTGGCACTGGCGCTGGTAAGCAATTGATGATGCACAGTGTCAAAGCCAAGCCTCTGAGAAAGATTCTTTCCTCCTAAGGGATGTTCCTGCACACTGGTTGGGGCCAGTAAGCTGCTAGCTCAGTCTGTTCCAATTTTGGGGCTGCCCAGGGCTTCAGAAAAGCGCCAGGCACCCAGCATGGTCTTTAACACCTCGGCAGTGCTGGGAACAGCTTGTTCCAGCCAGCAGCAAGCTTCCCAGAGCTCTGTCCTGGTTGTCATGCTCCAGCCATAACCAGATTGCAGAAGATGGGTTTCTCTTTTTGCTTCTCCCACTGTGGCTCTTCTGTCCCTTTTGCTGCTTGTTCAAATGAAAGGCAAATGCATCATCTGAGATGCCTCTGCTCTCCAGGCTGGTGCCAGCTCTCAGTGTGCGTGGGAAAGGGATGAATCATTGTTTGCTGCACGAAGTTGTCCTTGATGGAATTTTTCAAGCTCTCAAGGGACAGCTCCCTCCTCCCCTCTCCCACTTGCCCAAACTGCAACCACCACTGTTGACACATCAAAAGCATTGGCTGCCCTGCCTAGCTCAGGCTTTTCTGATCACCTCTGCTCTCTCACCTGACTGAAAGCCCAGCTTCAGGCTTGGCTGCGCCATGCGGGGTGTGGATGCTGGAGTGGCAGTGCTGGCAGGGCCCACAGCCACTGCAGGCAGCAAGGAAGCAGAGCGACTGTCCCAAACAGTGACAGAGGCATAGGGGACCTCCTACAGCAGCAGCATAAAACTCTGGCCTTTGCTGCGTGGTCATGGCCAACCAAGCAAAGGATGCTCCTTTTTGTAATCCATCCAAATTCAGATACAGGCCGTCTCCAGAGAGCTCCTCTGTTCTTTCCATTGGACACTGCTCATCCCTGTCTCGTCTGAGCTGCTTTATAGCTGTTTTAAACAAGCTTCTTTTTCCAGCTGTGAGATTGCTGTATTTCAGCAACAGAAAAAGCTGTATCTTTATTTTTATATGCATACGTGTGAATGTAGACATAAGCAATTACATGTAAATACACATATAGACATTTAGCTATATAAAGCAGGACATGTTTGTATTTAGAGCCCATAATAAAAGCCATCTCTCTAGAAACCTCTGGCTGTGAGCTGTTGTTTGCTATGTAATTTTAATATTAATATTACTAATTTGATATTTAATAAACCTTGTGTTCCAGTTGCCATCCATATAAATGTTATTCTAGGAGCTCAATCAGCCAGCAGCTACCCAGAGGGTTTAACCTCTTCCCCAGGCTAATCCAGGTGTTTTCCTTGTTTGTAGCTGGCTGTATCGAATCCTACCTTCAGTCTGCCACAAACCCTTCAAACCTCTTGAGGAGGGACACTTGACACACGACTGGGATGAAATTGAGCCTGACCCCAATCAGGTAACCATGCTGGAAGGAGCCCTGGTCCTGCCAAGAGGACAGTCAAATGTCAAACTAACCAGAAGTGCAAAGGCACTGAGTTGCAAGAGGTCGGAGGGAGCCATGGGTTCCTAGGGGTCTCACCAATTCAAAAGCAGGGCATTGTCTGCCACCTGTTCATTGTTCCTCACCACGGTCACCCAAGGAAGGAAAGCCCTCAATGCTTGTTGATTCCCATCTTGACAGATCCTTGTGCTGCTTCCCAGCACGGCTACAGTGCCACAGGGTTACATCTGTGCTACCTGGCAGCTCCCCTGGCGGCTCCTGCTGGCCACCTTTTAATCTGCTCTCTCTTCCCCTTCAGTGTCCCCCATCAAATTCATGCCCCAGCTGAGCCGGCAGAGCAGCTGCATGTCTGTGCCATCCATCCTCTCCTTCCCTGCGCTTTTGGAGTGGCTGCTGGCTGCCAGCCCATTTCTCTGCAGCCCTCATGGGAAATCTTGCTTCATTCTGGAGAGTCACACCAAGAGATGGCATTTGTCTTCCTCTGTTACAGCCTTGCCATTGTCTTTAATCATGATTTCTTCCCTGCCAGCCCAAGAACATTTGGTTTTGCTAATCTGTTGCCATTCTCCTCTCAACATCATCTCATGGTCATTGGTTTTCACTTCTCTCAGGTTTTGCCCTTTGATGCATCATGATTAGCTAATTTCCAGCCTCCCGGCAGCCTCACCATTTGTCTAAATAATTTCCCGGATCTGCTGGAATACGTTTTCCAGCAGTGACAGGCTCATATTTACATGCCTTTGGTGCTCCTTCCCAGATAAAGCTCCAACGACTTCTGTTATCACCTCATCCATCCTTGATGTCCTTTTGCACCCTACATCTACCTTTATGATTATTTATGATTACAGTAATTCCAAGATGCCCAGCTCTCAAGCATTTGAAAGCATTTATGTGTAGTAATTTTTTGTCTAAGGAAACAGCAGCAAAGCTCCTGCCTACTCCCTCTCTTGCCACTTTCAATGGCAACCACCAAAACCAGAAGAGTTTTTTCCGGGCAGTAAGTGGGAGCCACCTTCCTGCTTTCCATCTTATCCTCTCTGAAGCAAAGCCAGAGACAAGGTTCAGTTTGTTGGACAACACCTACTCTTCCCTGCAATGCTTTGTGTTTCACCCAGGCACTGAAGGAGCTTCAGCAATCCTCATCCATCTAAAAAGATGGCCATATGGAGGCACCTTATGTAAAGCCCATTGAAGTCAATGGGGAAAATGACACTATAAAATTACCCAAGGACAATGGCAGAATTATAAAAGATGACAAAACCAAAAAGGAGTCAAACATGATGAAAAAATATGGAGTGGCATCTGAGCAAGAAATGCTGAAACAGAAGAAAGCTCTTCAGACTGGAACAGAGATTACAAAGGGAAGCTATGACTGAGAGGCAGGGAAAAAACAAATACCAATAACAAATGTCACGGTAAACAAACAAACGAACAAACCCAAACCAACCAACAAAACAAAAAAAAGCTCCAGACAAATATAAACTGTGGAACTTCTTGTGAGAGGATGCAGGTGGATTCAAATCCAACAAATATTTTGGACTCCTCTGGTACTTTCTGCCTGAGGACCTTGATAGGCTTTGCAAGAAGTAATTAGTGCTGCTCATGGCTCCTGCTCATGCAGGTAGAGCTATTTCTGCTTTGGATACAGGGAAAATGAGGTGGAGCAAACAAAAATGTCATGTTTGGGTCACAGAAGGACTGAATCATTTAGCATGGAGCACAGGACCATAACAATTTGACTGCGCAAAGCTGACTTATCTTAATTTCTTTCCTCTCAAAAGTGTTGTTATTATTAGAGACAGATTTTAAATAGAATTTTTTTGACCTTGGCACTATACAGGCCTGCTAATTACTTTACAAAATGTTGATTAAAAAATTAAAATCCCCCCAAATATTTTTTTAAAATTAAAAAAACCCACAGCAACAGCAAAACCACTTGTAAACCAGATGATCAAGGAAACGAGGAAAGAGAGGAAAGAGAGAGCTACCTCAGCAAGGAGAAGCAGGGGGAGGGCAGGGGTCTACTTTCTTTTGAATTACCACCATTTGTGTTCTGATCACTGACACCTTCTTCTTGTTTTTTGTTTGCTGCAATCTAGCTGCGATGGAAACCTTTTGAGATTCCAAAAGCACCTCAGAATAAGATGGACTTTGTGAGCGTAAGTTGGAGAGCCAGGGCGTCTGGGCATCCTCCATCTCTGTTTCCCCTCAGGGGGTGGCAGGGCACACAGGATGCTCAGAACTGGGGTAATACTGGCAGTTTTGAAATCACTGGGCTTGCAGAGCATCCATGAGAGGGGACAGGACTGCAGATTTCAAGCAACTGGCAGTGGGCTTGATTTTCTTCATTGACTTTCAAGGAACTCTTACAGAAAGAAAAAAGCCCCAACCCTCAGTTTTCCCCAGACCCTTGGCTGGAAAACAATAGCTTACATGGATTTTAAGAAACCTTTATTATATTAAAAAGAATCCAACACATTTGACAAAAGGCCACACAGAGAAAGGCTGGTAGCAGTGTGGGAAGTGAGAGAGGAGGTGACACCCAGCAAAAGGGCGGGGGTGAGGGGGGAAAAGAGGGCTACCCCTGCTCCCCTGCCTTCTGCTCACTCCTGGTGCTTTGTGTTTGCCTGTAGGGACTGCACACCTTGTGTGGTGCCGGTGAGCCCAGAGGACGCAATGGCATCGCTGTTCATATTTTTGTCTGCAACACCTCCATGATTGACAGGTCAGTGCCTGCTCTGCTGGTGGCTCAGGCTGCTCCAGGCTGTCTGTCTGCCACCAACTGGAGTCCAGCCCTCAGCATCCCTCTGTGTCCTGTGTTCCTGTGTGCACAGACAAACGTGTTCTCCATGTCCACAGTGGGTTGTGCTCTGTGGTCAAACACTAGAGGAATGGGTGAGGAACCACCAAGAGAAGTAGGCACCTGAACATGGGGGTGCAGCAAGAGGAGATGTCTTGGATTTAGGTCCTCTAGTTGCTCCTCAGAATTCAACATACGTGCAGCAGGCATTGCTGCTTCCTGCGGCGGCTCAGGGGGGACATCAGCCCCACTCCCCAGTTTACAATAGCTGATGTACCCATGAGTACAAAGGCAGGGACCTGGCAGAGGTCATTTACTTAAGAGTTGGACTTGATGATCCTTGTGGGTCCCTTCCAAGTCAGAATATTCTGTGAATTTGTGAAACTCTGCCATGTCAGTCTCCCAGCTCAAAACTCCCCAACTGTGGCTGTGGTGTGCACACATGCATGGGGCATATAGCACCTTAATTTTACTGTTTCCCTTTTTCTTTAGATGCCTTTATAATTCCGATGGCGACTTCCTGATTGGTGAGTTGATGCTTTGGCTTCTTTTTTCCTCCAGGTGTTTCTACCTGGGCTACCACCTGCCTGCCTCTTTGTTCTTCCAGAGCCTGGGGCTCTACAGCCAAAATTTGGAGAAGAATGTTGGCTTCACCCCCATGCCATGCAGATTTGGTGTTCTGGCACCAGCTCGACTGTTGGGCGAGTTGCACTGCTCCTGTGTCAGACCTTAACTTTTTGAGCAGTGACCCAGCTTCCTTGCCATGGTGCTCAGGGATCATTTTCCAGTGCTCCCCAGACTGGTATTAGACACGCCACAGGCAGAGGTTTTCTGGAAATCATAAACCTCAGGATTTCAGAACAGCTTACAGTTAGATGCCTTTGTTGCTTTAGCCCAATATTACTTGGCACGGCAGCTTAGCTCCCATGCTGTGCCAGCCTCAGGCAACCAGACTGCCACAGTGAGCGTGGAGGTTAACACATAGAGTCCACACATGCTGAAAAATATTCTGAGTGGTATCAGAAGGCAGATATTTGCTTGTATCTTTCTTGAGTAAGGAACAGGAATGCCTTCGGGACACCAACAGGAACATTTGTTCCATCAAATAGCTATTAAATTGTTCTCACTCACCTCCCTCACTGCTGTGAAGTAAAAGTGCCAGGGCAGGTTTTGTAAATCTGCTGGTTTTTCGAGTCAAAATGTGAGCTCTCTTGTGCCAGAACAGTCATGGAAAACGATGCAGATGTTGGCAGAGTATTGCTTCTACCCTCAGGAAGCAGTTATTCCCAAACATCTCACACTGCCACAGTCCTGACAAAGATGGGTATATGCACTGTTTTATATGAAGATTGTAATACAGAGAGGTATGGACCCAAATGTATCAAATCCCATTTATTTGGACTGTGGTGCAAACCTTACACCAAGGGGCCACGGAGTTTTGGCTCATACAAGTACCTTCTGTGACATGAGGATGATGGAGCTGGTTAGGAAGCTTCACTCCAGTGCATGTGTCTCTGCTGCAAGAGTCTGCATGGGAGCCCAGACTCCCTGTGTAGCTGTGCCAAAAATGGCCCATTGCTCTTCCTTGGAGCCTGGGTGCTCTGACAGGGAGAGAGAAGGTGGCAATCACCACACTACTTCAGCTCCTCTGCCTGCATTTTGTTTCTACAGTGCCCCAGCAAGGAAAACTGCTCATCACAACTGAGTTTGGGAAGATGCTAGTGGAGCCCAATGAAATCTGTGTCATCCAGGTAAGGGCTGAATGCACCTTGCCTGTGGCTCAGAGCCAGATATTGGAGCAAGCCAACACCTGCACTCAGCTGCTCATGGTTGGTCAGCAAAGTCCTGGAAGGATCCTGGTATCTTTCTTTATTTTCCAGCAAGGAATGCGTTTCAGTGTGGAGGTGTTTGGAGAAACCAGAGGCTACATCCTGGAGGTGTATGGGGCACACTTTGAGCTGCCTGACCTGGGACCTATTGGTAATGATCTCCTGTTACACCTACAGTGAATTTCATAGGGACAGGCATGAATTACAAGCCCAATTCCATCACATCCTCCCATGCACATGCTCCTTCACAAAGATGCATTTAATTCCAGCACTGTTATTCCCCAGAGGAGCCCAAATAAAGGTGACAGACTAGTTGTCCAGAGATTCCCCTGGCACTGAAGGGACCATTAATCTCCCACCCTCTTTTCTAGAGTTTCCTTTTCAGTTCTGGTCAGCGTGTCCCCATCTGCTGGCTCTGAGCCTGTTCCTACCAAAAGACACCCAAGAGGCCATCACCACTGATGCCTCGTACTTACAGATATGGCATAAAGTGGAGTGATAGGAGAGAATTTTCCTGGTAAAAGGAAGGGCAGATTTCAGAGGCAACTGAAAATGAGATATTCCTGAAGGCCCATTTTAGATTTAATCAAGTGTTTTTTTCCGCCCTGCTTCTGTTAACAGAGGAACCTTGGAGCTCTAGAGTGCTTTAGTGTCAGAAACTGCTTCCTCTGGAGGATTAGAAACCAATAAAATGAGCAGCACAGGACTTGGATCAGCAAGACATTCACATCTCCATGTGGTGCTACTGGGGAGGATCTGCTTTTACTGAGTGCAGGTCTAGCTCCCATAAATCACAGATCCTCTGTGCCAGATGCCTCCTGCTCTGGGCAGAGTCACAGATCGTGAAGGCACAGCCTCTTGCTGCCGTGACAAAGATGTTGCGAGGGGACACAGCATCTGAAGGCCTGCTGCCCACATCGTGATTACCCAGTCAGCTTTCTGGCAGTGCTCAGCTCAGGTTATGTCACCTTCCTCATCCCTTGGGTACTTGCCTCCAAATTTATCTTGCTGAGAAAAACACCTCCTGGTTGCTTCTACTAAGATTGTCCTAGGGAAGGGAAGTGAAACTCCACTTGTAACAGCTAAAATAACTACAAAACCAGTGCCAACAGTTCTCCACTTTCAGACTGGTGTTTTGGTGTTGTTTTTTTTAGTTTTAGGTTGGATTGGGGGTTATTTTCCAACTAGATATTTTTAGCTCTCAGCTTGACCTCGAGGACTAGCCATGCTTCAAGCAAATTAACTGGTATTATCAATCAGTAGCAATCTTGGTGTGGCACATCTGCATTCAAGGGCATTTGTACCTCACGGCCACGGTGAAAGTGAAACTGGTCCTTCTTTCAGTGGAGAACCAACCCAATCTGCAGCATTCAGTGGAACCCCACTTGAGGATCTCTTCTGTCTGACAATCTGGGCACATCATTTTCCACATGGAGCCTACAGGGATTTTTCAGCAGCTTGCATTTTAGTCAGCTGCAGGTTTCTGCCATTCCCTCACTTACCCGGTGCCTGCTCCACTTGATTATTGATATGGTTGCCCAGCCTGTTTGTAATAAGTTTTCCCATTAGCTAGTTTTTCAGACGCAGTTAGACTTTCTTTGGGATTTTGGTTTGGTTTTTATTGGGTTTTTTTTGTCTCCAGAAGGCAGGAATCTATTATAAGTCTTACTTTCTGGAGAAAAGTAAAAGGCTGCAGTTGCCTGTAAACCTTTTCAGGAGGTGGTAATTATAAGAGCTCCTCTTCTCACCATCTACCCGCCTTCCCCTCAGAGACCAAGATCCTTTGTATTTCAGTCTTACTTTATTTTAACTTCACTTTTCACTTGAAAAAAGTGACAGATTGAGAAAAGCAGTGACTGTTATACCTTAGCAGCGGGTAGTAATGTCTGCATTTTTATCCAAGAAATTCAAAACCACTTTGTAACAATAAAACTAATGAGGAGAAGAATTCTCCAGCACCCATATGGTGCTTTGCACTTCGAAAATGCACTCTTCACATTAAGCAACCCCTCAGTATGCCCCAAGTCTGTAGGTATCACTATTTTATTGCTCTCTTTGTTAGCATTCAGAAATGTATTTGGCCTCCTCGTGACATGCCTCGTAACTTCTGCATGGCTAAGCATCCTGTCAGCAGGATGTCCAGGAACAGAGAGCAATTCATCCTCCATTTTTCACTTAATTCCTGGTTGTTACATGCCTTTAATTGAGGATGACGTACTAATCTCATTCAGACGGCAACTGGTGGGACCTCTCTTAGTCACAAAGGAAGCACGGACTTGAATATTAGGATGAATTACAATCACCTACTCACAGTAGCGCGAGAAGTACATAACTATTTCAGGTTCTGTGGTGGGCCAAGAAGCAGTTGGGTCATTCATAACACAGAAGGGCGCCCACAGAGCCAGGAAATTGCACCATTGCACCAAATTGCACCACCTCTCATTTCCCTAGCAGATTGCCCAAAGAGATTTGTCTCCTCTCCTTCTTTCCCAGGAGCCAACGGCCTGGCCAACCCACGTGACTTCTTGGTGCCCGTGGCATGGTATGAGGACCGCCAAGTGCCAGGGGGCTACACAGTGATCAGCAAGTACCAGGGCAAGCTGTTTGCAGCCCAGCAGGTGAGGATGCCCTGGGAGAACAGGTAACACTGAGGCGCAGCGACTGCCAGTGCATGGCCTGGGATATGCAGCTCAGTAGCATGGATGTCATCTCACGAAGTCCCGCTCACTTATGTGGAGCAGAACTGAGTCCTTGTCTTCTTGGGCAATTCATTTTCCCAGCTGAGGATCCTCAGTCTGGGAAAAAAAGTGTTTGTGAAGACTTGGTTGTCCAAAAACTCAACAGTGATCTTTGTCTCTATAGGTTTATAGTGACAACATAGAAATGAGGAGCTAGTGCTACTGCTAGTGAAAATCCAGAGTTTCCTTACCAGAGAGCTGGTGTTGCAGCTGGCCTTGTCCAAACACTGCCTGAGCACTCAAAAGGTCTAAGAGACCAAACCCCAGAGGCTCACCAAGCAGAAATGCTAAAGAAAACATCCTCACAACACTGGGCTATGCTTAAAGAGCTGCCAATGCACCCTAATCAGTACTAAATCCACTTTTCATTTGGGAAAGAGCAGCATCCTGCACATGTGCAGCATGTTGGAAGGCTGTATGTGGTAATCCTCTGTCTCTTTGCTTTGCTAGGATTACTCCCCCTACAATGTTGTAGCTTGGCATGGGAACTACACGCCGTACAAATACCACCTGGAAAAATTCATGGTCATTAATGCTGTTGCTTTTGACCACGCGGTAAGTTCTGGAACTGGGCAAGGCAAAGCAAAATTTTGTGGCTACCATACCACCCAAACCCACCCTGAGCTCCAGGGGCACTGCGCCTCTTAGAAAAAATGTTGCGCTCTCAGAAACAGTGTGGAATCTTTTATGCCATTTTCCCTGGGTCCAAACCAAGATTTCATAGGAGAAGACATCCTCTTTTGTGGTACTAAGACATAACTGGAGGTTGATCAGCTTCTTAAACAGCTCTGTGCAGCTTAGCATAGGATTTCTGTGCCCTGGAGGAGGAATGAATACTGATGCCAACATACACTGTGCAACTCAGCAAAAACACCCTTGCCTCAAATTCTTGCCTTGATTTATTTCTTGCTATTGGACAGGCTCCTTCCTCTGCTTCCTCTGAGTCCAGCACTGAATTTCATTCTGAAGAGCTGGCAGCTTTTATTGTAATAATTTCTAGATTTTATGGAAAATAACTAAGGCCAAAAGTAATGTAAGCAACTCATCTAAAAAGGAAACCAGTCCAGTGGGAGAGATGCCCACAGCAATGCAAGTGAGTGTGCAAGGGAGACTGGAATATTTCCAGTGAGAAAACCAACAGAAAGTATTGTTTAAAACTCCAGAAAAATCTGCTGGGAGAAGGACAGGTTTGGGATCAAAGCCCAGAAAATAATTTTATTGGACTAGAGATTTCAACAAACCATAATTTCTCTGCAATTTCTTCTCCATTTGTAAACTAACAGGGCCATGAGGCTAAATACCTCTAGAAGGATGTTGCTGTCCTCCATTACTGGCTAAGGAAAAGGTGTAGTTTTGTGGTAGGAGTGTTGCAGATAGCTCCTGGAATTGCAGTACCTCATCTTGCAGTGCTGTCCACCCTCCTCATCTGTGCTGCCAGCAACAAGGGCCAGGATGGGAAGGACTGTCAAAGCTGCTCAAAGGAAGAACCATCCAGACCTATTTCTTGTCCTCCCTGTACAGCATGGAATTGAGTGCTGTCCCCCAGGGTCCCACATCTCATCCACACTATCAGGTGCGGGTGACAAAAGTGTTTAGGCAAGGGAGAGGCTGCATCAGTCAGCTTTACCACCCAGGTGACCCGAGCAGACAGCTTTGAGCCCTGCTCCATTTCATGCTTTTTTGCTTTGCTTTTTCCCAGGATCCTTCCATTTTCACTGTCCTGACAGCCAAGACGACCCGTGCTGGAGTGGCACTCGCTGACTTTGTCATATTCCCCCCGCGGTGGGGGGTGGCTAACAACACCTTCCGCCCACCGTACTACCACCGTACGTCTGCTCTTCCTTGGCTGTGCTTGAGTCCAGGGCTACAGGAAAGAAACAAGTCTCCATTTGTTCCAGAGCATGCACAGGGAAGCAGCAGTCTGGTTTGTTGTCCTTGGCTCAGTTAGTCTGCTTCTTGGAGTCAGTCAGTCCTCCCTGGAAAATGGACAAATCCAAAGATGTTCCTATTTAAAGCATCTCACAAAAGCTCAGAGGTGATGGGCCATTGCTTCTGCATAGATGTATGTATCTGTACTCGAGGGGCTCCCAGAGAGCCTGGGTGCATATTGAACTTGGCATTGTACAAATGAGTCAGATATTGTCCTGTCACCCAGCCATGAATCACTTAATATCTCATTAGAGTACATAGATAAAGAACAGGAGAAAAGGAAATACCATATTACAAGCGGTGAGAAGCCCAGAGGGGTGTAGAGCTGGCACTTGTATGGTGAGATCAGAGTTACAGCAAAGGAGGGAATTGGCTCTCCACAGCCCTTCTTCACCACCTGCATTGTGATGGAGGTATTGCTCACATTTAAGAAGCCAGTGATGAGGAACTGGCTTCTCAGGCAGGGAGTTGTTGATATTTTTTGGATTTGGTTGCCATCCGCAGACCTGGTTTCTTTTTGGCAATTTTTGGCTTTGTCTTAGCAGAGCATGGCAACATGTTGCATTGCATGGATGCTAGAAATCCATGCAATGGGACAGACATGGGACTGCCCTTCCAGGGAGAGGATGAGGCACCTTGCTCTGTGAGATTCAGAGGGAAAGCAAGGCCATCCAGCACCCCTTACATCAACAGCTAACAGGCTCCATCCCAGAAGATACCAAGTGACCATGCTGTGGTCACTTTGAAGTCCTTAGAGGATTTCTGCACACTTACTAACCACAGTTTAACAGCCAGTTCCTTCTGCCACTTAAATTATTTCCAAGCATCTTGGAGGCCAGCAGAATTAGTGGCACTTGCAAACATAGCAGGCAGCTCTGCAGTCATCTGAGTAAATCCCACTGGCAAAGTCCTGCCCTGTCATTCTGCTTTCATTTGCAATAATGAGGGTGACAGGAAAACACATCTCCTGACTGACTAGGATAGTGCCAAGACACTTTTCCTAGACCCTAGGAGGTGAGACACACTGCTAGTTAGCTACAATGAAGTTGCTGCTCATCAGCAGAGCTGGGCTAATTTTACATGGATGCATTGTGAGCCATAACAAATCTGATGTTGTTCAACCTTGCTTCATCTGTGCTAAAAGACAAAAAGAACTCTCCTTCTCTTGTCCACATTGTGATGCTCTAAGAGCACCCATGAGGACAGCTGTGGCTTCCATAGCTACTCACTTGACCACAGCACCTCAGCCATAAGCTGGAGCACTAAATACATGATGAGTAGGTTGGTTGTCTGCTCTACCCCAGCCATGGAGAGGAAGAGCCTGAGTAAGGCAGACATTCTGATTGTCAACTATCAAGACACTGCACACGTTAATTCCTTCTGAAATTAGTGCTGTGACGAGAATGTTGTTGTATTAGGAGAGGTATAGCAGGACTGAGCAACTCTGGGGTAGAAGTACCATATTGATTCCAACAAGTTCAGCTCTGCTGAACTCCCTTCTCTCCAAGTATTTCACTGGGGCTTATTTTGCTTGCCAGAAATCCTTTGTTGCCTCCTCTCCTCAGGTGCAGTGGCAAGCCTGTGTTCAGAGAATATTGATGCTCTCAAGAGTTATGGTTTTCATATTTCATTAACTTTGCTCCAAGTATAGCAATGGTGTTTTAAAAGTATTCCTCTTAGATGGTAACAATTTCACATACCAAGGGGGTTGTACAGCTTGTAAATACTGACTTCTCCTGGCTGCATTTACATCCTTAGAGGTTGTGAATTACTCCTAAGTACTTTTGAACTTAGACTGAAAGTATCTGATATACTTTTTATACCATGGGCATATATTACTTCTGTCTGAGAGAGTGCTTATGTGATTCTCATGATGGTGGATCCATAATACCTACAGACCACTAAGAGATTTTAACTTCACAACATCCTGCTTGTAGACAACACTATTTAAGTAACAGGGAAGGGAGGCACACCTAAGTTGTTTGGGTTCACATATGAAATTTGCAAGCAAAAAAGAGACTGGACTCTGCTCATCTCCAGGCCAGTTTCCTACTTACATACCCAGTTTTCCTAAGAGATATTAAAATTTCTGTTGCAGACAAATTTGCTATCCAGCTCTCAGGGTCTGTACTGCAGTTTAAATGCGTCAAGTGCAGTACATGAGCGGGTTCAATGAAAATCTTGTAACTATCCAGTCCTACATGAGACATTGACAACTTGGAATGAAAACTAATGAATGTTTGCATACATATATAGGCCAGCCCTTCTTTGAGCTAAATTAGTTTTGCTGTTAAACATTTCAGAGCCTGGATTGTACTTAGCAAAGACTGAACTAGTGGTTAAAAAGGGCTATATATAAAATAGCTAGGGAAGCATGTCCTGATTTTGCAAAAACTAACTGCTGAGCAGCAAGTTGCCATATTGTTTAGTCACATGAGGTGTAGGAAAGCTGAAAGCTTGAATGACAGGTGTTAAAGTACTTTCCTTACAGGGAACATAACTTAGTAAGTACCGAATATACCAGATATTACTAGTACTTAGATATAACCATCCTTGCCTAAGTTAGTGGTATGTTACTCTAGTGGTTTCAGAGGGTCTGCTGAAAGTATTCTTCCTCAGGGAAGGACAGAATTTGGCTCCTTGTCTTTGGGCATACAGTGTATGTAGAGAAATAGGCAGATAATGCATGAATTAAAACCATAAGGTATGGAAGTGCCTGACTGCACTAGAGGTGGTAGAAGAGTATCAAAATAATTTCCTGTTTATAACCTGGGACAGCAGAGCAAACTCTCTCATAAGACTGTTGATCAGGTATATTGTGTCTGTAACACAGGGATGATTATACAGAACTTCCTTTCCAATGCTACACAATCCCTAATCCAAGTCTGTAAAATCAGGTTACACTATGCTAACACAGCTTGAGATGGCAGGAAAAGCACAGGGCTACCAACATCATTTAGGGATTGGTGGAACCCCCTTCATTAAGGTGATTTCTAATGAACATCCTTCATCAGGGAGCTCTGTTTCTGAATCCAGGTAGTAAAATCCTGTAAAACTTTACAAGCACTGCCTGTAGGATCCCTGATGTCCCCTAGCATGATACCCTGTCTAGAAACTTCCACTCCACCCTCTGCTTGGCCCAGCTTAGCTCATAGCTTTCAAGGAGCTCACAGCCTGTCTGTGATCCCTCCCAACCACCATTCTTTGCAGCCTCTTCTCTTTGCCTCCTGCAGGGAACTGTATGAGCGAGTTCATGGGGCTCATCAAAGGCCACTATGAAGCAAAGGAGGAAGGTTTCCAGCCGGGAGGCGGCAGCTTGCACAGCATGATGACCCCTCATGGGCCAGATGCTGACTGCTTTGAGAAGGCGAGCAAAGCCAAGCTGGAGCCAGAGCGAGTTGCAGACGGGACCATGGTAAGGAGCCAAGGGAGCTTGTAAGAGTTGGGGTAGAGCATGGCATAGTGCCCACTTTTCAACTAAAACCTAGTACTGTCGCTTCTTGCTGGCAAGCTGGAAGAGTACTTGGACCCAACTGCTGCAGCATTCAGCTCCCATACCAGTGAGCACTGCTCAGCTCCCAGGAGCTCCCCTGGAGACATCTAGTGCCAGGCAGCTTTGATCATCTGCCCACATGTACTGCTGCTTGAGCTGGAAGCTGGGAATTTCATTTTGTCTTAGCCTATGGGCAAAGAAGCAAACACCCTGACTCTCCTCCTGTCTCTACCCCCTAAGATCTAATGATCATCATCAACAGACCTTGAACTAGAGCTTTTGGAACAACCTGCTTTTCCTAGGCAGGCAGGGAGTCCAAAGTCACTCCTGAGACCTGACTAATTCCAGCATTGCATTGCCAGATCTGAAGAGCAATCTCCCAAAGTAAGTCAGGCTGAAGGCAGAACATGGAAATACTGGACCATGTATACAAATCCTGTTTGTGGTAGAGCAGACACCTTGCCTGGATTTAAATTTTTCCTTTTACCCTAACCTACCTTTCCTCATCCCAACAGGCCTTCATGTTTGAATCATCCCTGAGCCTTGCCGTCACGAAATGGGGCCTCCAGACCTCAAATCGCCTAGATAAAAACTACTACAAGTGCTGGGAACCTCTGAAAAGCCACTTCAACCCTAAATGCAAGTAAAGGGAAGTGCTTGCTACATGCAACATGAGTGAAGACACATGGAAAGGCACTCATGGAAATCCAGCATTCCTACGTGTGATGGCACAGTCAACTCAGACAGCGCAGAATGCTCCAGCACAGAACGGCACTTCCACCAGCCACCGAGCCACAGAAACGATCATCCCTAAGTAACATGGGAAATGCAGTAAAACCCATTACTCTTAACTTTCAACTATCCAATTAAAGCTTTCCTGGTGACATGTTGAAGCTGAAATAGTTGTGTGGCTCTCACCACATGGAGCTGGTGTGAAAGCTGCACCTTGTGTGGGCATGAGGTGCCAGCTAGCTCCCATTCCCAAGGCCTCCTGAAAACACAACCCAGTGTGTCTTTCCCAGGGAGAAGCTAGGGACTGACAAAGTACTGTATGCTGTCTGTATGGGAAGATCTTTATAAACAGAGCTGAACACTCTAGCAGGCCTAAGCCCACTATCAGAGCAAGCCACTTCAACCTGCTCATCCATGGAGGGCTGCCAAGGAAAGACTTGGTTGTCAGAAAAGTAGACCACAAATGATAAAGGTTGGAGAACCCAAAGCACTTCACTGCTAAGTGAGGAAGCTTCTATTCCACACTCTGGCCATCCTGCAGTATCAACTTGTCAGCATTTGACAAATTCTCTCCCTAGTTCTGTGCTAATCTGCAGCATAGCAAATGTGAAAGGGCTTCTCTGGCCAGTCCAAGTGTTTTTTCCTGGGAAGGTGCCTGGGAAAAAGCTCAACTGCAGACACCATGGGGGACCTCAACATTGATTGGAGTTTGCAAGCCCCACCCTCAGCTGATGAATTCCACAGGGTGGAGAGAGCAAGCAAAGCCCCAAGTAGAGTGGGAACCAGGAGCACAGCCCAGGCACCCCACACTTCAGGCCTGTACTTTAGCACATACCAACATGAAAGTTTCTAAACCTGGTGCCACCAGACCTACGTTTCTAACTTCCCCAGAGAAGCAATTTTCCCAAAGAGAAGGAAAAGTAGACCTGTGACATGCAGTTATCAGTCAGTTACATCCATCATCAGTTTTGGATCTGCACCAGGTCCTTGGGGAAAAAAAAAAGGCATCAGCTTTGAGCAAAGTATTATAAAATCTACACGGAGACGTTTACTCTAGAATAGCCAATTCAGAAAAGGACATTTGGGAGAATCAATTTGCCAAAGAAGCTGATTTAATCAGACTGATCCAGGGATAAATAAGGTCTAAATGTTTCACAGGCAGAGGGGAACAGCTTGTTTTCTGTTTGGGACCTAAATTATCATCCAGTGACCTACAGGCTTGAATTTCTCTCGTACAGACACATCACCAGAGCATATATGGGTGGTAACACATCAGTCAAGGGTAAAATTCCACAAGGCACATTCACTTTCCTACCTCCACCCTAGATATCTGAAGGGAAACTTCTGTTTCCTTCCTCAGTGCACCTAGCACCACTGCCCCAAACATCAACCCCACCTCCAGCAGCATGGCATGCTCATTCCTAGCAAGAAAACAGCTTGAAGAATTCTGGAAATAACAAGAGATAGAAGTAGGGCAGCCTTTCCCCAGGTACCATGCTCAAATCTGCAGGGATTTAGCATCAGAGACTCAGGGCTGGAAAGGGCTGGAAAGGGCTGTGGCAGGTGCCACAAGCATCAATCCAACATTGCCCTAAAAGACCAAAGGCGCTGCGCTCATCCACAACCCATCCTGAAGCATTTGCTCAGCTGGCCTGAAACAAATACAGCTGCAAGGGAGAATTTACATGTGTGGCAACTCAAGTTCCAATTAGCGGAGGAAATGGGTCCTGGGAGATCAAATTAGTTTGTGGCAGCAAGAATAGCTAATTTAGCATGCTCAGACAAGCAATTATTTCTTTCCCTAAATACCACTCTCTCCATGCACTGATGCCTCTCTGCACTGGTCCACAGCCGTATCTTGTAATATCATTTGTGACAGTCTTTTAGGAGCTATTCTGCAGAGAATAATACGGGTTTGCTTTAGTTAAACTAGCAGAACAAGCTGCAGAAACTGGTGCAAAAGGGTTGCTGGGAGCACATATAGGATTGCAAAACCTAGCACTGACTAGTCCAGTTTCTGTACATAGCATTAGTGCCAAGCTCCACATAGCCTGAATGTTTCATGGCCCACACAAGAAGAGCTGCGATAGGAAAAACTTCAAAAAAATTAAAACCACAACCAAAACAATACAAAAAAACCCCAAAACAAACAAAAAAAAAACCAAAAAACAAACCCAAGCAACAAACCCACCATCAAAAAGAACCCACACAGTGAGAGTGATTTTATTGTGAGGGTGACTGAGTACGGGCACAAGCTGCTCAGGGAAGTTACGAAGTCTTCATCTCTAGAGATACTCAAAAGCCACCTGTACATACGTGGTCCTGGACAACTCACTTTAAACCGCGCTACTTGAGCAGAGGGTAGGACACAGATGACTTCCAGAGGTCACTTCCAAAGTCATCCACCTCAGCCACCTAGTGATTATGTGGAAAAGCTCATCAACTCACTCTGCTGGAGAGTGACTGCAAATGGCCCACATTTACATCTTCATCATGCAGGAAAAGAAAGGATGCAGTAGACCTGTTTTTGCTGACTTCACATTGGTTGCTCTCCCAGCAGGCAAAGGGAAGTTTTCAACTTTTGTATCAGACTGAGCTTCTGGCATGAACCTCAGTGCCTGGGAAGAAACCAATCCCATAGTCTCTGAAGAATAAAAGTTGTTTGGAACATGACCTACAGGCCATGTAAAAATTTAAGTACGCATCAAAAATCTTTTCTTTGCACTCATACCTCAGTATGTTTGCAGTAACAATTCCAGAGTCCTCTATACCAGTTGATCTGGGCAGGAAAAGCTTGTATTCTTCTAAGAGTTAACAGAAAAGGCATCTTTGCAGGCATAAGATTCAGTTATGCTTGGTGGTGGATTTTTTTTTTGGGAACATAGCCTCCTTACAGGGATGAATTCTCCCGTACTAGAAGATATCAGTGTCAAAGTAAAAATCCTTATCTTACGCTTGTCTCCCATTCACAGGAACCACAGAATTAGAGGAAATTCTGGTTGCATACAGCATGACAACATTGAGCTCACTCTTTCCAAATCTGGTACTAATGAAAAATAGAAGTTTATTGCAATAAACAAACACATGGTTTAGGCTTGTAGTTCATTAGGGAAAAGAAAAATTAACTTATTGAGAGTAGTCAGGCAGACTCCTAAGTTCTTAAAAATGTATCATACAACTTGCCTACTATCCAGTTAGGGCAAACCACACAGCCAAAGTGACACCAAGAAGAAACATCTGGAAGGCAAGCAGTAGTTCCTTTAGGAAACTGCTTTGGTCTTGCTTAGCATTTTAGCCTGCTACTAATTTTAAACTTCAACCTTCCTGGACAACAGCAACTTCCATGGTTTAAAAAGATCCTCAGTATGTACACCGAAAGAGTACAGTGGCTGAGTTCCAGACACCCTCTCTGTATCCATCTGGTTTAGACTTTATAAAGATCCTACATTTTTGCACTTCCCATGATTTTTAAAGATGCAAGACAACCAACAAGCAATCAAGATTTATTCTTGTGACAGATAAATGTCATCACATAATGCATCTTATTTTATTTATATCCCAAGAACATCACTGTAATTCCAGGGACTTAGAAGAATACACTGAACGGCGATCGCTTGTGTTTACCTTCCTGGATACACTTCTCTTTATGATCCTGTGGAAGAAAGAGAACATTTATCATCATCCTACTAGAGAAGGACTTTCAATCAGCTTGGGATAAAAGAACAGCAGTTCTAGTATTTCAGCACAGACTACATGAAGGTAGCCCCATATAGGATTTTAAGGGTGTTTTCCACCCTAAATGATTCTCTGAGCACAAGCTGTTTAAAAGTAAAAGATAACAAGGCCCTTAGCTTCACCTACTAAAGACCTGCTCAGACTGACCTCACATCTAAGTACTCTCGCTGGCCAGCAGACACCAATTCCTGTAAGGCATTTTTCACCTAACTAGCTGCGTCTCACCATTTGTACCTTAGTTTCTATCTCCTCCTTCTGGCTGAATAACCCAGCTTAGAGATCTAATTATGGAGTAACTTCTTAGTAACTTCCCTAAAAGCGCCCGTGCTCACTTCCTACCCATTTGTACCTCACTCTGCAATCGTGTACCTTTCTGACAGGTACCAGTACACAGGCACTGCGGATAAAGGCCAGATTCCTTCTGCTGGATAAAACCAGAAGATTTACTTAAAGCCTGGTAATTTATCTCTTGCTTTCCCAGACATACAGCAAACATTCCTCAGAGAAAAGACTATGCCTACCATGCCTTATGTACTACCAGGAAAACCAGAAGAATCCCCAAACATCACTAAAGGAACCACAATAAAGGAAAGTGAATTATCCCGGACACTAATTAAAAAACTTCAGTATGGCAAAATACTGCAGAGGTATTGAAGTCTCAAGAACATTTATATCAACACGCTCAGCATGTTTCCTAAAACCTGAATTTTCAATTCAGTCTAGCAAACAACATTCCCTACAAATATTCTATTAATTTATGTTAGTGCTTTGTGGTTTATGACTTGATCTAAAATGCTACTTCTGTGCAAAAGAGGGAAATAAAAGTGGTTTACAACAGCCACAAATTCTCTGCTAAAAAGGCAGCCACTGTCTGCCTGTTAGCATTTTTTATGTATGTATATAGCTGAGTTTTTTCATAATGATCTACCATTCCTTAGATTCTGACACTCATAGTTTAGGAGTCAGAATGGGAGCAAGACAAACCTTCCAAATTATTACAGAGTCCAGCTGAGATCAGACACTGCAATTGGCATAATTACTCCTCCCTATTTGCTTTACGAAATTAGAGAAATGGTCAAGCAACTGCAGAGAGATATTGCTCGGTCTGCCATCCATAAGCTTCCTGTGTATTTTAAGTTAAAAAGCATAGCTAATGTGTGTCAACTACTGAAAATAAGAGTAACTTAGGATTAATTTTCACTCAGGGCTGCAGAGAGCTTTGTGACTGCAAAATAGCCTGATCAGGCAAACTGTGACTAGCCATGTCCCTAAGGGTACAATATAGGGCTCTCAGGAAAACATGATCTGCAACCAGTAACACACTTTGAGACAGCAGGCTCGCTACCAACCTTCCTTCCCTCGCTACTTCAATGGTATTAATCATTTTTAGGTGCATGAGGATCCCACAAACTGAGACTCCAAGCAGATCTACATTCTACAAGCTACAAGCTGGTGTTTGTGGTGTTCGCTGACGTTCAGCGCTCTCGGCCGACTTACCCTGTCAGCTTTTAAGACAAAGATCCAGAAGAGGAGGGGGCCTAACCCATAAACAGCTCCTAGAAAGGACGTCGTGGGTGTCGGGCGGAAAGTAGGGTAGACGTTCTGCGACTTCGCATAGGCCCAGCGGATCAAGGCGGGATTTTCCTGGGGTGCAAAGACAACAGCGGTCAGGCCCGCGGGGCTCCGCAGCGGCCCCTCCACCCGGGGACTGAGGCCAAGGCACACCGGGAAGGGCACCAAGGTCACGGGGAGGGCGGGCAGCGTCCCGCCGGCACGGCCCCGGCCCCAAGCACGGCCGCAGGCGCGGGCCCCGCTCCGGGACGCCGCCGGGGGAGGCGGGCGAGCCCCGCGCTTTCCCCGCCGCCCCCTCGGCCCCCACTCACGATGATGGCGGGCGCGCTGGGGTCGTTGAGCTGCAGCAGGTATTGCCGCTTGAGCCGGGCGCGGATCGCCAGGCGCTCGGCCTCGGCGCGGCGCTTCTCCGGCGATGTGTCGAAGGTGGCGGGGTCGAGCTCGGCGGGCAGCGAGACGAAGCGGTTCGGCCGGTACAGCTTGGCCGCCGATGGAGGCGGCGCCGACGCCATCTTGGAGAGCCGGCCCTGCCGGCGGCGGGAGGCGGTGCCGGCCCTGCCCCGCCCCGCCCGCTGCGGGAGCAGCCACCTCCCCTCACGGAGCCGCAGCCGCGGAATGGCTGCAGGCATGGTGGGGTTCGTTCTCTTCCGACACCGCTGCCATGGGCAGGGACAGCTTCCACTAAAATAGGTTTATCAGAGCCCCATCCAGCCTTGAATCCTCCAAGGGATGGGGCATCCACAGCTTCTCTGGGGAACCTGTGCCAGTGCCTTACCACACTCAGGGTAGAGGATTTTTTTCTGTAATATATAACCTAAACCGGCTCTTTCGATTTGAATTCATTCCCCCTCCTCCTGTCACTACATTCTCTTGTAAATAACCTTTCCCCATCTTTACTGTGGGTTCCGTTCCAGGTATTGGAAGATCACACTTAGGTCACCTCAAAGCCTTCTCTCTCCCAGGCTAAACAAACCCAATTCTCTCAGCCTTTCCTCGTGGGAGAGGTGCTCCATCCCTGTGATCGTCTTGTTGGCCTCCTCTGGACTCGCTCCAACAGATCCATGTCCTTCCTGTGCTGGGGGCCCCAGAGCTGGATGCAGTGTTCCAGGTGGGGTCTCGCAGAGCACAGGGGCAGAATCCCCTCCCTTGTCCTTTGGATGCAGCCCAGGACACTTTTGGCTTTCTGGCTTTGAGTGCCCAGGGCCAGAGCATGTCCAGCCTCTCACCCATCAGCACCCCCAAGTCCTCCTGGTCAGAGCTGCTCTTGATCTGTTCATCCCCCATCCTGTGTTCATACTGGAGTTGCTCTGACCCAGGTGCAGCACCTTGCAGTTGGTGCCCACTTCTCCAGCCTGTCTTGGCCTTACCCAGCCTCACCTGCTGTGGCTCAGGGCATGTCAGGGGCAGGTTTTGTTCTCACAATAACAACAGTCCCAGCAGGTAAATTTTTCCTGTCCCCTGGCAATTAAAATGGCCTTCAGGATGAGTCACAGGTCAGGAGTGTTGACCTCTGAGTCTGCTGGGACAAGGGGGTGCCATTGCTGTGGGGGTGTTTACTGCCCTTTTGAACAGTATTTCTGTTTTAGAAAGTGTAGTCAATGTATGCCAAACTGCTGAAAATAAGTCTTTTAAAATTAGAGGATCATGGAATCACTGAATATTCTGTGTTGGACGTGACCCACAAGGACCGAGTCCAACTTAGCCCTGCACAGAAGCATCCCCAAGAGCCACATCATGTGCCTGAGAGCATTGTCCAAACACTTCTTGAACTCTGTCAGGCTGGGTACTGTGACCTCCCTGGAGAGCCTGTTCCAGTGCCCAACCACCCTCTGGGAGAAAGAACCTTTTCCTGATACACAACGTACACCTCACCATGCCCATCTTTAGGCCATTCCCTGTAAACCTCCCCATGCTCAAATTTAGGCCATTCCCTCAGGTCCTGTCACTGTTTGCTGAGAGAAGAGATCAGTACCCATCCCTCCACCTCCCTTCTCAAGGAAGGACTGCAATTAACTTACACTGTCAGTGCTACAGAGAGCTTTGTTATAGCTATATTTGAACATTAATTAATTTTTAATAAAAAATCCCTGCATTTGAACATATTCCATGTTACACAAGAGGTATGTTGCAGGCAGACTGGTATTTACAAAATCCCACAGTTACTGGCTTTCAGCTTCAAATTGTCCCTTTGATTCTTTAACCAAGGCTGAGCTGACTGGACAAGCTGCCAGGTAACCTCCAGGATTCTCAAGAGGTGACTCACCACCTTGACAGACACTATTGACAGGTTCAGGACTCACCCTCTGCTTGGTGAACCCTGGGCAAAGAAAACAGGGGTTTGACCTTGCACTGCTTTTGGCCAGCATGTGCCCAGGTGGCCGAGAAGGCCAATGGCATCCTGGCCTGGACCAGCGATAGTGTGGCCAGCAGGAGCAGGGCAGGGATTGTCCTCCCGTACTCGGCACTGGTGAGGCCACACCTTGATAACTGTGAACAGTTCTGGGACCCTCTCTACAAGAAAGACATTGAGGTGTTGCAGAGTGCCCAAAGGAGGGCAGTGGGGCTGGGGAAGGGTCTGGAGCACCAGTCCTGTGAGGAGCAGCTGGGGTTGTTTAGCTTGGAGAAAAGTGAAAGGAGGTGGTGGCCAGATGTGGAGTTGGTCTCTGGTCCCATATAGCAAGTGATTGGACAAGAGAAAATGGCCTCAGGTTGTGTCAGGGGAGGTTTAGATTGGATATTAAGAAAAATTTTTTCACCAAAAGGATTATCCAGCACTGGAACAGGCTGCTCCAGGAAGTGGTGAACCTTCTCCATACATATTCAAAAGACATGGCATGTGGGGACACTGTCTAGTGATGGACTTGGCAGTACTGTGTTAATCATTGGACCTGATGATCTTAGAGTTATTTTGCAACCTTAATGATTCTTAGGCTTTGCCTTTAAGAGGTTTTTATCTTGTTGGTATTAAGAACTTTGGTCTCCAGTGATGCAAAGACAATGCAAGTTATCTTTCTTGAAACAAAGTAGCCAGTAAACAAGTTTACTGTTGTGTTTTCTTCTTCTTGTCTGCAAAACAGTGATAGCTTTGCTGATTGGGACCCAGTAAGTTAATGGCTGTGCATATATAGTTATGGCCTGATTCACACTGTGGTAACTGCAGACTCAGGTAATGTTGGATGAGGGATTACAATTTCCTCCTAAGCATACACAAAATAATACTGCTGACTTTATTTAAGATACTGTGCTTTGGCACTGCAATAATAGAGCACAAGCTCTTCCTCACATCCTACAATTTCACTCTTTTTTCTAAGCACTTGGAAAATGAATTACCTCCTTTTGGTCAGAACAGCTAATTAGGAGTTGTGACTTGCTTTCAGCAGGATGAAATTCAAGTTGGATGTTTCTGCAGTTTCTGTACTTTGAGCACCCCACCACAACACATAGCATTAGGTGCATTTCCCTCTCTCAAGTACAAGTCTATAGTACTCTCAGAAATCTCCAGCTTTTGCACCCTCATCTTCTTAACAAACATGTGTCTGCAAATCCAAGTGAAAACCAAGCTGCTTCATTCACAGTCAGCTCCCAGGGAAGTACTTAATACGCCCTGTTGTTTTTTCTCCCAGGGCTTTCAGCTTGGGTCGGTGGCTCCTATAGCATGGAAAACTATACTCCCTTTACTTCCCATTTTGTGACCACTGGATTTAGTCAGCTCAGTGTCTCCAGCTCCATGATTTGTGTCTCTTCATAACCAGCATGTAGAGAGCTGCTTTAGCAGCACGGTACCTATACCAGCAGCACTGCCATGTGGCACTCCTGTGGTACTTTCATCTCAGAGTGTTCCCAAGGACTTGGCAGCCTGTGTCTCCCAGCTCCTGCACGGCTTGCTGCTTTTAAAGCTGCTTCTTCCTGCTCTCTCTTATTTCTTAATAAAAGGACACGTGCAGCCTTGAAACAGATTGATTCCTGGCAGAAGCAGGAGTGCAGATTGGATTAGCAAACTGGGAAGGGTTAGCTGCTCTGTGGGAAGTGGTGGGGTTTTTTTCCTTCTTTGCTGCATCACAGAGTGGAACAGAAGACTCCTGTTCCTGCAGCTCTCCCAAAGGACTTCAAAACAGCCAGATGCCTTTGCCCCAATCCACTGACTCCAGAGGCCTGTCTGTAGTGGTGTGCGATGGTTCCTGTGGGCAGGAGCAGAGGTGGTCTCGTGCTGAAGTCACTTGGCGAAGGCAGCAGGTTCAGCTCCCAGCCCTGTTGCAGAATCTTTGTGATCTTATCAGTGCAGGTCCAAGCTGTGCCTCTCCCCAGAGCTCGTAGCTGTGAGTGTGCATGCTTGGCATGCAAACAGTGCTGGAATAAATTCTACTGGGAGAAAAACAGAAGGTACAAAGCAACATTTCCATTAACAATGTAATGTACTGTATTAGAAAACTGAGCAGCCAGCTGCTATGCTGAAAACACCTTTGCATTTCATCTCTAGCCACTAACTCATCCTCCTTCCCAAAGGATCAAAATCCTCACAGGAAGTCTTTTCTGAGAAATGGCACTTGTTTCATGGGGTAAGAAAATAACTAAATCCCTTCCAGAGAAAAATATTCTCTGACACTGAAGCCTGTGCATTGCAATTTGTTGTTTTCTCTCTTCCAGGGGTGAATTTGTGCACTTTCTTCATTTTGTAACAGCTATGTTTCTAACTTTAAAACACATCCTTCAGCAAAAGCCTGAGTCACCAATAGTCAGTGTCTCACCCTTGCATAAAGCAATGCAGGACAAAGACAGAAGCACTGCAGACAAAGCACTTGACTGAAATCAGTGATTGTTTTTTCTCCTGCTGACAGGAACTGCTGCACCCAGAGAGAAATGCTGTGGTGACAAACTGTCCTCATGTGCAAACCTCCTGCACCATCTGCTCCTCCTGGACCACCCTATGGCAGCCACTGAACACAGTCTTGCTGCTACTGAAAAACCACCTCTGAAACAAAAGATTTTGCAAGAATGAACAAGACCCTTTTTGTCCCTGTTTTGTCAGCCAGATCTTGAAGCTCATTAGACTCTCCTCCTGACTGCTAGTGTTGACCTAAGGCAAGCAGCAGGAATGTAAAATAGGCTGTAGTGAGGGTGGGGCCAGTCTCAGTAGGGCAGCACAGGCTTGAGCTAGAATATGCTGGTCATAAAACCACATCCTCGTGGGCTCACTCACCAAGGCTTAACAGGTAAGACCCCAAGTGGTTTTTCTTCTTTTTAATTAGGACTGATGTTTATTGAATGTTCAAGGTTGGCAGTATTAAGTGAAATTGACAATTCTCCTATGAAAATGCCTTTGAAGTTTACATCATCTGTTTTCTTTGCCATCAGCAGTAACCAAAATGAACAGTCAAGAAAATTAATCTTTGTCCAGAACCCCATGGAGGGTTGGCCTTGACTGACTGCCAGACATCTACCCAGCTGCTTTCTCACTCCTCTCCTTGAAGGGGCTGGGGGAGAAAATGTCAGAAAATCTCATAGTTTGATAAAAGTGCAGTTGTTAAGAAAAGCAAACGCTGCACATGGAAGCAAAGTAAAAAGAAGAATTAATTCACTGCAACCCATCAGCAGGCAGATGTCCAGGTATTTTTGGGAAGCAAGGCCTTAATAGGCATAGCAGTTGCTTGGGAAGACAGATGGCATCACCACAAATGTCCTCCCATCATGCTCCTTTCCTTCAACTTTTATTTCTGAGGAGGACATCATATGGCATGGGGTATCCCTTTGGTTATTTGGGTCAGCTGTCATGGTTATTCCCCCTCCCACTCTCTTGCCCATCTCCAGCCTATAGACCTTCAAAGTTGTTGGTGGGGTGTTAGAGAGAAAGCCCTGACACTGTGCTAGCACTGCCCAGCAATACCCAAACCTATGTGCTACCAGTGCTCTTTTAACTACAGATGAAAGGCACAGACAAACCCTGTAGGTTGGTGTGCAGAAAGTTGAGTCCATCCCAACCAAACCCAGTACAAAGGCAGTTTGAAAGCTGTCTGACACCACTGAATTTCAGACTATTCTCATACAAGGTAGCCTGAAATCAGACACACTTCTATGACACTCTTTGATTGAATCTGCAAATAACTTTCACCTAGAGTTTAAAGTAATCCAAGCTACCTTCAGCTTAGAACTGTGTGATTTTGCTAGTGGCTTTTCAGTCATGCCCTGAAATGCACAGACTGGATTTTTTGACTGTATACTCAAAGTCACTCCTTTCAGGCTAAGTGATTCTGTGCTTCAAGTGAATGAGAGAAAAATTAACCTAAATCACATACCTGTCTACCTACCTCCAAGGTGACTATGCATGATGTTTTCAGAAGAGACAAGTTAAATATGCTGTCAACTCCAAAAATATTGGTGCCTGTCAGACTTGTGCTGAGTGCTTGCAGTTGCCCTCTTTGAACCAGTTGTCAGACTGGGTCAACATGTTGCTGGGCTCTGTTGTGAATTCTCACTGACCTTTTGCAAAGAAAGCAAGCTGGAAAATGTGGGAAGCTGACAAAATCCCTCATATCACAAGAAGGTTCCTGAACAGAGCCCCCTTACTTCTAATTCCCACATGTAGCATCCAAGAAGGGTAATTTGGCTCCTGTTCCTGTTCTATACAAGTGAATAAATACTGCTAAGTGTGCTGCTGTCTTTCTTTTGAAGGGTCATCAATATCAAGCATTCATGTACATGGATATATCCCTGGTGAAAGCCAAATGGATACAGAAAGGGAGCAGTGTAAGAAGCATTAGGATTCAGCACAGTTTGAGCTCAGAATGAGTGCATCCAACTGCAGCATATAGCTATATTAATAAATTTTCCAGATACATGTAATTCATTCTGTGTTAAATACTGAAGTCCTCAGTATCTTCATTTTATAGTTGTTTAAAGGAAACTTAGCATGCAAAGGAAGGAGTTAAGATGGTAAGGGGAATTATGAATTGTTAGTACAGCCAACAGGCCACCCATAAATGTGTATCAAATGTTGAGCTCAGCAGGAGTTAGTTACAAAACTAGGACATTTAATGAGTCATGAAGAGCCAGGAATAATAAGACATGGCATTAAACAAACCATTCCTGCCTCTCCTTGGCTTGTCCAGAGACGATGGCAAGAAGCCCTCTGCTGTTTCAGCTTTTCCTGTCAAAAGAAAACTTTGGACTCACACTGAATTATAGCAGTGGCTGAGCTGCCTTAGCCAGGGAGCTGGTGCCGCCTGGGCGGCCCTGGTGAGAGAGGGATAAGCTGGCAGCCAGCATCCCTTTTCCACTCCTTTGCAAGTCATTGATTGTAGCATTTAATAGTGTTATATACTTAGCTCTCCCTCTGCTTCCAGCTCCTCGCATGAGAAACTATTAATAGTTATGTATCAATGAAGAGTGGGAGAGGAAGAGGTCTTAGAGTGGGAATTTGAAACGTACCCTGCATGTCTGAGGGTTAGTCCTGTTGTTGGTTAAGTGTTAGAAGTGCTTACACAGTTGAGGGCTGACACTGTTCCTAGATTTCCCCTCACAATGGCTGTCAGGACCTGGGGTACTCCAGCAAGCTGTCATTGCTCCAACCACCCTCCACCTGGCCCAGGTGCAGCATAAAGCTGAGATCCTTGCTTTAGAGCCGGCCTGAACTATGTGAGATGTATGTTGCATCTAGGCTTGGCTCAAGTTCCTAGCTTGACCTCAGGCCTTCCTTATTACTTTGGCTTTGGCTTTGCCTGGACAACACTGTACTGCAGCTGGTTATGGTTACTGCCACTGGACCTGCCCTCATTACCTTGTCTGGTTCCCAGCCCAGCCCAGTCTTGCCATTCCTGGGCTGCAGTGTCACTCATGGAGCAGTGCTCAACCTCATGGCTGTGGGGATTGTATGTGGTGCCAAGGGTGATCTCAGATGACTGCCAGTAAAAATTCACAAAGCAGCTGCTAACTGGAGTCAGTGAGAAGAAACTCAAATGTTGCAGGAAATGGCTCATGCAGCATAAGGGGAGGCATCTTTTCTGGCCTTCTGCTCCTGACACAGACCATCACCAGAAGCTGATGCTTCTTTTTTTCCCCATTTCTCTGCAGGTGTTTTGCTCTGCCCACAGAAGAAATTATAGATCTGCCTCATTCAGTTTGGGTATCAGAAAAGTAGCAGTGCCTGCTGTGAACTCTGCCTGCTTCTCTCTGACATGATGGGGAGGGTTTTAGATGGAGAGTCCTCTTAACCCAAAACATGTCTGAGAGGTGAACCAGCCCTTAGAGATCAATTTTTTCTTCATGGGTTTTGGGAAGAGCTTAGTGTAGCCCAGATACTTTCCAGCTCCCTGAGTATCCACTGTGTGACAGAGCGCCATGGGTTGTGTAGCTTGGAGCAAAATGTTACAGAGCCTTTGTTGCACATGGAGGATGCTCCTGTAAGTTCTTCTCAGACCCACGGGTGGAATGCTGGACTTGCTGACAGCAAAGTAGAGCCCTATGAAAAATAGTTCTGGCCCACAAAGCTATCAGATTGCCTGCAATGTCTTACTTGAAGTTACCTGATGGGTTTAGCTGGACTTTCTTTCACAAACAGAATCAGAGTGTAAAGAAAAGCCTGCTGTGTGAAGACCCAACCAGGAGGGGCCAGGGAAACTTTAATCCTCAACAGACATGGCCACTCCTGCTTGTCAAGATAGAAATACAGTGCCTCAAGAGTTGGTTTGAAGTTAGGGACTTTGCCTGCCAAGGTGGAGTCCACTCAAGAACATTATCTTGGAGGAAGCCTCACTTTGTGGTATCATCAGGTCCAAAACTTATCCACAGCCTGAAATTCATTTTTAACTCAAAAAAGAAGTAGGACTTCATAGACAATGACTCTTTTAGAAGTCACAAATTTCTCCTTTGTACAGGAAGACACTCCAACCCTGTGTGGGGGAAAAAAAACCTCCTGCCTGAAATCTGTGATAGATGAGCTTTGAAGGAGAAGCAGCTCTGCTGAACTGCTATGTAGGAAAAGACACTCACTTTGTTTTGCTTTATATATTTTCTTAGAAGTATGGAGCTTAAATTTTAAATCAAGTATTTGGGAACACACTGTGAAGCAGACCATCAGTATGAATAAAATATGTTAGTAGGAACATGTTGAATTTAGTGTGACTGTTTGGCAGTCTCTGTATTGCAGTGGGGAAGGACTTAGTTGTGGCAATGCAGAGTGGTTTTTTTCTTTGCTCAAGCAAAAGACAGAATACAAATGAGGCTGTTGCTGCAGAATGCCAGCTAGTGGGAAAGATACACCATGTCCAGACTGGGTATTTCAGTGTTTAAAAAAAATTATGGCAATACTAGAACTTTAAACTTCTGACCCATAGAGATAGAAAGGCATAACGGTGATGTCCCTGGATTCCTGTTATCATTGCATAAATCAGGAACACTCACTAAACAAGAAATATGCCTTTGCTTTGCAGAGCCTTGTATCCATCAGGTTTCACCTGCCTTTTTGGGGAGACGGGGTAAGGCAGCTGCCAAGGTTGAAAATTGCTTCCTAAATTAATGTTTCCATGCTTTTCTAGATAACTCTAGAGTTATCTAGAGTTTGCTCTTTGTGTAAACCACTTCTATTTACAGTGCCATAACTCCCTAATTCAACCAGTGTAATTGTGATTTAAATCCTTAAAGGGAAGATTTCTACTTGTGGTGTGACCCTTGCAGGACTCTTTGGACACAGTGCTTTTCCTGCTCTCCTACTGCCCCCCACCCCATCCCTTTACATGCATCTGCTTCCTTCCTACTCACTTGCTTATGTTTTAGCCCTACCCAATTCTGTTCTCCCATGCTCTCAGCACTGCTGAGGGGCTCTTTACTCCCTCTACCTACTTTGACTTCCTCTGCCTCCTTCACTTGCTGCTCAGTCTTTTCCCTGCTCTCTACTGGACATACCTCGCTCACTTTCATCCCAACATCTTCAAAAGTAGATCCAGTTGTGGTGGCAGCCACTTGCAAAATACTTGATGGATGGCAACTGATGACTTTTTGGTACTCTGCTCCCTGATTCTTCTCATCTTCTTTGAATCAAGCAATGAGTTCACAGCACATTGGGAGCAGGAGCATTCTAAGTTCTTCCTCCTTTGCTTTGAATTATTTCAGAGTCTTCCTGGGCCTGATGCTAAGGGAAGTGCAAGCAGCCATCATACTGCTTGCTGGTTCTCCTCAGCACAAGGGGGGCTGGTCAAACTCAGGTTCTACAACCAGCCTTTTAGTTTTACTGACCAGTATCACAGTGAAGGCTACGGAGAAGGGCCCATCTATCTCTGTACTAATGCTTTTCATGGTGAATCCTTCCTTTCTTTGTGTGCAACATATGTCAGGAGAGAGTTTGTTGTGACTCAGGCTCAGGCATGGTATCCCCAAACTTCTGTTGCTGTGTTGGTCTTGCTGCAAACTCCAGGGAGGCAGCCCTCTCTTGTTGCTAACAGAGTCCACCAGTCCCTGCAGTGACCACAGCTGCCCACAGCACAAAGTCACAAACAGAATGACTCCAAGGGAAATTGCAAAGCCTGGTGCTGTTATGTCTGTATTAGTCTTTCACAGCTGGCTGAGATGCCTCTTCTTCTGGACAAATTAATAGGGAGGTTGCATTTCTCCATAATTTCTCTGAGGACTGAACACATCTCAGCAATTGAAAGAAAAAGGGTGATGACTCACCTCTCGACCTGCTTAATTCTTTCCAGGATGGTCCTTCTTATGAAGAATTGAGACTGTCTGGGATATAGTCATGAGACAAACTAATATGCTAAAATCTGTCTCAAATCCAAATGAAAATTTGAAATATGATAAAACACTTGCAGCACAACAGTCATCAAAATTAGAGTGCTTTTTTTTTTAAATTTTTTTACAGTTATATAACTTCTCCCCAGCACAGAGCAAGACCCCATTTCCAGATTTCCAGTCCCTTTGCTTTGCCTTGTGGGGCTGAGTTGACTCCTTGACCCTTCCTTGTTTTACTTCACTGTAGAAAGAGCTTGAACAAAGCAGGAAACTGAGCCCCTAATCTTAAAAGGCTCCTGCATATTTTTTAAGATCAGTGAAATTATGAAGCTTTGGTTTACTTGTTCTTAGACGTGGTTTTTGCAGAGGCATCACAGGAGTAAGATCTGCTCCTGACAGCAATGCTGCCTTTTTTTCAGGCAGTGGTAGAAAAGGTCTTTCTGACCTGCAGAGCAGTCTCAGAGCAGAGTTACCTCTGGCTGCATTGTCCCACTTCTGACATTTGTCAGGCAGTTAACAACTTCAGTTGACAGCTTATGGATTTTTATCCTATTTTCTTGCAGCACAACCTCTTCCAAATAGCAGCATCTCTCTCTTCTCTGAGTGGACCTATATAGCATCTGGCACCTGCTTTGTCTCGATTTTTGACTCTGTTTGGGACAAATTCTTCTGAATTGCCTATCATGTAGCATACTGCTCACACAGAATTTTTAGATGTGCTGTGCATGGTGCACAGGAAGACAACTGCAGATGTGACACGGTGGTGAGAGGTCTTGGAGGGAGAAGCTGTCACTCACTGCATTATTTTGACCTTGTTCAGAAGCAAAGGTGCAAAAGTATTTCTTGGTCCCAGAGTCTAGACAGTCACAGGTTTGATCAGGACTGAATTTAAACAGTTTCCTACAGAGAGTACTGCTGTGCTCATGGCCCTAGGGTGACCTTGGGGCACAGCATGCAGAGGGATGTCCCTAGGAGTTTAGGGTTGACTATGTTGTTAGCATTGGCTTGTCCTTCCCTAATACCTTGTTCTTGGAAGAAAGGAAGAGTCAGGGTTGGGTGTCCCTTGGACAGCAAATTAGCTGATCAGAGCATAGATATTTCAAAGTGATTTATTCTGGTAAAGAGTACTTTCTTGCTTGAGAGTTGCTTTTTGTTTGTGCTCTGTGGCAGTGAAAGGCCAGTATGTGATGAGGAAAAGGTGTTAGTTTAGGACAGGAGAAGTGAATGAACAACCCAACAGCTGGAACTGCATTTTGGGACATTGCTTGGCACCCTCCTGCTCTTATGGCTTGACCTGTCTCAGGATTTCAAATCTTTGGATCCAGTCCAGGATTTCTGAAGAAGTCATCAGTCTTTCCCAGCAGTAAGAGGTAGTGCAGAGAGCATAGTGGGTTAATGATGATGGTGATAAAAATACCAATAAAAATTGTCTGACAAAATGTCCCTCAACAGCCATTTTCACATATTTGTTGTTTTGAAGCAACATTTCTGGGGTTTTTGACAGAAACAGAAGCGCTTTCTCATCCATCCATTAAAAAAAAATTGTCTGCTTATTTTTCACCTCCTTTTCTCCTCTTTATACCAGTTGCTAAGGGAAACAGAGGAATAAACAAGAGGGGGAAACTGAGCGGGATAAAGGAAAAGAAAACAATTTAGGTTTTGTTATTTTTAATAATTTTTTTCAACCAAACCCAGCTATATCATCATGATAAAAATACAAGGAAACTCCTTTCAGCAAAAGCTGCTGGTTCTCTGTGCTTTCTCAAATCAATTCCTACTGCATTGTGTCCCCCCAAGTGTAGCAAAGGCTAGCATGAGGTATCCAGAAAATGCTGGCTCCTGACAACATGGCTGGTTCAGCTTTAGAGCTGCAGAAATGCAGTGATAAACAGCAAATCTTGAGTATTTTCTTAACAATTATCAATAGCTGCTGCTTCATTTTACAAAGTAACTTCAGGTTGCTGCTTTCTGCACCAGTGAACAATGCCTCCTGAGACTCTGCACATGCTGGTCTGGCAGGTGTCCTGCAGGTGTGCTGGAGTCCTGCTCCAAGGGGATTATTATTATTATTATTATTATTATTATTATTATTATTATTATTATTATTATTATTATTATTGATGAGAAACTTCAGCTGCTGTTCTTGAGCTGAGATCAGTGAAGCTCTGCAGAAAGCAGGAGGTGAATAGCAGTGATGCAGCAATACTGTTTCCTAGAAAAATATCTTTTCTACAAGGGTTCACACTGCTCTGCAGAGACCAAAAGAGTCAAAACAAGTTCTGTGCTCTTTTAGGCAGTATCAAACATATTTTAGCAAAACTGCTGCTCTTTATTGAGTTCTAGAATGCTTTTCCGCTAGGTAGCCAACAATTATGCTCAGCTGAATGGGGAAGGAGGTTTGAGCAATGCAGTCCCAAACTAGTAAAATAGAAAAGGGTTCAGAAAGGAAGGGATCTCTGATCTAATGCAAAACTTGAGATGTGTTTTCAAGATACACCTTGGCTGCAGCAGTAAAGTAGATTGGATCAGAAGTGATTCTGACTAGTATGCTGGGGTTCAGCCCAAAGAAAACTTTCTAAAGGGAAAAAAATAAAGTTTATGAAAGAATACACCGAGCAAAATGGAGCTGTGATAAGTAATGTTTCTTCTACCTTCATTCTTAACCCTGAGCTGCATTCTGTGGGTAAAAATAGCTGCTGCCAAAAAATACGAGTTGCTTTAAAGAAGCTGCAGTGCCATCACTTCTAGAGGAACTTCCTGTTGTTTCTGGGTACAGTGTTAAAATAAGCATCTGGTTCAGAAAATAATATTGGGATTGCAAAAGAACTCTTCCAGTTGTTGTTAACTTTTCCAAAGAAAACAACATAGGGGGGAAATTAAAACACACAAGCTTTTTTTACACAGAGCTCATTGCAGCAACACTGAATGCTTAAGATCTCAAGCCCAGATGAGAGAGAGCTTCAGGGATCTGTCCAGAGGGATCCCTGTCAGAGGGCTCTCAGGTGTCTCTGGGAGTCCTTCCCCAGAAAGGACAAGCTGTTGTTTTGGCCCTGCACAAAGGCACAGAGGAAGAGGACAAAAGCAATCTTCTCCTGCTTGGTCTGGTAGCCAACACCGGTTAAAAGATAGAGTGTGTGGGAGGGCCAGAAAGAGAAGAAAATACACTGCCAGGCTCAAGTTGTGGTGGATTAGTAAAAGTCAAAACACCTTGCCCTCTGATGATGGGATCAAAACTCATTCTTAGGGCTGCTTCAAGAGGTCCATGAACAATATGTCATGCTATGAAAGAATGAGTAAGAACTGAAGCAAAAACTTACATGGGAAGCTCAGTTAAGGTTCCCCTCTGGTCACCGCCAGAGGACCACAAAGCAGATTCTCACAGGCTAAAATTCTGGGTAAAAAGAGAGTTTGACATCTGAGTTATCTGTGTCCTTAGTGCACAAGGTCAGGAGTCAGTCCAGCTTTTTCTGAGTACCTAATTCAGAAGTTTTGCCTAGGGATGCCATAGATTGCTCACATTACCTGTTATTTGGAAATACATACAGAAGCATTTATAGCACATTTTCACCCAAGATCGATGCAGTGGTGCCGCAGTGCTGCCAGATCAGAGTCCCTCAGTACCACAATATTGTGCCATTGGCAGAGAAGACTAAGCCATTTGGCAATGGAAAGACGAAGGTTTAAGAAGGGATAGATCAAACTTTTTTAGTTGCTTTATGCTGGGCAGGAGATATGGAAAGAAATCATGGATCACATCAGAGGGGTTTACCGTGATGAGGATGTGTTCTCATTGTTCCTGCTTCTTGTGGCAGGACTGTCGCTGCCAGGCTGCAGATCAGGCCTGGAGGAAGAGCAGTAGCTGTATTGCACCATGGACACCCTCCCACCATTTCCTTGGAGACCTTGGCTTGGGCTTTTGCAGCCCACAGTTTTAGTGCCCAAATTTTTTGTGTCCTGTGGAAGGAGCTCCATCAGTCTCCTGGGAAGGCACTCCTCATCCATGTTGTGCTCTTCTTCACTGATGATAATTGACTTTCCCTTTCTGAATCTCCTGGGCTGACTCCCTGGCAGCTCCACAGCTTTGGAAGCATCTGGTGCATGTAGAGAGACAACTTGTCAGGGAGAGAGGGTGAAAGCAGATGTTTAAAACACCCATAAAAAACCTGCCTGCTGGTGCCTGCTGGTGAGCCTCATGGAATGCTGATTTGTATGTATTTCTGCTTGTATAAAGCTGGTCCTTTCAATTGCCTGGTATTTTTAGTAACCTAATCATTTGCATAAGAATACAATCTTGGTTGCTTTGGAAAATTATATGTCCTATATAACTGCTTTCAAACTCCTAACCTTTTCCAGCACAACAGGCTCTAATACTTGGCATTTACACAGAGCAACATCTTAGGCTATCTTTTATTTTTGCTTTTACCAGTGAATTGCTAGACTCCAATTCAGAGTACCTTCCAATATCCATTTGTATCTTCAAAAAATAAAAATAAGTTTTACTATATTTCTTCCTTTAAAATATGTGGCTGCTTTGGCAAGATCATATTTACCTATTTTGCATGGACTTCAGTTCATATGGATGGAAAACTACAGGTATTTATAACTCCATACATATTTTCATCTGAACAATTTATGCATCCTGTTCTAGCAGGAGAACTAAGGAGAAACAAAATTTTAGTTCATCAAACTAAACTAAAAAGTTTCACTAATTTAGCTTTTTGTTTCTTCTGACTTTTAATGACCAAAATCCGAGTTTGGTTATTTTAAACATCAAGCCACAAAAGATACCACTGTTGGAGACCAGGCATATACATCTCATGAGGAAGTGCAAGCAATTTTCCAGCACTTCACAACCTAAAATACATTTGCATGAATTCCTGAATGAAGACTCATCAGTGAGAAATACCTCTAGGAAATTAGTCCTGAGTCCTCATACACCATCAAAAAGGCCATGCTGATTTGGAAGTACTTTTCTTAGAGAAAAGGTCAACAGCTTTGCTGAAAGGTAAATTTTTTTGCTCCCAATGGCTGTTGGAAAGCCTCACTGTAAATTGAGTAGGTCTGAACCTCAGCCTCCTGCAAATTACCATGCATTTGGCGTTTCTTCTTTGTTCCTGAACTTGCCTTACTCTGACTTCCAAAGGCAGGACTAATATCCTGTATTTTAGCCATATTTTATTTATGGAAAAAAGAAATGGTTCAAATCTGTGGTGGCTGCTCTGGTTAGATTTCTATTGTCACATCAAATAAGAGCATATGCTGGTTGTCACACTGTGTTGGCAGTGACTATTGGAGAAGAAATAAAATAGACTGTGCTGTAAAAAAAGGTCACTGTGCACTGCCCTGCATCTTGTAGTTCTGAAATGGCTGTGAAGGAGGAGCGAGCATTTGGTTCACAACCCAGCTTGCGTCGCACGGGTCAAGAGCTGCCTCAGGTCACCCACGGGTCAAGGAAGCCTCGCCCTCGTGTGCCTAGCTTTGGCTGATGCCTCAGCGGTTCTGAGGCAGGGCTGTGGCTGCCGCACAGATCTGTAGCACAGTGCAGATGAGGCAGAGCTGAAATGGGAAACGGGGCGTGTTGGCAGAGCTGCTTCTGAACGGGCTCGACGGAGGAACGAGACGCGACGAGACGAGACGAGATGCTTTCTCAAGCCACGCAAAGCGACAGCCGGCTGCCTTCCCTTCCGTCTCGGCTGAAGTTCCCAGGGTATTTTCTTCTTAGACAGGGCTTCAGGTCCAGCCAAGAGTGTGAAATGCAGATATAGGGAAGGTGGGAGAAAAAGGACATCAAACTTCTCCAGCAGACAATCCCCTCGTCCTTGCAGGCTGATGCTTCCCCTGGCAGAGTGGGGAGCCGTGCCCTCTGGTGGCAGAACAGGAGAGGGAGAAGTTTAAAACCTTTTCAAATATCCAGTCCAAGGACACCAAAGCAGTTGGTACGTTCTGACCCCTGCCAAAATATTCGGCCTCTGATTAGGCTTAGACTGCCCTCGAAATTCAAGCAGCTCCCGTGTGATGTGGGGTCCCTCATTGCAGCCAGGATTTCCTCGCTGCAGTCAGAGGCTCGCCTGTGCTGGGAATGCCATTGTCCAGGTGGGATGGCAGATTTTGGAGGAGTCCTCCATCTAGTCAATGCGAGCATGTTCCCTGCCAAGCACAGCTATTGCAGCTCAAAATATGCAGCCAGGGCTGTCAGCATTTGAGTGCTTCAATACCCAATCTGTCTCTCAGAGCTTTATAGTGAGTCCATCACACAGCAGAGTTAGGAAGCTCCTAATAGTTCATACTGAAAGATTAGGTTGATTCAGATTCAGATGTGGGAGAAAAGCAAGCAGAAGAGTTTTCCTGCTTGCGGGGAGAGTACAGTCCAAACAGATTTTGACAAAAACACCTGTGATTACAGTGAGTGATCTGTTTATCAAACCGTGAATGTTTTGTCCTTGAAGAATGAGTTTCTTACAGTTGCTTTTAACTTAGAGGAGTGTGGCAAAAGCACTTGATGTGAGCTACCTCAGCACAGCACCTGTATGATGCTTGAGCAACTGACCATCCCTTTCCATCATGCTACAGATGCAGCACAGTACAGGTACATCAATCCCTGCTGAAGGGATCTTGCAACCGAAATTAGGGGATCCTCAGTTTGCAGACTTCTTGAATCCTGAATAAAATTATGTTGCTCCTAGGCACGCACAGTCTCCACAAAAATCCTGCTAACTTCTCATTCCTAATGAGCTTTGCCACTAGAGTAGGTCAGCAACACCTTTTCTCGTGCAAAACTTTGGCTGCAGGACTCTCCCCTCCTGCATCTTCATGTGCACATGTTGGCCACACAGGGTCATGCCAGGAATCAGTGTGTGGAGTTAGGAAGAGATAGAGACAGGAAAGTAATTCCTGAGCATCAGCTCCCCAGACCTGTTTCCTTATCAGTGCACATGAGCTGTAGTTCAATACCTTAAAACCTGCCAACTTTAAGAGGACTTTCCAAATAAAAACTTCACACAGTTTCCCCCTTTCTGCCCCACCTTGAGCCTTTCAGCAGAATGGAGCACTAGAGCAAGGATGCTTTCATCACAAGGCATCTCTCTGCCTTAGTCTCCATTTTCTACCAAAACAAGCTCAGAGCTCAGTACCTGGTATAACTCTTGTTGCTGGAGGAACATGGAACATGTCCATAGATAGCTGAAAAAGCTTGCATGAGACTGGGGTTGCAAAGATATCTCACCAAATGGATCTGTCTGTGCTTGGATATTATATTAGGCACTTAGGAGGATTTTCTGTTGTGAAGAGCTCAGGAGAGCTTAGATATGTGTATAGCAATCTTTGAAACAATTAAAACAGCTTGTGTGAGGAGACTTTGTGGTTAGTCACACCGAGAATGAATTACCAAGGAAGGCTGGTGCAATGGTCTGTTGGCTAAGAAATTATTTCTTTAGCTCTATACATAGCAGGAGGCTCAGTTCACTAAACCCAGTGGACCTAGAAACATTGGTTTCAAATGATGAAAGAATAGATTGAGATTTATTTTATAGATGCGCCAGGAACAGTAACAGAGTGCACAATCACAGGCATTTTATTTCTTCATAAATATGTTAAGAGCCTAAAACTGTTGGCTTATTGTCTTACTGGGTTTTTTGCTGCTTTATTTTTGCTTTCAAGTGGGAATGGAAAGCCTGAAATTTCATCAGGTTCATAAAGAATTTGCTAAAGTTCCAGCAGTGAAATAGGAATGTTGTTATATCCAAACTGAAAGACCAGAAAACTTATATTCCCCTAATTGTTTGTTTGCCATTCAAACAAAACTTTTTTAACAGCAAGCGAACAAAAATAATTTTAACTAATTAATAGCAATAGAAACTATTTTGCAATTGAAATTTGTGCTCATTGGTCTATTACCTGTATGATAGTACTGCTAATTTTTTTGTTGTTCACAGAAATTTCAAGAATTTAAAAATTAGGAAATTCAGAATCATGTAAGCACTAGCAGGACAAAAAAATGCTGTTTAAAAGAGGACTTTCAGCTTTTCTTTTTGCACAAGAAGCAACAGCTATTCTTGCCATTTGGAAGCAACTTTTATGGATTCTGGATTACTAGAAAAGAGTACTCAGTTTCTATTTTATTCTTCAGTTTTGCATAAATGTTTCTTGTTTGGAAACTGTATTTTTTGTGACATGCACTCAGTATGTTAATCCCTTAAATTATTTATTTATTTCATGATATATTTAAAGCCAGCCTTTTCCACCCAAATAGACATCTGGCCTACGTAGATTCAACTTGCAAAGGGATTTTTTACAACTACATATTAACATACTGTCTCAGTTCATTGGTCCTTGTATGATCATAGCAACAATGCAGTGGCAAAAGATATGGTAAGTCTGTTCCCCTGCAGCTGATGGGGAAACACGATTTTGTAGAATATACTTCTTTCCTATGCAGTGGAGGACCACAGGCAGCAGCCTGATGCTGGGAGGTTTTTCTGTCTGAGAGGTGACTCTGAGAGGCTGAGGGTTTTAATATCTTAGAATTCATTTACTTGTAGCTCCCACTTCAGCCACGTTAAAACACTCACTTTGGTGCCAGACTAGTCACTCATGGGAAGTCTATTGTATATCAGAAGGTGGCTTAGTAAACAATATCTGCTCTTCAGGAAAGATTCCTGTATTTCCTATAGTGTCTGATAGACTATAGGCTCCTATAAACTCCTATATTTTATTATGTCCTCATTAGACAAGAACAAAATACAGACGTGTTCATCTCAGGCAGCTTTAAATCCTTGTTATTTAGTGGATGTTGCAATGTCATGTTCTCATTCTCAAAAAACACCCTCAACTTTTGAAAGAAACTTCACACAACAGTCCAGCTGTTTTCATGTGCTTTAGCTGTGAAAAGGCAAATATTACACTGGAAACATCAGCCTCAGTCCTTTGTCCTGTGTAAATTCCCTTCATGGTCCTTTAGGAACCCTGGTCTAGTGGAAAATGCCCCTCCCATAGCAGAGGGATCGGAGCTGGGTGGTCTTTAAGGTCCCTTGCAACCTGAACCATTCTATGTTACTGTGATTCTAAGGATGAAGTAGCCCTTCTTCCAGGACTGTCTTCTGCAGTGTAACAGGATGGGGAGGAGAGGTGTGCAGTGCCTTGAGAGCCCTTCCTGCAAGTGCCTCCATCTCCCAGGCTGCTTGCCTGGAGGAAAGATAAAAGCTGTGAGTACTGCACTGGTTTGAGTCTCAGCAGTACCAGTGTGTCTCTGTACTGGAGGAGTGGGCTCAGCAGAGCTGAGGGATGAAATACATCAGCAGAGGTTGGAGAAGGAGTCTACAAAAGATCCACCTCTCCTGTGCCTCTGCATGAGCAGCTCTTCATGTCCCTCAGAGGAGAAGTATGAGTACTGCCTGAGTATGGCACAAGCACTTCTTTTGTTTCCCAAGCCTGCACTGTGAGGAGAAAGATAAAATTTGAAGGAAAAAGATATATTTTTGGAGTTGTTCCTAATTTCAAATGTTCCGTCCTGCTTCCAGTCTTAAACAATGCCTTTGTTCACAAAGCTAGGACATTTTCCTTGCCCAGGAGAGAGCTTAGACACTTCAATTTGCAGATAGTGCTTGGCATATGGTTTTGCTGCTGCACACAGAAGCATGAATGAAATGAGCTTCAAGCTTCCAGGAGATCTCATGGCACCTCAGCCAGGGATTTTTATTATGCTTTCCCTGTGCTGAGTGATCCTGGTTGACACACACACAGCCCTACATTAAAAGTTTTAAATTGAGTCTGTTTTCTTTTAAGCGTGTTTTCTGTCCATTGTTATGGCTTGCTTCCAGGGGCATGGTTTGCCCTTGGCTGATTGAACTCGGCTGCCAGTCAGTCAGAGCCCCTGCAGAAGTGCACCAGGTTCAGCCAGTTGTGCTAGCAGAGGCTTTGTCTATACTGGCAAAGCTCAGCTTCTGTATGACTTAATGGTTATGTTCCCTGGCCATCCTTTTGGCCTGTGCCAGTCAGTTCCAGCCTGGAAAATGACTGGATACCATTTAAATGAGAACTTGGGGAGGTGCAGTTCCCAATTATTTCCTTATGAACTGATTAACCCTGAGTCTGGTGTCAGTTTCTCTTCACCTCAGAGCCCCCTGGACAGGTCTGGGATCAAGCCCAGGATGCACTTTTAAGGCTCTGAAAAACTTATTGCATGAATATACATAGCACTTTTCCTGGTGTTTGGCAGCATCCCTAGGTCTTCAGATGTACCAACAGGCTAGAAGAGTTTGAGCACAGTCAGCCTGTTCTAGTGGAGAATTTAGGTGGCTTGACATGGGTGATGTGCATGTCCCACAGCCCTTGAATCTTTCATTCTGTTTTATTTAATAAAATAAACAGAGATGCAACCTGACCTGGAGGGGGCCATTGCTTGGCTAAAGCATTGGTGAGGACAACAGGCTGAGACAACAGCTCAGTTCTGAGGCTGAGAGAGACACAACCCTCCCGTGCACGGAGGGACAGTGGTGGCCTTTGTTCACCGTCAGCAAGACACTGCTGGGGTCAAGGCAGGAGACTCATCTGCTTGCCGTGCAGGAGCTTCCAGCAAGTCTCCTTTCACTCTGTAATGCCACTGGCTGGCATCTTTTGTGGTGTTTTTTGGAAGATACTTCTATTTTGATAATCCTTTGGCCTCCCCAGTACAGATGCAAGTCTCTATGAACCAAACTCTGCATAGTCTAAGCAGAATAAGTTTGCACAGGTGGCATTTCAACACAAACAGAATCTGCAGCAGATTATAGGATTAGCATTTACCCTGGGGACATGATGAGCTTTTCAATGAGAAAAATGGGAAAATGGAGATCAGATTATGTGAACCATCTCTGCTTCATCCAACTAGAAAAATCAAGCCAGGCAAACCTTCAAGGTCCCAGCTCTCTTACAACCCTAACAAGTAGCACAGCCTGGAGAAGAGGCTGGTGACAAGGAGTGGTCAAGTGGCATAGTTAGCAACCTGCCAGCCCTAGAGCCACAGCTGGAGGTCTCTGACTGGTAGGAAGGTAGGCAGGAGGAGAGTCAGGACTGAACTGCTGCTGTGAGAAGGCTCTCTTTCTCCTGCCCCTGTCTTTTTTGGACTCACTGTTGTTTGAGCAGAGTTAATGCTTGCTCTGGCCCCATCTGTTCTTCACAGAGCTTTCATTGAATCCAGCATGGCAGCCAGATACTGCTTCACAGAATTAGCCCTCAGAAGTCCCTGGGATAGCTGCTGAAGGGAGAGTCACACCTCAAAGAGTGGTACAAATCTTTCAATAAACAAGGTAGAATTGCTGCCCATCCACAACATAGAGACACATTGGCCGCAGGCTTCCTTAACACAGAGTGGATTCTCTCAGCTCCCAGCAGAAACCCATAGCAGGGGTTCTGTCCTCTGAGCAGCATCCAGCCCAACAGGATCCTGGTTGCATTTCTGAGATACTGGTGGCACATAACCAGGGCTTTCTTTATCTGTCTTCTATGAAACGAGATGTTTGAAAAACTCAGAGTTGGTTTCCTACTGGCTTCTCCTCTCACATCCTGCCCATGGTGTAGTCCACTAGTCTGATCTTCACCTGTGCCGCTCAGTTTTTTGAGTTTCAAGGTTGTAGGTACAACCACAATGTTATCTCCCTAGCCTCCAGCTGTTCCAGGCTGTCAGGATCAGATGTGGAGTCCCCCATAGAAGCATGGCACTCTGCCCATTCATACCTTCAGATTCCTCCTCAATCAAGATAAGCATTATGTTGAAACCTGGGTGCCCCAAGAGAGCTATTATCTGCATATTATTTCAGCTAGCACTTGAAGAGCTGTTCTGTATTCATTCTACAAGGGTACCTATACTAATCTGCTCCTGGGATGAGCCTTCAGGGATTTCAATGCACAGTCTGAATTCCTCTCCTTCTGGATACCTTTAGAGATAAAATTTGTCTCTTTTCTTAGTCATGTTTTCATTTGTAGTTGGAGCTTGGTTACCTTCCCGTTTATTGAAATCTTCCTTACAATGATAATACTTTATTCTCCTTAATGGCCATATTTCTTCCAAAACACCTCCTGAAGTCTGACAGTACCTTCAAGTGTGGCATCTGTTGCAGATGGTACTTTCAGAGGAGAGACAAATGCTCCTCTTTATTCAACTCAACGCAAAATAGATGCATCAAATTCCTCACACACTCCCATTTCTTTCCTGGAGGGGTGGGCAGGTGAAGGAGGACATCTCTCTGAGGATGAATGGATGCTTCCCAGCAGACCAGGAAGGTGTGGCAAGGCTGCAAAAGTGCCCGTATGGTACCCAGCCCGTATTGCAAAAGCTATTCCTGGAGCTCCTGTTCTGAATAATGAGGAAGGGATCCCTGCCTGTCTCTGGTATAGACCTGATGTCAACCACTGGCCACGCTGTCATACTCAGCCCTAGGTCAGAGATACTTTCCGCTGTCCCAGCCAGCCTCTGCAGTGCAGTATTTGTGCAGTAGTTCCCCTGTCCCCCCAGGACTGCTACAGCTCCAGTGTCTTTTGGCAGGGCTTCTGGGACAGATGCAGAGTGTTGCTGGTCATCCTGCCCCCATTTTCCAGATTCTCTTCAAGCATCTTTTATAAGAATTCCTCCAGTTCTTCCAAACTAGGGATTAGGGCATAATTTAAGCAAACAGATCAGTTTTCATCTACTGCCAGATTTCTGTCCTGCTTTACCTGCATGAAGAATTGCAGACCATTTCATCTCAGAAAAAAGCCTTTGCTCTTGAACTGGCTTGGATGTACTGCAAACTGGCTGACCTTCACTGCCCACATACTTTTCAGATATTTGGCTTCCATCAGCTATTAAAGGGGTGTGTTGAAGCAGATGAGATTGACCCAAATTTACTCAGGTAAGACAGGAAACATCTTGCTTAGGATTTTCAGATGACTAACGTGACTTTGTGGTTTCAGATCAACCTGCCTGAGGTGCCACAGATGCAGTGGAGAGAAGGCAGATTTTATATTGGGATGTCACTTCACCCATCAATTGATCTCCAGTCTAAGAGAAAAGCAATAGAAAGGAGTTTGGTAGGAGGAGAAAGGGTAAGGCATCTCTTTGGTCTGTGTACAGACTTTTATTAATGTGACATGCAAGATAAGTTCTAATTCTTCTCCTCCCTTTTCAGTGTACTTTGAACAAAACCTTAGCGTGAAAACGCTTTGGTTCTGTTAACATGAAAATTGCCACTTTTGTGGTGCTGAGCACTCCAGGTTTTTTTGGCCTTACATCTGTACAGTCCCACTGCACATTCTGGCTGTCTAGGTCCTTGGTTCCCTGTTGAAACCCAAAGGGAGACCTGCACAGATACCCACAGTGGTACAGCGCTGTAGGCAGTGGCAGATGTGCCTCCTGCTATCCTAGCCCTGCTATGGAAAAAGTCACTCAATGGAAGAGCACAAGTCTACAAGGTTGTGGCAGAAGCATGAGGTAGCCCTCATTTGCTGGACTGTGCCTCTGAGAGCTGGAAACTTTTCTTGCTGCAGCCTTTCAATACTGCCTTCACCTAGCTTTCCAGCCTTACTTTCTCCTAGGGCGCAATTTGGTCAGCAGGAGTGCTTTGGCCCATACAGGTTATGCTGTTTCCCCAAAGAGAGCACAGCTTTCTGGCCATAAGGATTTTTTGGCCAGCATAATCACATTTACATGAAGGTTTTTTCCAGCTTTGCTATATTGTTTGGGACAAGAGAATGGTCTGAGGGTAAATGACACTCTTGGAGAGCTTTGCCAGAAAAAGTGCCTTACTCTTAACAGCTGCCCTTCTGGTTCTGTATCTCTGGTTATTTTTAGCTTGGCTTTGCAATAGACAAACCCATACCTTTCTCATGAATAATGTGAAACTTTCCAAGTTCAGAGTGCACATTTTAATTAAGTCAGTGTTTGCTTGAAAGAAAATGATATTGCTGCGCTTTCATTTGATAATTCAAGTAATACTCGCTGAGTGTTCACTGCTGACCTCCAAGCCCTCATATTTAAAGCAAAATGGGAGGTGGGGGGAGAGGAAAGGCATTTTTGGCAAGGAAACTGCTGCCCTCAGGCTATTAATGCATCTTAATCCTGAACAGAAAATGAAATCACTTTGGGAGGGTGCCAAGCAATACAGTGACTTTCCTCTGATTTTAGGGAGTTCTTGAACAGCCTGTCCTGCATGGAGTAGGAGCCATATTCTTCATTTTGCTCTGACTTTACACCCATTTTATACCCCCACCCATGCAGTGTCCCATCAGAGTTCCCCAGATTAGCAAAAGAAAAGCAGTCCTCATTGCTGCTGTTATTTATTACTTTTATTGTGGCTCTGGGTCTGTGTTACTGTTGCTGACACTGGACTTCATGCCTGCAGAGCCAGCAGGCACATTTTTCTTCTGATTGTGCTTTTGAGCGTAATTACCTCTAGATGGCTTTTTCTGGTCCCCTGATAGTGTTACTTAGAAAGAAAAATGTCTAAACCTCTTCCTGCAAGGCAAAAGACCTGTGATAGTCATCAGGCTACTCAAAGAAGCCAAATAGCATCTCCTTGTCACTGCTTTGTCCCAGGGCATGATTCATGGTCCTGTTTAGCGACCCTGATGCTGAAGTACTGACAAAAGGGGCTGCCCCTTGGTTTTTTTTCTGTTCCCCTGGGGGTTTCTGGTTACCTCCTATCAACTTGGACCTGGCATGAGATTCTGTGATCTGAATCAGATGAGCTATTTGGCTGGAAATTACCCCAGGAAAATGTCTGTGGGATGAGTGTGCTGATCTGAGTGACTGCCCAGCCATGCATTGATGGGGAGGTGCAGGAGCAGGATGGTTTCAGTTGCTGGCAAGCCACACTTAAATGTCCTCTGAGCAGTAGCTGGTAAGATGATAGTTCCCTCCTTGATGTGGGCAGAAATGCAAGCATTCCATAAGAGGAGAGCAGGACATGAGGAGCAGAGTAGGGGCATGGGGATGTTATGGAAAGACAGCAAAGGAGGTGGGCTGGAGCTGGATGCTTTGTGGTGACTGGTGAGAAACACAGGGCAAATGAACAACGAGACAAAGATCAGCAAAGGAAAAAATTTCTGCACAACACTAATTATCAAGGAAAATACCCAAACCTAGGCAGGAAGAGCCCAGTAGTGAGTGGAGAATTGAGGCTTTAAGGAAAACTCTGCTTTGACAGAGACGAATGGTGTATTGAAGGAGAAGGTTTTGACAGGGTCAAACCAGAAAGGGGCACAAGGAAAATTGGCAATGAAGACCCATTTAGCAACTGGACAGAGGGAGCTCAGAGGGCACAGGCATCATCAAGAAGATGTTGGGGTCGTGTTACCTAACAAGATGAAGAGACAAGGACAACAGAGTGTCACAGGCGCTGCTGAGAGGGGAAGGAGGTAGCAGGGGGCCTGAGCCACACCCAGCAGTTAAAGTGGAGCAAGCAACAGAGGCACATCAGCAGGACATTGGTGTGATGCATTGCCCTGTGCAAAGCAACAAGAAGGCCTGGGTCTCCACAGTCCAGGTGAGAGCTTGTCATTTCAGCAGATGGAAAGGTACCTGGCCACACCCACAGGTGTGACTGCAGAGCACCTCCAAGGACAGCAATTCAGCAGCAGTCACATGGCACTCTTCCCATAGGGCCAGGAGTTGGACTTGATGACCCTGCTGGGTCCCTTCCAGCTTAGCATATTCCATGACTGTATGAAATTCCATGATATGTAGGGCCTACACACTAGCAACACTGGATCTGCTCGTGGCTCTGCAAGGCAGTTACCACCCTAGGACAGAGTAAAGGAGGAGCACAGCCTGAGCTGTCCCGTGAGCACTGTTGTAAGGCTGGCAGGATGCAGAGACCTGCATTTGGCACAGCAGGGAAATGCAGTGTTTCAGACACACATACATCAAGGTGTCAAGTATCTCCAGTGCTGTGATATAAAAATGCCGGGAAAACTGGTCCTGAGACAAAAAACCTTGGGTCCCTGACATTTGATAAAAATTTTCAAAGTCTGCCTAACAGAAGAGAACACCAAATGCTTTCCTGGAATTTGAAGACATGGGATAGAGAGTTTGTCAAGACCCTGAGGGCACTGTCACTCTCCTAGGATTTTGGTTGGCAGCTTCAGACCAGCTGGATGGTCAGAGCTGGTGAGAAAAGAAGAGCTGGGAGAAGCTTTTGTAGAGGATTCCCTGCAAAGCTCTGCTGAGATATTTTCATGGGAGGGACCCCCCCCCCCCCCCCCCCCCCCCCCCCCACGCTCCTTATCCTGGGAACTGCTTGAAGGCTTGAAGTCACAGCCCTCTCACGCTTGGCTCCAGCCTGAGCTGCACTGTGGCCATGTTCCTGCCAGGCTGGTATCCTGCTGATGGGACCCCTGACCCTGCCACAGGCTCTCAATTTCCCATCTGAACCTCAGGCTTGCCTCTACACTTGGGCGTTGCTCTGGAATGGGGCACTTGTCCAGCAGTGGAGCTGTGCTGCAGCAGAGAATGATGGATGATTTCTCCTCTGCTGCAGGAGAATTGAATCAGCAGGAATCATTGAGGATGACATCCCAGGCTCCCTTAAGATTCAAACACAACCCCTCCCTGCCAGAGAGCAGCTACTTCCTGAAATTATGAACACACACACACACACACACACACACACACACCCCATGGCATCCACCAGCAGCAACACTCAGAAAGGGCTGGGGAGCAATGCCTTTGCTTCAGCTAAAGACAATTGAGCCAATGGAGAAAGCACTGGAATGATATTTCACAATAATCACAGGGAAAGAGTGAAATATCAGCATCATCTGTAGCTGCAAAGGCTATTGAGACAGAAAGAAAGCAGTAAAACCCTGCACTTTACACACCCAAGATGAGATCACCAGTCTGCTTTCTACACAAAATATACTACATGTACTAAGTGTTCCATCTAGGCACAGGCAGTTCAGGCTGGACCAAGAAAGCAGAATGTTAATTACTTTAAGAAGGCAGCATTTCAATTTTAGCCTCTCAAAATGCTGCCTATGCTGGAGATATTTCCCAAAATATTCCTAAAATAACATGAAGCTGATGAAGGGCAGGAGTCACTTTTGATGACATTTTTATGAATGACAAACCCAGAGAAAATGTGACAAAACTCCCCAAAACTAACAGCATTACCTACAAGAAGCAGAGACTGCAGCCTAAAATTGAATCACAGCAAAATGCAAATCCATGCAAAGGAACTGAATTATTTTGTCCATGCTGCAGAAAGAGGAGACATCAGATTTGATTCAAAGTAAAGAAAGCAGCTAATGAACAGCAACTTCCTTCTCAAAGTCAGCAACTGCACAAGGAATATTGACATACCTATCAAGATTTATACCATGACCAGCATAAATACATGGCTCATGAACTGGGGAAAGATATAAATGAGAAAGACTAAGAAGGGATAGTGGCAAGAAAACTTTGAACAAGACCTCCAAAGCAGTTGCTTTGAAATCAGGCTAAATCAGCAAAAGCAAGGAAAATACCACATCAGACAGTTAAAGTAGTAGGAAGGACCTCTGGTAGTTTATGGATGAACCGAAGCCAATGCTGCAAAATTAAATTCCTGGAAAAGTCCTTGTTTGCCATTGTCTGGATGTCAGAGTTTTCTCTGGCACAATGCTGGACCACAGGGTAACATTGCAATAAATTTGCAGTCTCTTAGGAGATGTTCTTCACAACCTCATGCTCCTGTACAACCAAGTAATTCACATGTAACTCTAAAACTCGAAAGATTCAAATTGAAAGGGAAAATATAATCAGGGAAAGACAAGTTCTTCTGATATATCCTCCTTGAAATTTCACACAGAAAAGGGAAAAAAGAAGAGTTTGAGGAAGGAATCCATACTGATAGTCCAGCACTTAACAGTGCCTAGATTTAAGCTGTCAGAAATAGCAAGAAAAGCAGAGTTGGGATGTGCTGTGTTTTAAAAGGAAGCAGAGAGAGCAGAGTGACCTGCACAAGAATAACAAGTTCCCTTGCCTATTGCAGACTTTTGGGATGAGCAAAACATTGTCTGCAGAGAAAAGATTAAGGTTGAAACATAGGGAGAAACAGTGATTCCTAGAAAAATGGATCTGAAAAAACATAGGTAATGGGGATTTTTGCTATAATGCTATACAAAAAAAAAAAAAAAAAAATAGAAAAGGAAGCATAAGTTTTTGACATGGTGTGAAACCACAGGTAGAAGGAAATATGGACATTGGTGCTCAGACCAGAAAGAGTACTGCAAGAAATGAATCACAGTTTGTGTTATTGGCAGAAACTGACAATGATGTATTCTCTAGAAGAGATACCACACTCATTGTGAATTATTGTCAAGAGGTAGGTGTTGCGTAGCTACACCATTACCTAACAAATTCTATGGCAGTGTGCTGAATCCCGCAAAAGCAGCATTCACTCAGTATACAATGATGCCTGCAGTTCATCAGGTAAAGATAGAGGGGTGAGGGTTCAGGAGAAGTCCTTGGGATGTTGAGTGCTGTCTGTGTGATTACTGTTTTGGGAGGGTAGGGGCACACTGTGAGGAGCTGGGAGCCAGCTATCATTGGAGACAGATTCGTACCATTAATTGTTATCATCTACAGTTTCTGGCCTTAGAAACATTGTCACCAGCAGGCAGGCCATTCATACCACAAGGGCTGCGCTCCCTGAAAGACACAATAGAATTCAAATGCAGTGTCAAGCTCTTCCTCTTCTGTCCACTGCCTCCTCCAGCTGCCCCTTATTTGAATCAAATGGCAACAACATATGTCATGCTCTGAGCTTTTCCAATTTGTAGATGGGATGTAAAATGGGGAGGTGAGTTTTAAGAGATATTCAGCAAGAGATTCTGGGGTCCCATTTCCTCTTGTTTTTGTGCAGTTGTGTGCAAGACTTTGTGCATTTGATATGGTGTTAAGTTTCAGAGACAGACTAGTGACTACTGAAGTTTAGGGACATGGTTAAGTGGGACTTGGGAGTGGGAGGTTTACAGCTGTACTCCATGATCTTAAACATCTTTTCCAACCTGAATGATTCTATAAATTTTAACATTCATTAATTTAAAGAAGAAACTTGCAGTTTCAGATGAAATAATGGAAAATGTGACCCAGCTAGAACTAAATACTAAAAGACAAAAGAAAGACTTTGCCAACTCCTGTTTCTCTGAAAGCCCAGCATGAAGCCCCTGAATTTCCCACACTTCTATGAAGGGACAAAAAAGCACTGAAGCAGGAATAGCTCATACTTTACAACAAAAGAGGTAATGTTTCTTCCTTTTGAACACCACACCATATTTTGCATTGGTCCCAGCTGTCACTTAATTTTTGGCCCATCAGAACAAAAATGCAACACTTTTGCAGTGGCAGGAAGATGGACAGTAGGACTGTGCAAATGCCTTCTCCAACCAGAGCATGCAGGGAAGAGAAAAGAGAGTTAATTTTGAAGGTGGACTAACCAACATCACATCCAATATGCTTTTGCAAAAGAAGACAAGTCAGTCCAGGCTTTCCCAAAAGTTCCAGGCTCACCAAAAATGCCAGCATCTCATGGGATCTGAAACATTTTCAAGAGTCTTTAATTTTAACATTTTAGGACATTGAAGAATGTAAACAATTCAGTGAGATCAAATAATTCTTCCCTGAAACTTGTGCTGCTTTCAGTCCTGCTGTGCTGTCTTGAGAGGGTTGAGCCAAAAGCAATCAGCAGGCTGACCTCCCAGAGAGTGGGGTTACTTAACTGGGAGGGCTCAGATGTCTCGGGTACTGGTTTTAGGGGACAGATTTGGTGGAAAAGAGGGTCCTCAGGGTCAATGTCACCAAAATGAAAGAGTTGAGGATGTCATCCCAGAATGGATGTCACACGAGAGGAATGAATCTTGGAATATGCACTTGGCACTCCAGATTATAAACTGTGGAATTTCCTTTGATGCAACTGTGTCCATTGCTTCTCATCCTTTCAGCTTGGACCCCTGTGAAGAGTCTGACTCCCATAAGCCTCTCATTAGTCAAAGACAGTGAGTAAGTCCCTAACAACTATCTTTACTCCACTATGAGCAAACCCAGGTTCCTCAATCTTTTCTTATGCATTAAGTGCTTCAGATTCCTTATTTTCTTGGTGTACCCCACTTAGTGTATGATTATCATTCATACCTTAGGAAGAAAAGAACAAGAAAGAATGTTGCAGGTGAAGCCTCTTGAGTGTTGAACAGAGGGAAATTATCCCTTTTCTTGACTTGCTCTCTTGTTTCTGCAGTCCAGCATGCCCTTGGCCTACATAGCTGCTGAGTGCACTTCTGATTTCAATCAGTAGTCTTTTGGGACCCTAAAGCCTTTCTGCAGAGGTGTTTCCTGGGCAGTCAGCAGCCAGCCTGCACTGGCAAGCACTGCAAAGCTCTGTGTTTGTCACTGTTGAACTTGGTGAGATGGCTGCCAGTCCTTTTCTCCAGCTTAAGTGCTTCTGAATGGCCATGCTGTCCTTCAGAACACCCACCAGTAATCCAAGTTTGTATCATCTGTGAACTCTTCAAGGTGTTCTCTGCCTCCATTTTCTTTTGTAGATGAGCATGTTAAATGGTATTAATCCCTTGAGGAATGTTACTCCCAAGTGGCTTCCCATTTACCCATTAGACTTTGGAATGTTGTCCTCTACACTTTGAGTTCACCTGTCCAGCCTCTTTTTTACTCACTTTGTGGTCCCCTCCTCTAACCCAATCCACCTTGTTCTGGCTACAAGAATACTATGGGCCAGTGTTCTAGTAATCCAGCACTTCATTTGAGGGAGAAATATGCATGCGCCTAGACATCAGTAATCAAAGAGTTTTCCTGTATCACATTTGGCCACATCTTCACAGCTGGCAATAGATCAGCTGGACCAAAGTTCTCTGGAAAGTGGCAGAACACAGGGCCAGAACTTACATATGGCAATAAAACTGTCATGGAGTTGTGGCAAGTGGCCAGAACCACAAGCTGTGCTATGCCAGTCACAGATGGGAAATGGAAATTTATGACATTTTGTACTTAAACCCAAAATCTGAACAGATTTTCATGAGACCATGTAACAGAAAGTTATCTTTTCCTGACTTATGTACCCTACCATGTAGTCTTGCTACAACACTGCAAGTATGCAAGAAAGAGGAAAGTCATGAAAGGGTGGGAGGAGAGCTTTTTTATTTCTTTTTTTTTTTTTTTTTTTTTTTTTTTTTTGTATTAAAGAATGTACCGGGTTGCCAGGTTTTAGGAGTGAGAGCTCCTCTGTAAAATCAAAGAAATCAGGATCCAGTTTTCAGCCAAGGTCTGCTGGTTATTTCTACCAGTTGACCACAGGAAGCAGTTAGCTGTAGCCCAGAAAGACTGGTATTTGTGCTGATAAATTCAGTTTCCTGAGGGGTCTGATAAGGTCAGCCAAGGATCTGGTTGGGGAAAAAAAAAATAGAGGATCTGGTCCTCTCCTCTCTCTCATGTAAAGTTATTGCTTCAGCTCCTTGAATTTCTGCCCCTTTCTGGAATGGTTGAAAAAACAAATCTGCACTGTTAAAACTATTCTTTTCCCAAGCCCCTTTCAGAACACAAGGATGCTATTTCTGTAAGAATTTAAAAGGAAATACATGTCTGAGACGGAAAGCAAGAATGGAAAATTTCAGTACAAATAAACGGTGAATGTTTGGCAGCCAGGGCAAAGTTTTGTAATACACTGTAAGAGAGAGGTTGTCTTGTTGGCTCTACCAGTGGTCAGATTTCTAAGGAAAGAAAAGAATGTGCCTGCTGGAATGTTTTTTCTTTTGCACAAAATGCTACAAAAGGCTGCTATGGTGGAGAAATAGCAGGTATTTTTTTCAGATGGAGTCCAGTATGTTCCCCTAAAAATGCCTCTCCTCTCTTTCTCTTCCTTTACCTTGTCCCAGCCTTGGCCAAATATTTTAGCCACAAGTTTTTTTTTCCCCTTCTTCTGCACTCAGCCTTCCCATCTCCAGCCTATTTTCTTCTGCCTTTATTTTACTGAGACCAGCCATACCAGCAACATGGAAAGGGAAACAAATGGCTTTATCTTGTGTTTTCTTCACTCTGTGAAATGATGGAAAGATTTCATGCAATCTTATCTGTCCATCAGGAAGGTCAAGTTGAAGTTAGTTACCATTATTAGGAATGCAGGACTGCAGCCACCAGATATCATGGTCTTTATCATCTCCTGTCAGGAAATAACTCAAGGTCGTACATTTCTCCACAGAGCATCTACTGCTTTTCCCAAGGATACAAACCTGGCCATCTTAAGAGGGCTTTGCTTTAGTGTGTTTTCACACACAAACACTAAAATGAGGCATTTCCACAACAGAGCAGTACTTCTGTTTGAAAGACAATCAACCAGGAGAAGGTAAAATCCATCATTACCCATCATGCCTGAGGAGGGCATGATGTCCATATCTCCATGTCATCACATCAGCTGAAAGCCACTGCCACGGCCCCCACACTTCCCATATGCTGAATGGGTGTGTGGGTACCTGCTTTGATCTTTCTAGGTTTGGGTGAGGGCAGCAGCATGAGTTTGTTCTCAGGATGGACAAGTTTGCCCATTATTTCCCAACTGGAGGCAGAAAGTCCATTATTTCTGTGCCGTTCTGATGCCTTTGCCAGTTGCCCAAACAACTTGTGAAAGGAAAGATATTTACCTGCAATGCAGAGTGGGGAGGACCACTCCAGAGATGGGAAGAAAATGGATTATGCTGGGACAAGCCTCCAGGACCTGAAACAGAGAGAAGGCAGTGATTGTGGATAGGGAAGAGTGACCAGGAACATGTAGTACAGGAGCTGTAGGATCTGGAGCACAGAGGGAGATGAGACTGAGGAGGGAAGACACAGCCAGAAGCAGCTGCGGTGGAAGGGCTGTGGACAGCCTGAGGAAGGAGGCTGGGAAAAGTGGGTTACTGGACAAAAAGCTGGAGGAAGGAGCCTAGGATCAGGAGATGGATGTTTGGGGGAAGGGTGGTGAGAAGTATAAGGAGGCTGAGGCTCAAAGATGAAGGCAGATACTTTGTGGGACAAGTAAAGAAAGCAAGCAGGGAGCAATTATGAGGAAGGAAGGCAGTGACTGGAAAGCAAAGAGGACTGGAATGAGAAAACAGCTCTGAGTACAGGAAGGACCAGAACATGGTAGGAATGAAGGAATCAGACTGGGAAGCTAGGGCTGGGTCACAATGTCACCAGGAGTGGCTGGGCAGCAGACACCCATCTGCTGCCCACCAATCTCAGTGGGATGTTCTGTCTGCATACAGGCATAAGCCTCTCCTCCAGCTGAAGAGGGTTTGTAAGAGATTCCCTCTTACAAATGGCTTGAACCCCACTATTGTTTTGGGCAGTGATCCATCCGACATCACAGTGTAGGGGTTTGGTGTTGTTGCTGTTGATTTTTGGTATTTTTTTTTAATTTATTGTTTTGGAAGGTGGGACAGATGAGAGTCCTGCCAAGTTGAAATGCTTTGAACCTGCAGGACATGGAAAGTTATTTCATATTGTCTCTTGCATTGCAGTGAAACCCCAAGTGACCTCCTTACACCAGTTGCTCTTCAGGAGCTCCATACATGGCCTCTGCCAGCCTGTATGCTGTCACCTCATCTGGGGTATCACTGCTTCCCACTTCCCTTTCTCTTCCCTACCCTTTTTCTGGGCTCTGTCTTATCCAGATGGCACACTGTTCCTTTTCCTTGCACAGGTACATCAGAGACATCTCTGTGTGTTCACTGTGTTGGAACCACAGGCTGCTCCTGAGCCCCCGTGCCTGCAGTGATTGCAG